>NC_134825.1:171692596-172056293 GCF_004210375.1 Tachypleus tridentatus
AAAACTGACAAGTATGTAATATGTTTTGATATATATTTATATATTGTACAATATATTTGATATATTAAAAACTGACAAGTATGTAATATGTTTTGATATATATTTATATATTGTACAATATATTTGATATATTAAAAAACTGACAAGTATGTAATATGTTTTGATATATATTTATATATTGTACAATATATTTGATATATTAAAAAACTGACAAGTATGTAATATGTTTTGATATATATTTATATATTGTACAATATATTTGATATATTAAAAAAACTGACAAGTATGTAATATGTTTTGATATATATTTATATATTGTACAATATATTTGATATATTAAAAAACTGACAAGTGTGTAATATGTTTTGATATATATTTATATCTTGTACAATATATTTGATATATTAAAAACTGACAAGTATGTAATATGTTTTGATATATATTTATATATTGTACAATATATTTGATATATTATTTGATAAAAAACTGACAAGTATGTAATATGTTTTGATATATATTTATATATTGTACAATATATTTGATATATTAAAAAACTGACAAGTATGTAATATGTTTTGATATATATTTATATATTGTACAATATATTTGATATATTAAAAAACTGACAAGTATGTAATATGTTTGATATATATTTATATATTGTACAATATATTTGATATATTAAAACTGACAAGTATGTAATATGTTTGATATATATTTATATATTGTACAATATATTTGATATATTAAAAAAACTGACAAATTATATATGTTTTGATATATATTGTACAATATATTTGATACTTATAAATTACTGTAAGTATGTAATATGTTTTGATATATATTTATATATTGTACAATATATTTGATATATTAAAAAACTGACAAGTATGTAATATGTTTGATATATATTTATATATTGTACAATATATTTGATATATTAAAAAACTGACAAGTATGTAATATGTTTTGATATATATTTATATATTGTACAATATATTTGATATATTAAAAAACTGACAAGTATGTAATATGTTTGATATATATTTATATATTGTACAATATATTTGATATATTATATTAAAACTGACAAGTATGTAATATGTTTTGATATATATTTATATATTGTACAATATATTTGATATATTAAAAAACTGACAAGTATGTAATATGTTTGATATATATTTATGTATTGTACAATATATTTGATATATTAAAAAACTGACAAGTATGTAATATGTTTTGATATATATTTATATATTGTACAATATATTTGATATATTAAAAAACTGACAAGTATGTAATATGTTTTGATATATATTTATGTATTGTACAATATATTTGATATATTAAAAAACTGACAAGTATGTAATATGTTTTGATATATATTTATATATTGTACAATATATTTGATATATTAAAAAACTGACAAGTATGTAATATGTTTGATATATATTTATATATTGTACAATATATTTGATATATTATTAAAAACTGACAATGTAATATGTTTTGATATATATTTATATATTGTACAATATATTTGATATATTAAAAAACCGACAAGTATGTATATGTTTGATATATATTTATATATTGTACAATATATTTGATATATTAAAAACTGACAAGTATGTAATATGTTTTGATATATATTTATATATTGTACAATATATTTGATATATTAAAAACTGACAAGTATGTAATATGTTTTGATATATATTTATATATTGTACAATATATTTGATATATTAAAAAACTGACAAGTATGTAATATGTTTTGATATATATTTATATATTGTACAATATATTTGATATATTAAAAAACTGACAAATGTAATATGTAATATGTTTTGATATATATTTATATATTGTACAATATATTTGATATATTAAAAAACTGACAAGTATGTAATATGTTTTGATATATATTTATATATTGTACAATATATTTGATATATTAAAAAACTGACAAGTATGTAATATGTTTTGATATATATTTATATATTGTACAATATATTTGATATATTAAAAAACTGACAAGTATGTAATATGTTTTGATATATATTTATATATTGTACAATATATTTGATATATTAAAAACTGACAAGTATGTAATATGTTTGATATATATTTATATATTGTACAATATATTTGATATATTAAAAACTGACAAGTATGTAATATGTTTTGATATATATTTATATATTGTACAATATATTTGATATATTAAAAAACTGACAAGTATGTAATATGTTTGATATATATTTATGTATTGTACAATATATTTGATATATTAAAAAACTGACAAATTATGTAATATGTTTTGATATATATTTATGTATTATATTTGATATATTAAAAACCTGACAAGTATGTAATATGTTTTGATATATATTTATATATTGTACAATATATTTGACATATTAAAAAACTGACAAGTATGTAATATGTTTTGATATATATTTATATATTGTACAATATATTTGATATATTAAAAAACTGACAAGTATGTAATATGTTTGATATATATTTATATATTGTACAATATATTTGATATATTAAAAAACTGACAAGTATGTAATATGTTTTGATATATATTTATATATTGTACAATATATTTGATATATTAAAAAACTGACAAGTATGTAATATGTTTGATATATATTTATATATTGTACAATATATTTGATATATTAAAAAACTGACAAGTATGTAATATGTTTTGATATATATTTATATATTGTACAATATATTTGATATATTAAAAACTGACAAGTATGTAATATGTTTGATATATATTTATATATTGTACAATATATTTGATATATTAAAAAACTGACAAGTATGTAATATGTTTTGATATATATTTATATATTGTACAATATATTTGATATATTAAAAAACTGACAAGTATGTAATATGTTTTGATATATATTTATATATTGTACAATATATTTGATATATTAAAAACTGACAAGTATGTAATATGTTTTGATATATATTTATATATTGTACAATATATTTGATATATTAAAAAACTGACAAGTATGTAATATGTTTTGATATATATTTATATATTGTACAATATATTTGATATATTAAAAACTGACAAGTATGTAATATGTTTTGATATATATTTATATATTGTACAATATATTTGATATATTAAAAACTGACAAAAGTATGTAATATGTTTTGATATATATTTATATATTGTACAATATATTTGATATATTAAAAACTGACAAGTATGTAATATGTTTTGATATATATTTATATATTGTACAATATATTTGATATATTAAAAAACTGACAAGTATGTAATATGTTTTGATATATATTTATATATTGTACAATATATTTGATATATTAAAAAACTGACAAGTATGTAATATGTTTTGATATATATTTATATATTGTACAATATATTTGATATATTAAAAAACTGACAAGTATGTAATATGTTTTGATATATATTTATATATTGTACAATATATTTGATATATTAAAAAACTGACAAGTATGTAATATGTTTTGATATATATTTATATATTGTACAATATATTTGATATATTAAAAAAACTGACAAGTATGTAATATGTTTTGATATATATTTATATATTGTACAATATATTTGATATATTAAAAACTGACAAATATATGTAATATGTTTTGATATATATTTATATATTGTACAATATATTTGATATAAAAAAACTGACAAAGTATGTAATATGTTTTGATATATATTTATATATTGTACAATATATTTGATATATTAAAAACTGACAAGTATGTAATATGTTTTGATATATATTTATATATTGTACAATATATTTGATATATTAAAAACTGACAAGTATGTAATATGTTTTGATATATATTTATATATTGTACAATATATTTGATATATTAAAAAACTGACAAGTATGTAATATGTTTTGATATATATTTATATATTGTACAATATATTTGATATATTAAAAAACTGACAAGTATGTAATATGTTTTGATATATATTTATATATTGTACAATATATTTGATATATTAAAAAAAAACTGACAAGTATGTAATATGTTTTGATATATATTTATATATTGTACAATATATTTGATATATTAAAAAAACTGACAAGTATGTAATATGTTTTGATATATATTTATATATTGTACAATATATTTGATATATTAAAAAACTGACAAGTATGTAATATGTTTTGATATATATTTATATATTGTACAATATATTTGATATATTAAAAAACTGACAAGTATGTAATATGTTTTGATATATATTTATATATTGTACAATATATTTGATATATTTAAAAACTGACAAGTATGTAATATGTTTTTGATATATATTTATATATTGTACAATATATTTGATATATTAAAAACTGACAAGTATGTAATATGTTTTGATATATATTTATATATTGTACAATATATTTGATATATTAAAAACTGACAAGTATGTAATATGTTTTGATATATATTTATATATTGTACAATATATTTGATATATTAAAAAACTGACAAGTATGTAATATGTTTTGATATATATTTATATATTGTACAATATATTTGATATATTAAAAAACTGACAAGTATGTAATATGTTTTGATATATATTTATATATTGTACAATATATTTGATATATTAAAAAACTGACAAGTATGTAATATGTTTTGATATATATTTATATATTGTACAATATATTTGATATATTAAAAAACTGACAAGTATGTAATATGTTTTGATATATATTTATATATTGTACAATATATTTGATATATTAAAAAAACTGACAAGTATGTAATATGTTTTGATATATATTTATATATTGTACAATATATTTGATATATTAAAAAACTGACAAGTATGTAATATGTTTTGATATATATTTATATATTGTACAATATATTTGATATATTAAAAAACTGACAAGTATGTAATATGTTTTGATATATATTTATATATTGTACAATATATTTGATATATTAAAAACTGACAAGTATGTAATATGTTTTGATATATATTTATATATTGTACAATATATTTGATATATTAAAAACTGACAAGTATGTAATATGTTTTGATATATATTTATATATTGTACAATATATTTGATATATTAAAAAACTGACAAGTATGTAATATGTTTGATATATATTTATATATTGTACAATATATTTGATATATTAAAAAACTGACAAGTATGTAATATGTTTTGATATATATTTATATATTGTACAATATATTTGATATATTAAAAAACAAGTATGTAATATGTTTTGATATATATTTATATATTGTACAATATATTTGATATATTAAAAAAACTGACAAGTATGTAATATGTTTTGATATATATTTATATATTGTACAATATATTTGATATATTAAAAACTGACAAGTATGTAATATGTTTTGATATATATTTATATATATTGTACAATATATTTGATATATTAAAAAAACTGACAAGTATGTAATATGTTTTGATATATATTTATATATTGTACAATATATTTGATATATTAAAAAACTGACAAGTATGTAATATGTTTTGATATATATTTATATATTGTACAATATATTTGATATATTAAAAAACTGACAAGTATGTAATATGTTTTGATATATATTTATATATTGTACAATATATTTGATATATTAAAAAAACTGACAAAGTATGTAATATGTTTTGATATATATTTATATATTGTACAATATATTTGATATATTAAAAAACTGACAAAGTATGTAATATGTTTTGATATATATTTATATATTGTACAATATATTTGATATATTAAAAAACTGACAAGTATGTAATATGTTTTGATATATATTTATATATTGTACAATATATTTGATATATTAAAAAAACTGACAAATTATGTAATATGTTTTGATATATATTTATATATTGTACAATATATTTGATATATTAAAAAACTGACAAGTATGTAATATGTTTTGATATATATTTATATATTGTACAATATATTTGATATATTAAAAAACTGACAAGTATGTAATATGTTTTGATATATATTTATATATTGTACAATATATTTGATATATTAAAAAAACTGACAAGTATGTAATATGTTTGATATATATTTATATATTGTACAATATATTTGATATATTAAAAAACTGACAAGTATGTAATATGTTTTGATATATATTTATATATTGTACAATATATTTGATATATTAAAAAACTGACAAGTATGTAATATGTTTTGATATATATTTATATATTGTACAATATATTTGATATATTAAAAAAACTGACAAGTATGTAATATGTTTTGATATATATTTATATATTGTACAATATATTTGATATATTAAAAACTGACAAGTATGTAATATGTTTTGATATATATTTATATATTGTACAATATATTTGATATATTAAAAAAACTGACAAGTATGTAATATGTTTTGATATATATTTATATATTGTACAATATATTTGATATATTAAAAAAACTGACAAGTATGTAATATGTTTTTTGATATATATTTATATATTGTACAATATATTTGATATATTAAAAAACTGACAAGTATGTAATATGTTTTGATATATATTTATATATTGTACAATATATTTGATATATTAAAAAACTGACAAATGTAATAAGTATGTAATATATATTTTGATATATATTTGATATATATGTAATTGTACAATTTATATATTGATATATATAAAAAACTGACAAGTATGTAATATGTTTTGATATATATTTATATATTGTACAATATATTTGATATATTAAAAAACTGACAAGTATGTAATATGTTTTGATATATATTTATATATTGTACAATATATTTGATATATTAAAAAACTGACAAGTGTGTAATATGTTTTGATATATATTTATATCTTGTACAATATATTTGATATATTAAAAAAACTGACAAGTGTGTAATATGTTTTGATATATATTTATATATTGTACAATATATTTGATATATTAAAAAACTGACAAGTATGTAATATGTTTTGATATATATTTATATATTGTACAATATATTTGATATATTAAAAAACTGACAAGTGTGTAATATGTTTTGATATATATTTATATATTGTACAATATATTTGATATATAAAAAACTGACAAGTCAATGTAATATGTTTTGATATATATTATATATATTGTACAATATATTTGATATATTAAAAAAACTGACAAGTGTGTAATATGTTTTGATATATATTTATATATTGTACAATATATTTGATATATTAAAAAACTGACAAGTAAAAAACTGACAAGTATGTAATATGTTTTGATATATATTTATATATTGTACAATATATTTGATATATTAAAAAACTGACAAGTATGTAATATGTTTTGATATATATTTATATATTGTACAATATATTTGATATATTAAAAAAACTGACAAGTGTGTAATATGTTTTGATATATATTTATATATTGTACAATATATTTGATATATTAAAAAACTGACAAGTGTGTAATATGTTTTGATATATATTTATATATTGTACAATATATTTGATATATTAAAAAACTGACAAGTGTGTAATATGTTTTGATATATATTTATATATTGTACAATATATTTGATATATTAAAAAACTGACAAGTGTGTAATATGTTTTGATATATATTTATATATTGTACAATATATTTGATATATTAAAAAACTGACAAGTGTGTAATATGTTTTGATATATATTTATATATTGTACAATATATTTGATATATTAAAAAACTGACAAGTGTGTAATATGTTTTGATATATATTTATATATTGTACAATATATTTGATATATTAAAAAACTGACAAGTGTGTAATATGTTTTGATATATATTTATATATTGTACAATATATTTGATATATTAAAAAACTGACAAGTGTGTAATATGTTTTGATATATATTTATATATTGTACAATATATTTGATATATTAAAAACTGACAAGTGTGTAATATGTTTTGATATATATTTATATATTGTACAATATATTTGATATATTAAAAAACTGACAAGTGTGTAATATGTTTTGATATATATTTATATATTGTACAATATATTTGATATATTAAAAAACTGACAAGTGTGTAATATGTTTTGATATATATTTATATATTGTACAATATATTTGATATATTAAAAAACTGACAAGTGTGTAATATGTTTTGATATATATTTATATATTGTACAATATATTTGATATATTAAAAAACTGACAAGTGTGTAATATGTTTTGATATATATTTATATATTGTACAATATATTTGATATATTAAAAACTGACAAGTAATATGTAATATGTTTTGATATATATTTATATATTGTACAATATATTTGATATATTAAAAAACTGACAAGTGTGTAATATGTTTTGATATATATTTATATATTGTACAATATATTTGATATATTAAAAAACTGACAAGTGTGTAATATGTTTTGATATATATTTATATATTGTACAATATATTTGATATATTAAAAAACTGACAAGTGTGTAATATGTTTTGATATATATTTATATATTGTACAATATATTTGATATATTAAAAAACTGACAAGTGTGTAATATGTTTTGATATATATTTATATATTGTACAATATATTTGATATATTAAAAACTGACAAGTGTGTATATTTGATATATATTTATATATTGTACAATATATTTGATATAAAAAACTGACAAGTGTGTAATATGTTTTGATATATATTTATATATTGTACAATATATTTGATATATTAAAAAACTGACAAGTGTGTAATATGTTTTGATATATATTTATATATTGTACAATATATTTGATATATTAAAAAACTGACAAGTGTGTAATATGTTTTGATATATATTTATATATTGTACAATATATTTGATATATTAAAAAACTGACAAGTGTGTAATATGTTTTGATATATATTTATATATTGTACAATATATTTGATATATTAAAAAACTGACAAGTGTGTAATATGTTTTGATATATATTTATATATTGTACAATATATTTGATATATTAAAAACTGACAAGTGTGTAATATGTTTTGATATATATTTATATATTGTACAATATATTTGATATATAAAAACTGACAAGTGTAATATGTTTTGATATATATTTATATATTGTACAATATATTTGATATATTAAAAAACTGACAAGTGTAATATGTTTTTGATATATATTTATATATTGTACAATATATTTGATATATTAAAAAAACTGACAATGTGTGTTATATGTTTTGATATATATTTATATATTGTACAATATATTTGATATATGTGTAATATGTTTTGATATATATTTATATATTGTACAATATATTTGATATAAAAACTGACAAGTGTGTAATATGTTTTGATATATATTTATATATTGTACAATATATTTGATATATTAAAAAACTGACAAGTGTGTAATATGTTTTGATATATATTTATATATTGTACAATATATTTGATATATTAAAAAACTGACAAGTGTGTAATATGTTTTGATATATATTTATATATTGTACAATATATTTGATATATTAAAAAACTGACAAGTGTGTAATATGTTTTGATATATATTTATATATTGTACAATATATTTGATATATTAAAAAACTGACAAGTGTGTAATATGTTTTGATATATATTTATATATTGTACAATATATTTGATATATTAAAAAACTGACAAGTGTGTAATATGTTTTGATATATATTTATATATTGTACAATATATTTGATATATAAAAAAACTGACAAGTGTGTAATATGTTTTGATATATATTTATATATTGTACAATATATTTGATATATTAAAAAACTGACAAGTGTGTAATATGTTTTGATATATATTTATATATTGTACAATATATTTGATATATTAAAAAAACTGACAAGTGTGTAATATGTTTTGATATATATTTATATATTGTACAATATATTTGATATATTAAAAAACTGACAAGTGTGTAATATGTTTTGATATATATTTATATATTGTACAATATATTTGATATATTAAAAAACTGACAAGTGTGTAATATGTTTTGATATATATTTATATATTGTACAATATATTTGATATATTAAAAACTGACAAGTGTGTAATATGTTTTGATATATATTTATATATTGTACAATATATTTGATATATTAAAAAAAACTGTTAATATGTTTTGATATATATTTATATATTGTACAATATATTTGATATATTAAAAAACTGACAAGTGTGTAATATGTTTTGATATATATTTATATATTGTACAATATATTTGATATATTAAAAAACTGACAAGTGTGTAATATGTTTTGATATATATTTATATATTGTACAATATATTTGATATATTAAAAAACTGAAATTGTAATAATATGTTTTGATATATATTTATATATTGTACAATATATTTGATATATTAAAAACTGACAAGTGTTATATATTTTTGATATATATTTATATATTGTACAATATATTTGATATATTAAAAAACTGACAAGTGTGTAATATGTTTTGATATATATTTATATATTGTACAATATATTTGATATATTAAAAAACTGACAAGTGTGTAATATGTTTTGATATATATTTATATATTGTACAATATATTTGATATATTATATAAAAATATTTGACAAGTGTGTAATATGTTTTGATATATATTTATATATTGTACAATATATTTGATATATTAAAAACTGACAAGTGTGTAATATGTTTTGATATATATTTATATATTGTACAATATATTTGATATATTATAAAAAACTGACAAGTGTGTAATATGTTTTGATATATATTTATATATTGTACAATATATTTGATATATTAAAAAACTGACAAGTGTGTAATATGTTTTGATATATATTTATATATTGTACAATATATTTGATATATTAAAAAACTGACAAGTGTGTAATATGTTTTGATATATATTTATATTTTGTATATATATTTATATATTGTACAATATATGTTTTGATATATTTATATATTGTACAAAATTTGATATATTAACAACTGTGTGTAATATGTTTTGATATATATTTATATATTGTACAATATATTTGATATATTAAAAAACTGACAAGTGTGTAATATGTTTTGATATATATTTATATATTGTACAATATATTTGATATATTAAAAAACTGACAAGTGTGTAATATGTTTTGATATATATTTATATATTGTACAATATATTTGATATATGTTTTGATATAAAAACTGTACAATATATTTGTGTAATATGTTTTGTTTTGATATATATTTATATATTGTACAATATATTTGATATATTAAAAAAACTGACAAGTGTGTAATATGTTTTGATATATATTTATATATTGTACAATATATTTGATATATTAAAAAACTGACAATATATGTTTTGATATATATTTATATATTGTACAATATATTTGATATATTAAAAACTGACAAGTGTAATATGTTTTGATATATATTTATATATTGTACAATATATTTGATATATTAAAAACTGACAAGTGTGTAATATGTTTTGATATATATTTATATATTGTACAATATATTTGATATATTAAAAAACTGACAAGTGTGTAATATGTTTTGATATATATTTATATATTGTACAATATATTTGATATATTAAAAAACTGACAAGTGTGTAATATGTTTTGATATATATTTATATATTGTACAATATATTTGATATATTAAAAAACTGACAAGTGTGTAATATGTTTTGATATATATTTATATATTGTACAATATATTTGATATATTAAAAACTGACAAGTGTGTAATATGTTTTGATATATATTTATATATTGTACAATATATTTGATATATTATAAAAACTGACAAGTGTGTAATATGTTTTGATATATATTTATATATTGTACAATATATTTGATATATTAAAAAACTGACAAGTGTGTAATATGTTTTGATATATATTTATATATTGTACAATATATTTGATATATTAAAAACTGACAAGTGTGTAATATGTTTTGATATATATTTATATATTGTACAATATATTTGATATATTAAAAAACTGACAAGTGTGTAATATGTTTTGATATATATTTATATATTGTACAATATATTTGATATATTAAAAAACTGACAAGTATGTAATATGTTTTGATATATATTTATATATTGTACAATATATTTGATATATTAAAAAACTGACAAGTATGTAATATGTTTTGATATATATTTATATATTGTACAATATATTTGATATATTAAAAAACTGACAAGTATGTAATATGTTTTGATATATATTTATATATTGTACAATATATTTGATATATTAAAAAACTGACAAGTATGTAATATGTTTTGATATATATTTATATATTGTACAATATATTTGATATATTAAAAAACTGACAAGTATGTAATATGTTTTGATATATATTTATATATTGTACAATATATTTGATATATTAAAAAACTGACAAGTATGTAATATGTTTTGATATATATTTATATATTGTACAATATATTTGATATATTAAAAAACTGACAAGTATGTAATATGTTTTGATATATATTTATATATTGTACAATATATTTGATATATTAAAAAACTGACAAGTATGTAATATGTTTTGATATATATTTATATATTGTACAATATATTTGATATATTAAAAAACTGACAAGTATGTAATATGTTTTGATATATATTTATATATTGTACAATATATTTGATATATTAAAAAACTGACAAGTATGTAATATGTTTTGATATATATTTATATATTGTACAATATATTTGATATATTAAAAAACTGACAAGTATGTAATATGTTTTGATATATATTTATATATTGTACAATATATTTGATATATTAAAAAACTGACAAGTATGTAATATGTTTTGATATATATTTATATATTGTACAATATATTTGATATATTAAAAAACTGACAAGTATGTAATATGTTTTGATATATATTTATATATTGTACAATATATTTGATATATTAAAAAACTGACAAGATATATTAAAAAACTGTAATATGTTTTGATATATATTTATATATTGTACAATATATTTGATATATTAAAAACTGACAAGTATGTAATATGTTTTGATATATATTTATATATTGTACAATATATTTGATATATTAAAAAACTGACAAGTATGTAATATGTTTTGATATATATTTATATATTGTACAATATATTTGATATATAAAAAACTGACAAGTATGTAATATGTTTTGATATATATTTATATATTGTACAATATATTTGATATATTAAAAAACTGACAAGTATGTAATATGTTTTGATATATATATATATTGTACAATATATTTGATATATAAAAAAAACTGACAAGTATGTAATATGTTTTGATATATATTTATATATTGTACAATATATTTGATATATAAAAAAACTGACAAGTATGTAATATGTTTTGATATATATTTATATATTGTACAATATATTTGATATATTATAAAAAACTGACAAGTATGTAATATGTTTTGATATATATTTATATATTGTACAATATATTTGATATATTAAAAAACTGACAAGTATGTAATATGTTTTGATATATATTTATATATTGTACAATATATTTGATATATTAAAAAACTGACAAGTATGTAATATGTTTTGATATATATATATATTGTACAATATATTTGATATATTAAAAACTGACAAGTGTGTAATATGTTTTGATATATATATATATTGTACAATATATTTGATATATTAAAAACTGACAAGTATGTAATATGTTTTGATATATATTGATATATATTGTACAATATATTTGATATATTAAAAAACTGACAAGTATGTAATATGTTTGATATATATTTATATATTGTACAATATATTTGATATATTAAAAAAACTGACAAGTATGTAATATGTTTTGATATATATATATATTGTACAATATATTTGATATATTAAAAAACTGACAAGTATGTAATATGTTTTGATATATATTTATATATTGTACAATATATTTGATATATTAAAAAACTGACAAGTATGTAATATGTTTTGATATATATTGTACAATATGTTTGATATATTAAAAAACTGACAAGTATGTAATATGTTTTGATATATATTGTACAATATATTTGATATATTAAAAAACTGACAAGTATGTAATATGTTTGATATATATTTATATATTGTACAATATATTTGATATATTAAAAAACTGACAAGTATGTAATATGTTTTGATATATATTTATATATTGTACAATATATTTGATATATTAAAAAACTGACAAGTATGTAATATGTTTTGATATATATTTTTAATGAAAGTTGTTTATTTTCGTATGATTTGCATATACATAGATATCATGCATATCAGTGTAATTAACTGTTTCATTCAGATTTTATTAAAACTTTTCAATGAATAAACTAATTTAATTTTCCTTATGATGGTTAAAATTCTGAGAAATGGATTAACAAAGATAATGAAAATTACATTTTATGTAATATATATCTATTACTTTGACATCAACTCTTGATGTATCCTGCTTCGTGTTAGTTAACTTACTTGTGTTTTGTGAAATGTGTTAAAATCATGCCCATTAACAGCAGGTGATAAAACGAAATTAAAATGATGAAATCTTGTGTCAGTCACATGTTAACTCAGTCTGAGAAACTAGCATCTTCTATATGTTTTGTATTTATTGTTCTGTTTTGTACACTTGTGTTTAATCATTTCACTTTTGAAGCAAGATTCCTCAACTTTTTTGGAACAGCCAATTTCAAAAAGCATTATGAAAATCCAACAAGAGAAAAAAGCTGCAAGAAGTGAACGTTTTCTTCAACATCATGAGCTGAGAAAGGAACAAGTAGCAGAACTCTTGAAGGATCTCACCAGGTCATCTTCTCTACCAGGGAGAACACCACAGAAGTCAGTTCAAGAACCAGTTACATCAGTTAATAACAACACCTGCTTCCCACATAAAACTGTTGGTTTGTCTTCTGACCTGTTCTTCAGTTACAATAGAGCTCTGTCTGACATTCAGGAAGATGATGATGAAAATCTTTCTCAAATCACTGAAGAATATGAAGAGAATATAAATGGGAGAACATTTTCTGTTCCAGATGTGAGTCCATTAGACCTGGAAGCTACGTTCACTGTTCCTGATATTCCATTGGGAAGTACAGTAACTCTAAAGCCAACTGAGAAAAAGATATCATTTGGGAGCACAACAACTATAGTCTTTCCTGACTATGAAAATGACTCCAAAAGTACCCAAGAACCACAGTATGATATTCACAGATCTGGTTCTTATTCTAAACTTTTACCTTTACAAACCCCATACTTACAAGCTTCAGATGAGATACATGTGATAGGAATTAATCCAAAGAGAATTCGCTCTCTACAGAAACTTTATGGTAGGTCTTATCCTTTTTCTTTTAACTTTAGTCTCATTTATTTTAAGAGATAACTTTGTTATAATGAAGGTTTCAATAATTTAATTAAGAAATTACTTATAGGAAATTTGTTACTTGAATAGATTTTGTTTTTGAATTTTGCACAAAGTTGCAAGAGGACTATCTGCACTAGCCGTCCTTAATTTAGGATTGTAAGACTAGAAGGAAGGCAGCTAGTCATCACCATCCACTGCCAACTCTTGGGTTACTCTTTTACCAACGAATAGCAGGATTGACTGTCACATTATAATGCCCCCAAGGCTGAAAGGACAACCATGTTTGGTGCAACAGGGATTCAAACCCATGACCCTCAAATTACGAGTTGAACGCCTTAACCCACCTGGCCATGCCGGGCCTACTTGAATGGATACATCTATTAATAAAAATAGTTTCTTTAAAATGTAGTTGAGCTTGAAAATAAAATTTTAAAAGTGGTATTTTACAGGAATTTAATGTAAGATTGCAGGAACAATACATGACACTGGGATGTAAATATATGTAAGTGATATTAAATAACAGTTACAAAGTAACCATTATCGTAAAATAAGAAACATAAAATTAAATTGAAATAGAAATAATAAAAAATAGGTATACTAAATATTTCTAACTAATTCTCATATGTCCATACTGTGATAAGAGTTTCAACTCCTTGTTTGGGCTGAAAAATTTTTATGTAGAGTAGAGAACAACGTTTTTACCTTCTTCAGTCATCATCAGGTTCACAAAGAAAGAAAGAGGTAATAGGCCAATAACTGACCATATGTTTGAAGTGGGTTGTGTAACTGAGTTTAAGAATGTAGAGGGTGTGCTAGATGCTTGATTATATTTATTAATATAGGTATAAAGGCGTTCCTTTGTATTGGTTTATTTTGGGCTTGAGTTGTTGTATAAGTAAGGCTTCTTTAATTTTGCATTTCTATTTGTTTCTTTATTTAGTATTTGGCCATTTTCTATGATTATGTTCTGTTTATTTGATTTGCAAAATTAAAGAAGCCTTACTCATGCAACAACTTGAGCACAAAATAAACCAATACAAAGGAACGCCTTTATACCTATATTAATAAATATAATCAAACATCTAAGCATGCCCTCTACATTCCTACACTCAGTTACACAACCTCCTTTATACATGTGGTCAGCTATTGGTCAGTTACCTCTTTCTTTCTTTGTGAACCTGACGATGACCGAAGAAGATCGAAATGTTGTTTGCTCCTCTACATAAAAAATTTTCTCAACCCAAACCAGCTATTTTTACATACATATTTTTCTATACAAGTGGGTTTTTTCATCATCACTGAGTTTCAACTCCTTGTTCTGATACCTAAGTGAGAATTACCACATCCTACTAAGAATTGTATTTGGTTTGGCCAACTTGGTGTAAAGCTGGCAGTGTTAACTATTCTTTACAATAGTACAAATTAAAAATAGTTATAATAAATACAGTAATTAATAATATTGTTGGATGTAATACTTGAAGAAAGGATAGGATACATCAGACTCGCTATTGTTGCTGGAGATTACACAGTAAAATCGTTTAAGACTGATAGAACTACCCATTATAAGAATAGTATATCAGAGTGCATGCAAAAGTCATGTCACTGTTAGTTATTCCATTATAAAATAATTAAGGGAGGTCATAACTTCCTGCTGTACTAGTGCTAAAAGTTTGTTGTTCACTTCTATGTGTTAAAAGTACATTTAACTAACCTTGGATGTTCTAACCAACAGTATGTGTGTGTGTTTACAATGTGGTAAAACCATCTCTTGTTTAGACGTGTCACTGTTAGCTGCAAAAGTAGGATTTCAACTAAGATGTTGCTTTCAAATTGTTAAAAAAACATAAAACGCTGAAGAGAAATTTTAAGCCTAGAATTGCCCACAGTATCCACAATCTATTGGGTTTTTTAAACAAATTTTTCCTAAGTATTTATGCATCAAATTATTACCGAATCCGTGAGTTTGTTGTTTACACATGCCTTAAGAACTTACAAGCACACAAAAATACAAAAAAAGTATTGTGAATATTGAAGTTAATTCTCTCATTTAATACTGTGATTTTCTGCATATCTTACATTGAAAATCTGTGATTTTGCCAAATTGTTTTGGTATAGTTCTGTAATATTACTCATCATTATGTTACATGTAGGCCTTACCAGCAGTCAGTAGTATATTGGTTAGTTCTGTAATATTACTCATCATTATGTTACATGTAGGCCTTACCAGCAGTCAGTAGTATATTGGTATAGTTCTGTAATATTACTCATCATTATGTTACATGTAGGCCTTACCAGCAGTCAGTAGTATATTGGTTAGTTCTGTAATATTACTCATCATTATGTTACATGTAGGCCTTACCAGCAGTCAGTAGTATATTGGTTAGTTCTGTAATATTACTCATCATTATGTTACATGTAGGCCTTACCAGCAGTCAGTAGTATATTGGTATAGTTCTGTAATATTACTCATCATTATGTTACATGTAGGCCTTACCAGCAGTCAGTAGTATATTGGTAAGTTTGAACGTGATTGACCTAGTGAGTTTGAGCTAAATATTTTTTCATCATTGTTTTTTACGTTTTCACTGACAACCAGTTTTATCTGAAGGAACAAAACGGCTGCCACTTAAAGTTTTAGAGGCAGAGCTCAGTCAGCAGAAGTTGAGGGATGCTAAAACATCAGAGCCTTACCATGTTAAGCATTTTTCTCAGAGAATTAAGCAGCAAAGCCATACCTTAGGAAATAACTTCAAGCACCCACCAAAGAGTCCAGAACAACCAAGTAAGTCTTATTGACCCAAAAGAGTTTTTCTGTGTTCTTATACAACTGGAATGCACGTATTTCTGGATTCTTTTTTAAGACAGTATTTGATTTGTGAAAAGAAATAAAAAAATCAAATAAATTAGTAGGATAAATTGACTTTGACTACCAAATATTTCTCTGAGTTAATTATTTTACAGGTATCTACATGTAGCTATAATTTAACTGTTCTATGTATAAGCACATGCAAGTATAAGTTCCCAAACATGTGATTGTAAAACTTTATTTACTATACAGTTTTGTTTGAATACTAACACATTTTTCCCTCTCTAATTAGATGTTCGTGACAGAAAGATGACCACCACTCCTCGACAAAAGCCTTCCATTTATCGATATAAGCCTTATGAGAGTCCGTACGAAGGGGTTAAAGTGACAAATGTAGATGTGTCAGATTCTAGTGAAACTCTGAGTTCATGGTCCATCCCAGATGATATTCGCAATATCATATATGGGAATTTGGGTCCTCAACAGGTATGTTTGTGTAACTAAATCTGGTAAGGGAAGAATTTTTTATTTGTATGAATATTTTTTTTATAATTTCAAAACACAGAATATTACTGTTAATAACATAGGGTTGAAAATTGTTATATATTTTTTCAGTCTGTTTATTTGCTTATAAAAATATTTCGTATCCTCCCACAAGTATACTGTGTGCTAGAAAGAAGCTTTTACATATATAGGTCTTTTGTGTGTGTGTGTTTGTGAAAAGTGTTGAAAGAAATGGATAAGTCAAAGATAGTGAAACAAAAGTTTATTGTTGCAACACAATGGGTGAGACATAGGACTGAAAAACTATTTCTTTCAAAATGGAATTTTAATGAATCTTGCATAGCATGATAGGTAGAACACTTAACCTGTAATCTGTTGGCCATTGAACATGTTCACCCATTCAGCCATGGGAGGTTTATACTATGATGGTCAGACCTACTTTTGTTGGTAGGAGTTTTTGTTATGGGTGGTGTTAACTAGCTAACTTCCCTCTCACCTATCACTGCTGAATTAGAGATGACTTTTATGCAGCCTTGCATGAAATTTAAAACAAACGAAATTTTACTGAGATTTACCACAGTTAAAAGAAGAAAAGACCAACAAAAATTTGCCAACATGACATAAAAACATTTAAAATTAGCATGAGAGTGGGTTGTATTATGAAAGAAACCTGTGTTAAAATCTTGCTCATGTTGAGAGTAAGTCAACACACCTTCAGTGCCAGGAGTAGTGGACATCTTCCACTTCCTGTTTTCTTGGAACCAACCAAGTCAAACCTCAATTTCCATTGGTCATAAAGAAATGCACTTTTTGCTTTACTGAAACAATTGCCCCATCTCCTCCCTCAGTAGTTCCAAGATAAGTCTGAGGGCTCCCACCACTGAAAATGGGTTTCAACTCTCAGAGTAGGCACAACACAAATAGTCCATGGCATAAGTAACAACAAACAAACTAGAAAAGTTGGAAGTATGTGTTTAATGTTAGAAGAGCTCAGTATGAAACATTATACTTTTGTTAATTTTCATAAGGTGCCTTTGAAATTATGGTAGAAAACGTAAATTTGATTTGTTTTTAAAATTTCTGGTGTATACTGTTCCTACTTGTATAATTGTTGTTGCATTACGGGAAAGACACTTCATTTTTTAAGTTAAGAAATGTCTCTAACTTCTTTAATATTTAAGTTGTTAATTCTGGGTATCGAACACAAGGGTCTTTGTCTTATAATCTTAATGCACTACACTCTAGGACGACTGTGGGAATTGCAAAGGGAACAAATTAATTTGTAGCAAAAAATTCTTCAAACATTTTATATCACGAGCATTACCATGTCACTTTGCAGCCTATCAAAAAAGTAAACAGTTGTAAAGACTTTAAAAATAATATCATTTCACAGAAATTACAAGTAAAAATATAGAAATAGCTCATCGTTGTAATACGTAAAATATTATTCTAACCAAGAGAAAACTATTTAACTATACAAATGGTATACACATGTGGTCACTTGTAAGCAGTTAGAGTAAAAATTGGAAGTCTTTTGTACACAAAAAATCAGATTTATTAATTAAGTATTTTTACTGAGGATTTGTTTTTAATAATATTGAATCTATTTTGTTCATAGTCTGAGTGTGAAGTGATTTCATGTTACAATTAAAAAACTATTCTTCATCCCAAAAATTTCAAATATTATTTGTGTAAATCTCTAAAACCACCTAAATATGTTTCAAACATTTGTTTTCAGTAAAACTTTATAATTTGTCTGTTATTTTCTCTACCTTAACTATGTAACTATGTGGGGTTTGTCAATTTGACCAACCTTGTAACCATCATAAAAAATTAGGAAATAAATATAAATTCTTCATTTTTTATTCTAAAATGACTATGCATTATAATACAAAAACAAAGAGCTTAAATGTCAGAACATTGTACAATTATATTTAATTATTATTTTTCATAATGTTGATCTTCCAGCCATACCTGACTAACATTTAGGCTTCATAAAGTGACCTGTCTTGGCTCTGTTTTAGTGGACTGGTATTTTTAAATAACCACCACATTTCAATTAGTATACATTATATATATATATATATATATAGATTATTACTATTTACAAATGAGTTCTTAAATGTATATTTCTTAAACATAGAACAGTAAATGAAGATGCAAAATCGACATTTTTTCTTGTTACAACACTTGTACTGCTTCTCATAATGTGCTAATGAATAAGAAATGTTGCAAGTGGAAGATGTGAAATGAAATATTTTTTTTTGTTTTTCTGTGTAAATTTGAATAATAAAAAAACCCATAAATTACTGTATTGATACTATAGAATTCCATTATAATTCATGTTTAGTAATTAAGCTGTATTTAAGTCTAAACAATTATGAAAGTTTAAGCAGACTAAAGACACAACTCCACTTCCTTAAAGTCTTTTGGAAGAAAGAGATGGCATCTTAATGCATGAAAATGGCTGAGAAAACCGTAAGGGAACATTCTGAGCTTTTCATTGGTTATTCTGTTGTCACATACACAAGTAAGTGTATGTAAGAGACTGTTTCTAAAAATGGAGAAAGGTAATCAGGGCCACTGTGTTTGATTTATTACATGAGGCATGTCTCAGCAAATAGAAAAGCTAGGAGGTTCCTATTTTGTAACATAGTTTGTTATTATTAATAATAAGGTATAAACTTTGTACTTTGGCATGTTAAACATCTAATTTGAATGAGTGCTGCATTCAACACACTCTGTGACACACAAAGGTTAGCATTTAAGTGTATTTTTTAACATTTATTTTTAAATGAATAAACTGAAATATGCATAATACTAATACAATACTGAGACTGAATTATAATCTACAGAATTAAATTCATAAAATAGTAGTTCAGTAAAATTTTGAATTCAAGTCAACAAACACAATGACATGACCTTTGACCCGTGTTGTATAGCGATAGGGTTCAAGAAGAATAATGTCAGTCAGTTATCATAGTATGCACATTAAGTAAATAAATAATGTTTTTTAATAGTTTCACTTTACTTACTTGTTGATATAAGTTTCAACCTTTACTGGAAGTAAGATTTATTTTTAGAAGAGGAATAATATGCAATCTGTCTCAAGTTTAACAATAAAGAATATTTCACTAGTTAAATCAACATTCAACAATATTTTTAAATTCTAGAATTGATAGTGGTTAGTTATACTTATCAACATGCATGAATTAACAGAATGTTTATTTATGGTTAAACAGATAAAAACAACCATAAATAAATACATGTAAAAGTGACTATCAAATGCATGCATAAGATAAGGAGTGTATATTTATTTACTTGTGGATGTTTTTTAGACAAGTAGAATATTCAGTGCCTATCCTGTGAAAGTGAATTTTCTCAGGGCATTCCTGTCCCCCCCCCCCCCCCAACAAATTCCAGAGATGCCAACCATTACGAGTTGAGCATAATCATTACGATTTTGGTGTATACATTACGACCATATGCTCATACAGACAAATATTACGACTTGTTGCAACTCCCAAATTATTATATATTATATAGGCCTATACAATAAAGTGATAAATTGTTCCCCCAGGGCTTCAAAGGTGTGAAAAGAAAATTTCTAGTGAGATACAAATAAATTTTGATAATAAATAAAAGACATAGTCCAAATGGCTACTTGTGATAATCATATTTTCGCTTGAAATAATAAAAAATATTTGTATCTCTGACGTCTAGCAATAGTTTGAGTGCGGTGCTTCTCCACACTGGGTACGTGGTGGAATCCATAGTTATGTCATCAGTGCTTGTCAGCCAATCAGTGCTTGGATAGATGGGTATTTCTTGTTTTCTAAGCGGCATAGAAACACCAATGCGATCATTCACAAGATGGAAAAAAGAGGCCTCATTCACCAGATTGTCTTGTTTCTGGCAAATCTAAAAGGACTAAAACTATGAATCAAAAATTTAGGAAAGAGTATAGTGCAAAATGTCTGGTCATTGCATCAAAAGTCAGTGACAGTCATGCGTTTTGTACAGTTTGTCACATCGATTTTTCTGTGGCACATGGAGGGATAAACGATTGTTCCAGACATACAAAATCAGCATCTCACCAACAAAAGGCTGAGGCGAAGACAAAAATGATGCAGATAACGACATTTATGAGTAAGAATTCAGAATATGAAACCATAAATGCAGAAGTGATGTTCACACAATTCGTCATTGCTCATAATTTACCCATAGCTGTAGCCGATCATGCAGGACATCTATTCAGAAAAATATTCCAAGACTCTGATATAGCAACAAAATATGGCTGTGCTAGAACCAAAACTACAACAATTTCACAAATGTTGGGTTGTGAAGATGACAAAATGATTTCAAGCATACTTACTAACAGTGATTACAGTTTAGCCATAGATGGATCCACAGACATGGATGACTCAAAACTGTATCCAGTGGTTGTATGATGTCTGTACGGGCTCAGTCTACAATCATTATGCTCAGTCATTTGAAATAGTTGGCATCTCTGCAAATTCTGAGGCATTTGGATTTGTAGATCCAAGCCACTCCATGGCCCTGATCATGGAATATTTCACTGATTATTATGGGGTTGGTCTGCAGCTTACTTCTTTTCTGCCTGTGGGCTCCAGACATGTCCACTTCCTTTTTCGCCATCCTTGTCTCGATCAGCGTTCTCACTCGACATTTTCACACTACCCCACCTCACTTCATTGCCTCAAACAAGCCAAATTTAAATACAGGAAAACCTCCTCGTATAGATAAATAATCTTCCATGAGTGGGAACAAAGAGGAACTACGATGTTCCTGAACACCCCTATTGGGGAGAGAATTCCTCAGACCTCTCTCTCTCTAAATAACCCATGCCAAGGCGTTGTTTCGTTTTGTGTTTAGCCATAAATAAATACTCTGTCAATTAATATGGATTGATGTGTACATCAATTCTAGAATTAAAATACATTTTTAGATCATAGTGTTTTGTTTTAAATACTGAAACTTTCCTCACTGTTAAAACTTGTGTGCTTGGCAATGGTTGCTCCAGTGATCAAAATGTGGTACCTGTTTTAAAAACAAATCTTTCTTACTTGTGTGCTTGGCAATGGTTGCTCCAGTGATCAAAATACTGAAACTTTCAGTGAACTTCAGAAAATTCCAGGATTACAGTTTATTATTTGTGGTAAATATTTTAATAAATGATTTATCACAATAAGTATGATAAAGATGGTTAAATTCAGCTCTCAGCATTATTTACTTTAATTGTATGAAAGTTTCTATTGTTGATCAAGAAGGTTCTGTATTCCGGTTCATTCTGTAATTCACAGGAGGGCACTGATATTGACAATACAAGCATCGGAAGTTTTTCTGATCAGTCCACAAGTAGCCATGGTCACCGTCAAAGTTCTTACACTCCCATAACAAATACGGACGAAGGTGTAGTGGATAAGATGATTTCTAGAATTGGAGATGATTAGTAAAAATATATATTTATATATTTTTGATTTTGAAACACTGACTATCATTCATAGTATATGCAGGTTTAATTTTCAATTACATTTTTTATAATACTTTATTGTAATATTAATGCACTAGGATTTTAAATCATTTAATAAATGTCTTAGATATTTGCAAGAAACATTTGAAAGTTATTGTAAAAACAGATAATTGCTATAATTGTTAGGCTCTAGTGATAATATGGACACTAGGAATTTTTCTGAGGCTGTTTCCATGTTTATAAATGTATTCAGACATAAAACCTTTTTTTTTTGTTAAAACTTAACAATGCACAAGTTGAAGTATTCAAGTAGGAAAATATTTTTGAGTTAGCTATACTTTTTGTGATATATTCAAATTGTGAATTAATTTTTTCCACACGTTTAAATGAACGATTCAAGTTGGTCTCTACTTTTGTTGCATACTCTTAAAACATTGTTAACATTTAACCTAATATGAGGTTAAAGTAGTTTTTACTTGGATGTTGCTAGGTATGTTGTTTACACATTTTAACTTTGTTTTGCTTTTGCAAGTCTTTGAATGTCAGTTTCACATCATACGCTTTAACTTCTCCACAATCTTTGTCTTTAGAAATTTCCTCTTTTGCAAAAAAATAATTGTGAAAAAAGAACCAGAAATGAATATTTAGGCCAAACATTAAAAACTCATAGTTTCACCTTGTATACAACATATAGAAATTGATATATGACTTCATGAAATCTTTACTTATACAGGTTTTAGTAGTTAAACAAAAAATATTGATACACTACTCACTGATTGTTAGTGTCTATAGATATCTTGATACACAACTCACTAATTGTTAGTGTCTATAGATATCTTGATACACAACTCACTAATTGTTAGTGTCTATAGATATCTTGATACACTACTCACTAATTGTTAGTGTCTATAGATATCTTGATACACTACTCACTGATTGTTAGTGTCTATAGATATCTTGATACACTACTCACTGATTGTTAGTGTCTATAGATATCTTGATACACTACTCACTGATTGTTAGTGTCAGTAGATATCTTGATACATGACTTCACTGATTGTTAGTGTCTATAGATATCTTGATACACAACTTCACTGATTGTTAGTGTCTGTAGATATCTTGATAGACAACTTCACTGATTGTTAGTGTCTGTAGATATCTTGATACACAACTTCACTGATTGTTAGTGTCTGCAGATATCTTGATACACTACTTCACTGATCGTTAGTGTCAGTAGATATCTTGATACACTACTCACTGATTGTTAGTGTCTGTAGATATCTTGATACACAACCTCTACTGATTGTTAGTGTCTGAAGATATCTTGATACACGACTTCACTGATCGTTAGTGTCAGTAGATATCTTGGTACACGACTTCACTGATCGTTAGTGTCAGTAGATATCTTGATACACTACTCACTGATTGTTAGTGTCTGTAGATATCTTGATACACTACTCACTGATTGTTAGTGTCTATAGATATCTTGATACACAACTTCACTGATCGTTAGTGTCAGTAGATATCTTGGTACATGACTTCACTGATTGTTAGTGTCAGTAGATATCTTGTTACACAACTTCACTGATTGTTAGTGTCAGTAGATATCTTGATACACAACTTCACTGATTGTTAGTGTCAGTAGATATCTTGATACACAACTTCACTCATTGTTAGTGTCAGTAGATATGTTGACACACGACTTCACTGATTGTTAGTGTCTGTAGATATCTGGATACACAATTTCACTGACTGTCACTTGATTGTTAGTGTATGTAGATATCTTGATACATGACTTCACTGATTGTTAGTGTCTGTAGATATCTCGACACACGACTTCACTGATTGTTAGTGTCTGTAGATATCTGGATACACAATTTCACTGATCGTTAGTGTCTGTAGATATCTTGATACACGACTTCACTGATCGTTAGTGTCTGTAGATATCTTGATACACAACTTCACTGATCGTTAGTGTCTGTAGATAACTTGATACACAACATCACTGATCGTTAGTGTCTGTAGATATCTTGATACACAACTTCACTGATTGTTAGTGTCTGTAGATATCTTGATACACAACTTCACTGATTGTTAGTGTCTGTAGATATCTTGATACACAATTTCACTGATTGTTAGTGTATGTAGATATCTCGACACATGACTTCACTGATTGTTAGTGTATGTAGATATCTCAACACATGACTTCACTGATTGTTAGTGTCTGTAACTATCTCAACACACAACTTCAGTTACTTTGACAACTGGTGAAACATTAGATTACTAAACCTCTTTTCATTGCAAGTATTCATGAGAAAAAGAAATTTAAAAGTTAAGTTTGAGCAGCTATATTTATATGTATCATTTCTTAGTTTCAAGACTGAATGATTTTAACAGTTGGGTTTCATTCATTTTTCAGCAGTATTTTGACATAAACACTAATATTTATTTTAAACCTCCCCAAAAGAAGTTTAATCAAAACATTTATTTATATTTCATTATTTTCTTTGAATGATGAACCATTGCACATTTTTGTACTGTTTTTATTGTGTAAACTCAAATTTAATTATTTTTTGTATTAAAAGTTAAAAATCTTATGTTAGTTATTATCCATTTAAAGCATTTTCAGACATGTACTTGTGATAATATAGTAACTGATTAGTGATTGCCACATGAACTACATGTACTTTAGCTGTTGTGGGAACTTGTCAGTAATTGCCATGTGAACTTCATGTACTGAAGGTGATGTAGGAACTTGTCAGTAATTGCTACATGAATTACATGTACTTAAGATGTAGGAACTTGTCAATAATTTCCATGTGAACTACATGTACTTAAGATGATATAGGAACTTGTCAGTAATTGCCTTGTGAACTACATATATATTTAAGATGACATAGGAACTTGTCAGTAATTGCAATGTGAACTACATGTACTTAAGATGACATAGGAACTTGTCAGTAATTGCAGTGTGAACTACATGTACTTAAGATGATATAGGAACATATTCATTAAAACATTTTTCATAAAAGCCACTTTGGAACACCAGGAGGTGTTAACAGTGGTAAAATTAAGTGAATGTTAAATGATAGAATGTTCACAGATTACTTGTTCTCATTACCATTATTTATTGTGAACAAGAAGAGAATCACATCTGAATAATGACAATTATCACTGTTGATTAATAATCAGGTATTATAAATACAGCAACTGAAAGACCCAGATGTCCAAATTATGAAAATAATATATGATAGGATTGAGTAAAATGTAAGTGTATACTGAGTTTTCACATTTTAGGGTGACACTCCCCACCTGTATACTGAGTTTTCCCTCCTTAAATTTGCCAGACATATGCAGTGTATGCATACATGAGTTGGTGCTGTCAGTTCATTTAATAAATACAGGACAGTTCAAATTTTCTTTTAAATGTTAACTGTAAATTTTTCAAAGTAGATTTGTGTGTGGCGTGAGTCCTCATAGTAAATTTTTAAAAATTAATCACCTGAGGAAGAAAGGTGTTTATATAATATTCACTCTTTAAATTCTTGGATTTGTTTGTATCTTACAAACACTTCCGTTGTCTCTCCATAGGAAGTTCTATCAACTTAAAGTCAGTGTGTTTATTATCATGACTTTCTTCAGGATGTGTTTACTGCTATTATCATTATATATAATGCTTTATGTTGGTGAGTCATGATCTTCTGATTGGTGGTTTGTGTTATGCTATATCACAGTAAGACCATTTGTAAAAAATAGTCACCAGTCTTACAGCAATGTTTATACTTCCACTTCACAGAGCTCAATTGTTGAAGTCCCCTGAGGGCACAGCAGTAGGTTTGCTTACTTATAACTCTAAAATTCAAGGTTCAACTTCCCTCTGTGGACAGAGCATGTATCCTAATGTGGCTTTTACTTTTAATCACGCACATGGATCAGTTGGTAAGGTTGTGGAACTAATGAGACAGATTTTACAAACAATATGCATGTATATACAATAACAATACCAAATACAGTTTAAACATGTAATTCACTGCATTGTTATGCATGACAGTTAGTTCATGTGTATTGTTTTGGTTGTAAACATATCATTTGTTTATACTATCTCTGTTCTAAACTTTGTCAGATGTCAAAAGTAAAACATTGTGACATGCTAATAAATATATTATTTCTGTACACAGTTACAACAACTGTGATTGTTTTTACAGTTAACATTACAGAAGTTGATTCCTGTGTTTTTTGTGCATTGTTCAAGAGACAAAATTATCATGCTTTTTATATGTGTGAAACTTGGTCTTTCACATTGCTTCCTCTTCAGTTATATAAATAAATTAACATTCCAGTAAAGTATTTATAGGAACTTATGAAAGAATATGAAAAGATAGTCAAAAGTAACTTACAGGTATCACACTATGAAGTAAATATTAAACTTATTTATTTCCCAAACTATTTTATAATGTGTTAATAGAGTTTTTTGGAATAGCTGAAACTATAAAAACTGATATTGGGAATAATTAGAGGTGTCCCAAAATTATTAAAAGAACTTTTATTTCTGTCTTTTCTAAGTTACTCAGGAGAACCTTTGAATTAAAACTGATTAAACAGTTTTATATAAAATGAAAATATATTTGACTGAGTTCTAATTTCTTTGCAGGTAAATTGTACTACTGCATATTAAAGGTAAAAATGATAAATGACATTTTTACACTGTTTAATTTAAAAGCCTGTTAGTTATTTCATCCTGGCATAACC
The DNA here is from genome assembly GCF_004210375.1 of Tachypleus tridentatus. Classification (NCBI taxonomy): domain Eukaryota; kingdom Metazoa; phylum Arthropoda; class Merostomata; order Xiphosura; family Limulidae; genus Tachypleus; species Tachypleus tridentatus. Next base: position 171,721,637 of record NC_134825.1, read on the forward strand.
ATATGGTTAGGGAGCTGAACTCTTGACCTGAAGATCATGGTTTCAAATCCCTGTCACACCAAACATGCTTGCCCTTTCAACCATGAAAAAAACAAATGTCCTGTTTTTCCCAGGATGGTCGTGTTTTTTTTATAGTTTGCCCTTAGAGATGTTCTCGGGATCCACAAAATATCCAAATTTTATTATAAAGGAATCAAACTGTCAGTAACATTTATATTGAATCTTGAATGAAATAGGCTTACTTAACTTGTTGTAATGAGCACTTTCTTGCTGCGTAACTCTTTAGACAATTCCATCTGTGCGTGGTGAGAGACACAGGTCTGAATGATGAGGCAGTGATCATTTCCTTGATACCCTTTATACAGTAAATCATGCACTGAACTTTATGACTGTTTAATGAAAAATCAATAACTTTCTATTTCATTCATCCTTCACAAAAAAAGTCTTGTAAAAGGTTTTAAAGTATTGCTAAAACCACAAACACAGTATGTTTGAAAACGTTGTGGATTCTTAAAAAATCCAGATATGAAGTAATCCATCTTAAGATGAAATGGTTAAATATTTCTTGATTGTACAATTTGACAAGTTTCACTCATTGGTTTTGTGTCTTTCACCACAAAAGGTAGCTGAAATCAATGCAGTGTTAATATATTTGAAAGTATCGTGGAACAGTTCAGTAACTTACATCTATCAGTAATACCAAGATTCCGTTATCATATTATGTAGTTTCAGCTACATTTTGGTTGCCTTTATCAGCTTTGCAAATTTTGATGTCCTTGTGTTCTTTCAGGACACTTGTATTTTATCCCAGTGTTGATCTTTCTGTTTTCTTCTGGCAGCTATAACCGTACAATAACTTTAAATCTTATATTCTTTGTTTTATTTACATTTTACTAAGTTGGTTTATACAGAAGTCAATAAGTCTGTATTGGATTTTCTTTTGGTGAGATACGGTTTAGGCTAAGCTATAAGGACTTATTTCTGTTCTAGAATGAATTCTTTCCATTATAAATTTTTTAAAGTTAATATTAGAGTCTTGAGATTTCATCAGTTTTTCTCCTCTTTCTAATTCACTAATTTGTTCAGCTTAATCTTTAGTTATACCTGTGATATTTATAACAGATATTCACAAACTCTGATTATGATAACCATGCTACCTAAACTTGTAGGCTGAAACAACCAATAAAGACTTTATCTTTCATTGTGCTTATTAATTGTTTTTGTTTGTTTTTACATCAAATACAGTTATTTCCTTGTAAATGTGAGTTTTTCTTATGTAACTGTTATATGCACTTAATGGACATGTATATTAAGATATAAACTCCTAAAACTAATTTTTATCTTCTTTTATAGTGTGTTGCTTCTCTTAAAAGTTGCAGTGAAAATTATTAAATTTTTATTTACTTGTATATCATCAGCAAATAGTGAACTCGAGTACATTACCTAGTGTCCAAGTCACATAAGCAGTTTGCCAGTTCTATCTTGATCATAACAGATGTATTTAGTACTAGTATTGTTAAAATGTGATTTTAACCACAAGTGTCTTTAGTGTACTGTAAATGAAATAACAAAAGTACTTACAGTCAACTGCAGTTTCTCTGTTTTTATTATTGGAAAATTTAGTATTTACTTGTAAAATTAACTTGTATTAATAACGTGTATTTATTTTCTTTACACTGTAAAAGAATTAAGAAAAATAAAAATAATTCAAGCATGCACTGACTAAGTTTATAATTATTTTAGACAGTGTAGTTCTATGTGTTTACATAGAAGAGCAGAATGTATGTGAAGACATATATATATTGGTAAATTCTGCAATGTAAAACCTTCTGAAAGTTATAATTTTATAAACATTTATAATATGCATATAGAACTCATTGTATTTTTTATTTAAATATTAACATATTATTCATTTTAACTGTGAAAGAAAACAATACCATAAGATTATTCTAATAGTTATTGGGCCTAAAACCTAATACATACTCATTTTCTAAGATCACAAGCATCATAAATGGTATGAAATTCTTACATAAAACAGATTGTGTGTTTGATTAATCCAAAAGAACGTTTAGATTTGAAGCTTTTATTTACTGTGTCTGTCTGTAAAACTAAGAACAGCTGAAACATGGTGACTGTAGGGTGTAAGATGGACAAGAAAGGCATAGCTCTATGAAAAATTTCCAGGGGATAAAATTCAGAAAAGTGAAAAATGACATTTATTAATCTGAACAGTAAAGAAAGTGGCCATATAACAGAGCTCAGGTGTGAGGTATTCATATAACTTTCTTGAGTTTAATTGGTGTTTGAGTTGTATAGCAATAGATTACGTTGTTTACATGGGCATTATTAATACAACATACAGGTAAAGTTCATGGGTATTTCCAAACTAATGAAATTTAAATATTCTCTTAAACAATAAAATATTGTATTTAAAATTACACTCTCTGTACTTTAATCAAAGGCTTCATTTCAGAGTACTTGGCAGAAAGAATCAAATATTGAATTGGATTTAAAACTTAAAATTTTAAGAAAGTGTTCCCTTCTAGAGATATGTGAAGACGGAGTGGGTAATACTTTATCTACAAAACTTACACTGTTTCTGGAACAAATTAAACATTTGTTGTTGTAGGTATAACACTCAGAGTGTGTGTTAATAAGATATATATTTTAGAAATCTCACATCGACAGTATAGCGTCAAATTTGGCAGGTTGGTAAGATAAAAAATATAGATAGTTATTTACGTTTTGAATAAATTAAAATCAAAGTGAATTTCACCTACAAGAAAGATTATGTTCACACAACTGTGTAACTATAACTCACTATTATTCACTTAATCGTATAAAGGCCATGTGACTCAAAGTTCCCAAGTACTGTAACCATTGTAGTAAAACTAAAATCAAATGTCACATGATAATAACTCACAGACGTCACTCTGTAAGTAAAATAGCTCTGTTTCTTCCAATATCTTTCCCATTTACACTTAACACTCGTACGAAAATTGGGGCCTAATAGGCCCCAGAGCAACTTGAAAGGTTATTAATATTAGGCTAATAACTTTGTATTTAAATGAAATTGCCATTAACTGACCCTATCCCTTTATATTTTAAGGAGCAATAATATTTTGACTTTTCAGACATTTGTGAAATAATATTTAAAAAAATTTTTAAAAACATCCACTAAGGGTATTTTGGGGCCTATTAGGCCCCAGATCAAAAAACATAAAAATGACTTTATTTATTTCCTGAATAATTCTAGAACAGGCCTGGGAAACCGAAAAAAGCAAATTATAGTAAAAATATATTAATTTTACAACTTCTTTTCAAAAGATGGATATTTAGCATAATAACTCTACTCCAACAATAATTTTAGACGGTCCTGATTATTGTCTAGTTTGCCCACGCCTGTTCTAGAACATTCTAGAAACTTTACAGAAATATTTAGAATATTCTAGAAGAATCCACAAATCCTATATATATAGGAGCTGAAATCTTCAAACCGTGTCAAAAATGATATATCTTGATGAAGCTGTACATTTACTGACAAAACCATCCGACGATGAAAGTGAACATGATAATGTCGAAGACTACTCTGAAAGTTGTGATGATGATCCTTCTGAAGCCGAAAATGATGAACAAATCGCGCCGTACCCTTCTGAAAGTGAAGAAAGTAATCAAGAAGATCTTACTATGATGCCAGTGAACGAACTTTTGTCCAAAGATAAGAATTTTAGTTATTCAACAACACCTTCAAGGATCAACAGGAGAATCGCAGCTCTCAATATATTCAATGGGAACCCAGGCATTACAAGGCAAGCTGCTCCAAGAGTCTCTACACCATTCGAAACATTCAAAATTTTCATTTCTGATAATATGATGGAACAGATCATTCACTCAACAAACACCGTCATGAAAGAACCAATTTTTGAAGCAGACCTCTGGAAATGGATCGCAGCTAATCTTTTTCTTGGAATAAGCAAATCCAAACATTCATCGATAGACGAAATGTTTTCAACCGAATTCGGTTTGCCATTTTTGCGAAAACTGATTACACAAGACAAATTCAAAAAAATGTGCTCAAAAATCAGATTTGACATCCACTCTCAAAGAAATAGAGAAATCAAAGATGCCGCCATCTCTGGAGTCTGGAATTGTTTCATTGAAAATTGCAAAAACAGTTACAACCCAAGCGAATACCTGACAGTGGATGAACAACTATGTAACTTCAAAGGAAGAGTTGGCTTCAGAACATACATTCCGACAAAGCCAGGCAAATACGGAATAAAGATTTGGTGCCTAACAGATGCAAAGACAAGTTACCTCCTCAACGCTCAAATTTATACTAAAAAAGGTTGGAAATACGACAGAAACAAATCAAGGAGAAAGAATAGTCAGAGAACTGAGTCAGCCATTTCTTGGAAAAGGAAGGACAATAACGACAGATAATTTCTTCACAACAATGACACTTGCCAAGTACCTACGAACAAAAAGAACAGGACTTGTTGGAACCATACGGAAATCAAGAACCTTCCTGCCTCCTGAAATAAATGCAAAATCTAGAGAATTATCACCAAATTTTTTCTACCATGACGACATCACTCTTCTCAGGCACTCAGACAAACCAGGAAAATATGTGCTACTACTGAGTTCTCAGCATCAGTCTGGTGAAGTAGAAGAAAATGGAAAGCCCGAACTCGTCAATCTTTACAATGCAACGAAGGCAGGTGTCGACACTCTCGATCAACTGGTGAGATATTATAGAACAAAGAGGCGATCAAAGCGCTGGTCAGTCTGCATATTCTATAACATTCTAGATCTTGCTGCGTACAATGCTTTCGTTCTATACTCGACAAAACATACAGAATTTCTTCGTCAACATAAATCAAGAGCCAGAAGAGAATTTATACGGCAATTGGTGCTTGAAATCAAAGAAATTTACTGCAAAGATAATGACAAAACAACCTCATGTGAACCGCCTGCAAAGAGGGCAAAAAGAGGACGATGCCATTTGTGCGGCAGATGAAAAGATAGACAGTCGAAAATTGTTTGCTCAAATTGTAAAAAAAATGTTTGTCAGAGCCATTCTAAAGTTGTTTGTAATGAATGTTGCTAAATCACTGTGTTTCTATTGGAAAAATATATGGGGCCTGATAGGCCCCAAAATCACTTTAGTGGATGTAAATATTTTTTTCGTAGGAATGTTAAGCTGCATTCACTGTTTTAATAAATTTATAGTATTTTGGTATGGAAATATGTGAGCTGCTACGGTATTAAGATGAACTTATAACAAAGTTAACATTATAACAAACTGAATAACAATTCTGTGTTATTGAAGAAAAGTTCGGACGTATGATAATAAATGGAATATGGAGGCATTGTGGAACCCACATCCTGGACGTACGATAATAAATGGAATAAGGAGGCACTGTGGAACTCACATCCTGGACGTATGATAATAAATGGAATAAGGAGGCACTGTGGAACTCACATCCTGGACGTTTGATAATAAATGGAATATGGAGGCACTGTGGAACAGTCCAAAGGAACTGCTATCCTGGACATATGATAATAAAGGGAATAAGAAGGCACTGTGGAACAGTTAAGGAACCTACATCATGGACGTATGATAATAAATGTAATACGGAGGAGGCACTGTGGAACAGTCCAAAGGAACTGCCATCCTGGACGTATGATAATAAAGAGAATGAGGAGGCACTGTGGAACAGTTAAGGAACCCCATCTTGGACGTATGATAATAAAGGGAATTCGGAGGTACTGTGGAACCCCCATACTGGTGGTCAGTAGTAAATTTGAAGGTTTATAACATAAAACCGGTTTTCAGTACTCATGGTGAGCATAGAATAGATAGTTCATTGTGTTTAACACAGGGAAGGAAGAATTAATGGTTTGATAGTTCTTAAGCAAGGTATGAAGAATGTATGAACCACGATACTGGTTCATAATGGGATCGACCATAATTTGACGAAAATCACTTTGGGAAGCAAACTCGTTCCTGAAACAGCACCAAAGATCTTCCTTTGAAATACTAAGCAAAAAATCTAAAAAAAACAACAACAACAAGCTATCAAGTACTTAAAACTAATATAAATTATTTCAAAAATTACTTAATTGTTCATATTTTTATCACTTCTGTCGCTAGTCTACAACAAAAATTAATAACTTGGTGTGTTATACCCAAACCTTTTGTAGAATATTAAATAAGGTACTACGAAGGTCATAGAGATACAGAAAAGTTTATTTGTTTCTTCTGTATTTTATATAAGCTAAGAAACATCATAATTATAGTATAAACGATGTCATCATTACCCCTTGAGGTTAGCTTTCTTACGTATTTGTGTCGTTCCTTTAAGAAAGTGAATTACAGGGTGAAACGTGAATTACTAGCCAACAGTAAATGAACACTAGATTGTTATAACATCTAAATACTCAGATTCTGGGACGTTCCGTTATGGACAGCTTAAAAGTGGACTTTTTGTTACACAAAACTTTTCGTTACTAGATTCGCCACTACTTAAGTATCAGAAGACACCGCTCAAAGAAGTCATGAGAATCTGCAATTGCAGCTTGACACTTTACATCTCGAACTGATGCAATCAAGTAGTCAATAGCTACAGTAAATCATCATGAACCGTATCAGCTAGCTCCCAACTATGTTTATTGTAATTACAATTTATAGAGTTAGCTACTGTATCAAATAATCCTTTGTCCATAATTGAGAATAAAAAAACATCAAACAAGGTAAATAAAAAACTGGGAATTTAAAACTACAAACAGGGATCGCGAAAACTAAGAAGCAAGACTGGAGATACTGTATAAATTATTTATTCAAACTAGAAATCTCTAATTTGACTCCACTAAATGTAGTTTTAGGTAACTAAAATATCAAGCTTTGTGTTGGAGGAAAATGGTAGCTGATGAACAGTTGACATTCATACTGTTCAAAGGTTTGGTCAAAAACCAAGTGAATCAAGATGATATATATTCAATTTCTCAAACAATACTAATAAATTATGTAGGTTAAAAAGATGAAAAGATACTACAATAATGAAACAAGAGGAACATCAGAATCACGAAACTCGTGAATCATACGGTATTACCACTGATTCTATGCTACAAACATTATTATTCCAATGAAAGCAACATTTACGAACTCTTTGTCATCATTATAATTCATGGCTGATCCTGTTTATCATATACCTGATGTGTGTTACTCGAACAACCCAAACTGTCACAGTGGTTGGAATGACATGGCTGTTAATGTCAACTGTTGCCTATAAGACTGTAATATCAGTAGATACAAAAATTGGTGGAAGTTTTAATCCTTGAAAAGAAGAAGGTATTGTTCTCGTATAATGGATATGCCTGAAATTAAAACACGTTAAATATATTTTTGTTATTGTTGTTTCGTGGAAACTCTCGACTATAAAGGTGACTGACTGTCACACACAAACTGCAGATTGTAGGAGAGCAAGTCCATAGTTGTAGATAACGTGGTTGAAATACAAAAACACATCCTCCTTGTGTGTAAACTACAAGGGCGGATACAGGATTTACAAAAAGTGTGGGTTTAAAGGAATAGATATTGGACAGTCACCAAATGGGAGACAGTATATTGTTCGTCTAAAGGAATTTTGTCTGATGGATCTTTCATTGTTAGATGTCTTTGTATACATATGTATTACTTCATTGGTTAAAGATTTTTTGTATTTGCTGTTCAAATATGTTTAGTATTACTTTCATTGCACACAAAAGGGTCTTATTAATATACTTTAACTTTTTCTTTGATTGTAATTTAAAATACGGTTCTAATGGTTTTATTTTATCTTCTCATGCATCATTATTTACTGTGATTTCAAAATATACTTAAATAATTATTTTATGTATTTGAGCGCAATTCTTTAAGGAAACATATACCGTTTATATAGTATTACCCATATTGTGACCCTTTTCTGTCAGAAGAAATAACTCCATACAACATGGAGATATATTGAAATAGGTACAAAGACAGCTGGCAGCACATGCTGTGTAACATTATCGCTTTTTTGTTGCTTTCTAGTCGCCCCCAATGGCACAGAAACCGAGTTTTGATACCCGTGTTGAGCAGAGCACAGATAGCCTGTTCTGAAGCTTTGTGTTTAACTTCAAACAAACAAATGCTCTCTAGTAGATAGTATCTACTCTGCCTCCAGAGATGTTGCTGCAACGTCGCACATTTTGCAGTTTATCGACATCACTGGCCACGTAGATGATATCTATATGTTACAACGCCTAGTACCTTGTAAGAGAACAAACAGTCAGATAGTGACACTTGTGTTTTTACTTAGCACTTTAATAATGCTTGTTTTACACCACATGTCTAGTGTGTTACGTTAAACCCAGTTATTTAGTTTAGTTTGTAATTATTACATACAAATTTCCAGTTATAAAGCAGACCTATCTAATAAATCAGTTTACCATGAGAATATGAATAAATACTCATACAACAATATCTGTAATGAGTTTTATACTCAAACAATGATATCAGTAACACGTATTACACATATTCAAACAATATCTGTAATGAGTATTACATATGTACTCAAACAATACCAGAGGTAAGTTTTATACGTGTACTCGAACAATATCAGTAAATAGTTTTTAAGATGCGAAAAGAAAATTTGTTTATATTTCTATAATGAAATCTAGAATTTTCCGAAATTTTCAGTATTTAAGTATCGGTATTTTCAACACTTCATTCGTTAATTTGCCAATAATTACATTACTTCAGGGGCTCGGGTCATGTATTTAAATAAGCAACAACGCTTTACAAGCTAATACCGTTGGTTGACTAGCGGTTGCCCCCAAGTGGCACAGCGGCATGTCTGCGGACTTATAACGCTAGAAACCGGGTTTCGATACCCACGGTGGGAGGAGCAGAGATAGCCTATTGTGTAGCTTAACTTCAAAAAACAAAATAAAGGATAGAGGGTAGGTCTATAAACATACAATGCAAAAATTCAGGGCTCGATTCCCCGCGGTGGACATATCAGGCAGCTCAACGTGGTTTTGCTCTAAAACAAACACATTTATAAACTAAACCATATTCTACATGAGGGCATATGTAAAGATTTTATAAGTGCGTTGGTGCAGCTGGTTATGGTTGGAAATGGTAGCGCTTGAATTCTCTGATTTTTAGACATTTTTTCTGTAAACAGAAATTTAAGCAAACGTTAAATTAATATGCTTAGAACTATGAATTCAGATATCCCACATATATAACTTTCTAAGAAATAGATATTTATCCATCTGAAGTATGCATAGTCCCATGTACACCTATGAATGTCTAAAGTGTTTACAAACCTACCATTTCGCCACTGTAATGTCGAAACTACATGTACGAAGTTTTATGGCTCCAACTTTTAGATATTATTGCTTAAGAAAATAAAAATATTTATCTTTCAAGCCATTTCATAAGACTTTTTAAACATTCACGAAGGGTAAAGCGTAATTTGAGAAGTAACCAATTCACTTCAACTTATAAACTTTCAGACAATTTAATTTAAGTGAATATCCTAAAAGTTGCTCATTAATGTCAAATATAATTGTGAGGAATTTTCCAAGAAACGATTTTCTTTCACTTTCTATTTTCGTGACATTGACTCGGGTATATGTTTACAAAAGACAAAGACATGGAAATAAAGGCAGTTGTTGAGTGATAACCCTTCCTTGGCTTGTATCTGTGTTTCTAACGTCAGTCTTCTGTGTCAACACAGCTGGGAAGAAACTCATCTGACCAGATCGGTGACAAGCACACGATACTATGGACTCCATTTTCGAGATACTGACCTTGTGGACACGCTAAAACCATTTTTTCACCAAAGCGATAGTAAGGTTTACGATTTAAGATAATGATTGTCGAAGTAGGCCCTGGTTCGAGGAGTTTACAGCCTTGTTCACCTGTTGAGAGAGATGTAAGATACATAAAATGAAGTGTGTGTGTGTGTGTATATTAGACATATGAAATAACTTTTGATAACTTGTAAAAATAACGAGTTTACACAACTATCAACATTAAACATTTTTAATAGATCAATTACTCCCTCTTTCTTTTATTGTTGGAACTACTTTCTAAATAAATTAGTTGTCCTCAACCCCACCTACCGAGATGGTACATTGGATCTGTTTCTGAGCTTTGGCTTAGTTGACACAAGCGGATGAAAATGGATAGTATCCCCCTCTTCCAGCTAACAGCTAGGTAGACTCAAACAAGAGGGTAATGCGTCTTTTTTAAGAACATGGAGTGGACCACCATCCGCCTACAAGTCCAACGCCACTGAGCCAGGCTGCCTTCTCTTAAGTAAGTTAAACACAGTACTTTACGTTAATGCTATTGATTTATCAATTATATAATATTTGCTGAACAGTCGAAATATGATGAAGGTTTCACTTGTAAACAAGTTCAATCTCAGGGTTATTTGAAGCCTTTACGTTTGGTACTAGTATTCAACATTTTATATCTTACCTAACGAAGAGGGACAAAAACATGTATGTTATTTAACATAAGATAAATGATAAAAATCGCAACTGAACACACACGTATTCATGAAATGAGAGCAGAAGTAATAATTAGGGTAAGTCACCATGTACGTGAAATACACAAAAAAACATCAGGGCTAAGAAATGATAATTATTCATGAAATGAGAGCAGAAGTAATAACTAGGGTAAGTCACCATGTACGTGAAATACACAAAAAAAAACATAAGGGTTAAGAAATGATAGTTATTCATGAAATGAGAGCAGAAGTAATAACTAGGGTAAGTCACCATGTACGTGAAATACACAAAAAACATTAGGGTTAAGAAATGATAATTATTCATGAAATGAGAGCAGAAGTAATAACTAGGGTAAGTCACCATGTACGTGAAATACACAAAAAACATTAGGGTTAAGAAATGATAATTATTCATGAAATGAGAGCAGAAGTAATAATTAGGGTAAGTCACCATGTACGTGAAATACACAAAAAACATTAGAGTTAAGAAATGATAATTATTCATGAAATGAGAGCAGAAGTAATAACTAGGGTAAGTCACCATGTACGTGAAATACACAAAAAACATAAGGGCTAAGAAATGATAATTATTCATGAAATGAGAGCAGAAGTAATAATTAGGGTAAGTCACCATGTACGTGAAATACACAAAAAAAAACATCAGGGCTAAGAAATGATAATTATTCATGAAATGAGAGCAGAAGTAATAACTAGGGTAAGTCACCATGTACGTGAATACACAAAAAAATATTAGGGTTAAGAAATGATAATTATTCATGAAATGAGAGCAGAAGTAATAACTAGGGTAAGTCACCATGTACGTGAAATACACAAAAAACATTAGGGTTAAGAAATGATAATTATTCTCGTTTGCTCCAATTAGATTCCACAATATTCAAATTGCGGATTTTATATCACTGTGGAAAAATGCACATTTTGGGTGTCTCCGTAGTTACGACTCGTCGATTGTTACCAACGTATAAAGGTCAACTCGAGAAATGTTTATACGACATTTCCAGGATTCGGTTGCCAATCAAATAAATACTTTTTTGTGACGATTTTAAAGGTCTTTTAACGGACTTTCTTAACCAGCTCTGATAGTTCTTTAAATAAGGGTTTTCAGACTAATGGGGAAAATCTGCATCAGGTGTTCGTTTTGGTCCTGACAGACTTCTCCCCAAAAGCAGGAGGATAAATACAGCTCTACACGTAATATAAATGTTATTTAAAAATGTTTAATTACAAAACAAATGCTAGTAGCTGTTTGTCACACAACATCCTAATGTTAAATGGCTTCACTGCTACGAGCACCAAAAAAAAACAGTTTTCTTTAGATCCCGTATGATCTATGGTTTGATACTCTTAAAACAAACTTAAATTATTTCAATTATTTTTTAAAGTAAAAGAAAAAAAATTATTGGACCAAATTCTATTACTGATGCGGCAAAGACTTAGGGAGATCGAATTAACTTGTGATTTGTGTTCAGCGTAAATTTCACTCAACTCAATTGGTTCCACATTTTACCCAACAAATAATCGCACAACATTTTCAAATGATTTTATAATATCAGAAGCTAATTCACTTGTTTGTTTTATCTCTGGTTAATTACAATGCTTGTACTTACATTTCAAATCAGTCTGGTGCCAATGTCCCTTTGGTGAACACCACACAGTTTTCTGACCCGAAATAAAATAACCTGGATTATTACAATAAACCTCAACTTCCTCGCCTCTCTTGTAATTATCTTTGATAAACCTCGGAATTATTCCTGAGGGTAATATATCATATAGCTTGTGGATGGTACACTGAGATTCTGTAAGATATCAAAACGATGTATCAATTCTGATGTATCCTGTAGAGAGGGTCGAGTACATTACATTGAAAGGAGTTTTAAATATGCAAATAAGCAAGTCATGTGACAACTACAGCCGATAAAAAGTCGCGCGATGGAACGGCATGTATAAAAACAACATTTTGACATCATTAAGTGTTACGCAATAATCTCTAGCCACACTTGTCTAGTACTAACCCGAAAATCCGTTTACCATGAGAATACGAACACGTACGAACAAGATTCAACCACTCTGGTCCCCTGGTGACAAAGCACTAAATCTGGAAGTTTATAACGTTAAAAACTGGGTTTCGATACTTATTTCCTAGAGGCAAAACACTAAGTCTGGAGGCTTATAATGTTAAAAACTGGGTTTCGATACTTATTTCCAAGTGGCAAAACACTAAGTCTGGAGGCTTATAACGTTGGAAACTGGGTTTCGATACTTATTTCCAAGTGGCAAAACACTAAGTCTGGAGGCTTATAACGTTGGAAACTGGGTTTCGATGTTTGTTCCCTAGTGACAAAGCACTAAATCTGAAGGTTTATGACGTTAAAAACTGGGTTTCGATACTAGTGGTGAGAACAGTATATTGTATAGCTCTGTGTTTAACAACAAACAAAAATTAAAAAAAAAAAAAAACACTTAAACATAGAAGATTCAAAATCAGTGGCGTGTCAAAGCAGACTTAATATTACAGGTGGCATGGTTAAAATTGTCAGTCTGGTTTGGGCTAGATTTTATACCGTTGTGTAGCTTTGACGTTTAACAACAACCAAAATGTCACCCTTTTATTAATAATCAAAATGTCGAGAACAAAAATAAAGTTAAGTGTAATTACTTTAATTTAGTAGGTGATCAATAGTTTACAAATGTTTTTATATGCGATGCTGTTATGTCTCATTAAAAAAAAAAAACTTAGTTAATTTTGTTTTGAATTTCGCGAGAAGCTACACGAGGGCTATCTACGCTAGCCATCCTGAATTTAGCAGTGAAAGACCACCACCAACCTTTGGACAACTTTTTTATCAACGAATAGTGGGGTTCACCGTCATGTTATAACGCCCCCACGGCTGAAAGGGCAAGCATGTTTGGCGGCGCCGGAAAGTCGAACCCGTGACCCTCAAATTGCGAGTCAAGATATCTATCTACCAGGCCTAAACATAATTTTTTTTTAGAAAAATGTTCACAATATTTTCGAACTTCTAAGTCACATTCACGTAATCTCAAAATGTTGTATTATAATGTTTACTATAAAATTGCTCCTAACTGTAAATGTTAAACATATACAGCAATCTATGTCTTATGATGATGGTTTACTGATTAGACAGTGCTAGATGAACACATCAACATTTAAACTCACCAGAATCAAAAGAGCACGATGGAATCTCCGTATTCCACTGACCATTATGACAGGTCACTTTCTTAATGACTGGCTCGTTGTTTAAAGTTTTTTCGTGAAGACAAAACAACATAATGTCATCTCCATTCTTAACCTGATGACCCTCACCAACAGGCTTTCCCTGGTGAAATATTTTCAGATCCTTATCAGAGGTCACCAGTTCACAGTCTTCTCTGGCCTGCTTGTTCCGATTTTGTTCTACAATTATTTGTTCTTCATATTCCTCGTCTGAAACGTACAACAGTCAAGACATAAGCACGTGCTTCACAGGTGAAAGGTATGTTTATCGTTTTACAATGCTAAAAATATAGGGTTCGATTCTCAGTGGTGGATAGAGTGCAGATAAGGCGGTGGGTTTGTCAAAGCAGGGGTGAGCCGTTTTGCTACAGGAGTGACGGTGATATGAACCCACAACCCTCGGATTACGAATCGAGTGCCTTAACCATCTGGCCATGCTGGGCCTTAAAGAAGTGAATTCAAAGAGAAAAGGAAAACGAAATTCACTTAAAAAAACACACCAACTTTTAGGTTCTTAAAGAAGTTGTGATGTCGTGAAACACCTGATGTTTAAAAATGTTAAACGTGGTACAAAAATTTTATTCAGTTTCATAGAAGTTTTGTACGTGGAAAAAAACAAACAGTTCACTGGTAAAATACTGCCGTTTTTCGTACACTGTGTTTCTCTCTGGCCCCCTGGTGGAACGTTAAATTCGGAGTTCAATACCAGCGATGGGCAGAACACTTGTGTAAATTTACGCTTCACAACGAGTAGACTTATTCACATTTCACCAACAATTAAACTCCTGAAAACTATAATCAAATCACGTGTAATTATTTAAATATGTAGGTGAGAAAATGTTATTCAAATAATTTCATCAGCGGTTATGTTTTGTTTCTTTACAGTACAGGGTGTTCGGAAAGTCACTGTGCACTTATATATTTATTAACAGACATGTTTCAATATAGAATACAGGATGTAAATATGAATGACAATTATAAACAATGTTGAAAGTGACCTCCGTTGACATCAATACAGGCCTGGATCCTTCTTATTTTGTTTCTAAACACCGCTATCAGTTGTTGGATTCAAATAGACTGAATAAAATATGATTACAAAACTGCACAGTGACTTTCCGAAAACCCTGTATAAAATGTAACCTGATGTTATAAGAACATGTACATTATAAGGTATCCCAGGAAATTGCCTCTAAATCTAACTGTTATACCTAATAAGTGATTTATTTCCTATCATCAATACGTCACTGAAGAAAGTTCAGTTTGTTTGTTTGTTTTTGAATTTCGCGCAAAGCTACATGAGGGCTATCCGCGCTAGTCGTCCCTAATTTTGCAATGTGAGGCGAAAGGGAAGGCAGCTAATCATCACCACCCACCGCCAACTCTTGGGCTACTCTTTTACCAACGAATAGTGGGATTGACCATCACATTATAACGCCACCACGGCTGAAAGGGCGAGCATGTTTGGTGTGATGGGGATTCGAACCCGGGATCCTCAGATCACGAGTCGAACGTCCTTGTGGAAGTTCAGACAGTGCTGGATGAATGTGTTGTGTTGAGAATTAGAAAGATGACTGTTTCTAAATGTATATTTAAACTCACGAGAGTCAAAGGGACATGAAGAAACATAACCTTACACGAAAATATTTACTACAGTTTATACAATGCTAACTGAAAGAAAAAAGAAATATTCAGGTGGTTACGCTCACAGAATCTGTTAATGTAGCACTAATTAATCGTACAAGGCTTTATAGAACACTGTTCATAGGTATATACAATTATTAACACCTAGTGGATTGTGTTTTATTACAATACTGTACTGATGGATGTTATGGAAGATGTTCTTGTATCTACAATTAAAAACATGAGTTTCTATAACTATATTTAAACTCACCAGAGTTGAAAGGACACGATAGAATCTCCGTATTCCACTGACCATTATGACAAGTCACTTTCTTAAAGATGGCCTGATTATTTACAGTTTTTCCCTGAAGACAAAATAACATAATGTCATCTC
The DNA here is from genome assembly GCF_004210375.1 of Tachypleus tridentatus. Lineage (NCBI taxonomy): Eukaryota > Metazoa > Arthropoda > Merostomata > Xiphosura > Limulidae > Tachypleus > Tachypleus tridentatus. The sequence goes on from NC_134825.1 coordinate 171,737,454, forward strand.
CATCTTTAACACGATCACCATTCATTACAGGTTTCCCTTGATGAAATACTTTTAGATCTTTATCAGAGATCTCCAGTTCACAGTCTACTTTGTCGAATTTATTTTGTCCTGTTTCAAGACCTTCTGGTTTAGTTATGTCTTTATCATCTTCATTACCTTGTGGTTTAGATTCTAAAAGAGTTAACAGTTAAAACATCTAAATTAACGCTCTTTTAACATATCAATTCATATAAAGAATTCTTTCTACATACACAAAATTAAAGGTTGGTTCATGGTAAGGTTGGGCGATTGGTTGGTTTGGCGTTTTATGGCACAAAACAACTAGGCTATCCGTGCCAAGCATCCGGAAAAAGTTAAAATTAAAGTAAAAGTATTAAAATTCGTAAAAAGGAATCAAGATAAAAACAAAGTTTTTTTTAAATTAAAAACAAAAATAGCGTTAAATTCAATTTTTATATCTAGTGTACAGTGGTGAGAAATAAATTACAGTAACACAAGTTGTAAGGGCTTTCTGTAGCATAATTGTAATTCTAATAACTCGCCAAGATGACCAATGGGTAAGTTCAAACATCAGCATAAGTCATCTGAAGTTGACCTTTCCAGTTCTGGTTTCGAGTTATTTAACGTTACGGCCATTTTCTAATTTCAAATCAAACTAGATGTACACTGATTCTTAAAAGGAAATCACATTTTATAAAGGTCTAATTTATAAATTAGAAACTTAAATAGCATTAAAAATATTAATGACCTTTAAACAACTAAAAACATTTCTAAGGTGGACAGTGTCACCATCACCAATAATAGTCTAACGTTATGGATAAACCATGGGACAAAACATGTTTAAAATGGTGCCGTCGTTGAGAGTCGTAACGGCGGAAAGACAGTAAAATGTGGCTCATTGTGATCTGAGAGTTACATACACTACACGATCAGTCCAAGATAAAAGAAAATGATGAGTTAAAAACTGTGGCCAATGCGTATTCCAGTTAGAATAACTCCGTCTTTCCTATCCTTACAGAAGCAAGATGGCCAAAGTCTAATACAGGGTTTTATTTGGAAAAGCTTATTTTCACGTTGCTCACTCCAAGTCAACTGGCACGGAGCTGAGCCTTGAATACAGGACCATAGTCCATGTATGGAACAGGCACGGCAGTGATAGTGCCAGAGCAGACAGATTTAGCTGCGGTGTCGGCGAGCCCGTTTCCGCGAATACCAAAGTGGACCGTTATCCAGAAAAACTGGATAGAAGTAGATGTTAAACAGAAATGGGCCAGTTGGTTTTGTATAACAACAACAACATGGTGTGAACCAACGTGAAGCGATTCTAGGACCAGTAGAGAACTAAGAGAGTCAGTATAAATAGTGCAGTTTGAGTACTGCTTACCTTCTATGTGGTCCAGGGCAACAGAAATGGCGTACAGTTCAGCAGTGAACACAGAAACTGTAGAGGGGATTCTGTACACAACCACTAAACCACAAAACCATGGCAGAGTCCACAGAGTCCCCTGATTTTGAACCATTTGTATAAATAGGAATGGAAAGATTGTTTGAAAGATGTTCAACGAACAACAGACACTACTTTCAATCTGCTTTTCTCGGATGACTTAAAGAAAGGTTACATTTGGGGATGGGCTGACAAGTGGATGAAGCAATGTTATCCAAGGACAGACCAAATTCATCCAACTGCTCCTGAATATGAAGGCGAAAAGGAACAATGGCATATCGACTGTTCTGAAAAAGCATGGCCCATCGAGAAAAGAAAACACAACCCCAGGTGGGATGTTTTGGTAAGGAACGAAGTTTCGAAGCATACAGTAAAGACATTTGGAAACAGCAGAGGTGCAAAGAAGGTTCATGAGACTGTGTATAAGCTCTGGACTGGGGAAGTTCTGGTGCAGAGCTGAAGCCCCTGATGATGTATAGGGCCCAGCATCGTCAAGGCCGAGGTCCTGGAAGAGCCATAGAGCAGTGACCCATAGTCTAGTTTTGATCTGATAAGAGCACGATATATCTTTAGCATAGAACATCGATCCACACCTCAAGCGGTGGAAGAGAGGACACGGAGGATGTTCAATGCTCTTGTATACTTGACCCATAGCTGCTTAATGTGTGGTATAAAGGTCAGCTTACGGTAAAAAATAAACCACAAGAATTTTGTCTCAGGGACCAAAGGCAGCACAACTTCATCAATACGGAGTTCAGGATCAGGGTGAATACCTTGTTGATGGCAAAAGTGCATGCAAATGGTTTTAGAAAGAAAGAAGGTAAAACCATTTGCTGTGGTCCACTTCAGTAAACAATTGAGGGCAGTCTGTAGCTGCCACCCAATATACCTCATGTTCGACGACATGTACAACAGTAAGAGGGAGTTGTTCAGTGATAGCATTAATCTTTATACTGAAAAGTGTGACACTCAAAACACAGCCCTGAGGGACTCAAAGTTCCTGTAGAAAAGAATGGGAAAGTGTCAAACCCACTCGAAAATGGAATCTCCTGTCCATTAAAAAATTTTTAAAATAAAAATGGGCATATGGCCACGTAACCCATATATATGGAGGTCTCGCAAAATGCATACCTCCATGTTGTGTGATAAGCCTTCTCAATGCCAAAGAATATTGATACAAGATGTTGTCGTTCAAGAAAGTCTTCTTTGACTGACGTTTAAAGTTGAACCTTGTGATCCATGGTGGAGTGCTGTCGTCGGAACCCACAGTGGGTGGGTGAAAGGAGATTGTTTTATTCGAGGAACCAAATAAAACGAGCATTAACCATCCTCTCTGAGGTCTTACAGAGACAGCTCGTCAAAGTAATTGGACGGTAGTTTGAAGGAATCTTGGGATCCTTCCCACACTTAGAGAAAGGTAGGACAATAGCCTGGTGCCAGGTATCAGGAAAAACATTCTCCTGCTAGATCCGGTTAAAAACAATCAGAAGAATAGCAAGAGAAGCATGAGATAGATGTTGCAGCATCTCGTAGTGTACATCATCATGTCTGACTGATGTAGTGTCAGACCAGTGAAGAGCCAGTTCAAGTTCCACCAGTGTAAAGGGACGAATATAGTCATAGAGATAATCAGCTTGAAAAGAAAGAGGTGATCGCTTTGCCCGAATGTTGATGGCTAAGAAGGTGGAGGATGAAGCAGAAGAACTAGATACCCAGCAAAGCTTTCACCAAGAGTGTTGGCAATGCTCTGGGTATCAGCTACTTCCTAGCCATCAGAGAGCAAGATCGAGGGCGGGAAAGTATTATATTGCCCACTGACCTTTCGAATCTTGACCCATATGACTTTGGAACTGGTGGAAGAAGATATACTGGTTGCGAACTTAATCGAAGATTCCTTCTGGCTTTGATGTCTTACCCATTGAGCAGGTGCATGGGCCTGCTAGAAAGTGATACAGTGGGAGAGTGTGGGATAACTACGAAAAGTATCCCAAGCCCGTTTTTCAACCTTCCGTGCCATGTGAAAGGCAGGATTCCACCATGGACAAGGATATCGTGGAAAACATGTAGAGGTTTTGGAATATATTGAGCAACTGCCTGTATAATACAGTCAGTCAGTACTGCCACACAGTCGTCTACTGATGGCTTACATTGTATAATACAGTCAGTCAATGCTGCCACACAGTCTATTGATGGCTTACATCGTATAATACAGTCAGTACTGCCATACAGTCGTCTATTGATGACTTACATTGTATAATACAGTCAGTGTTGCCATACAGTCGTCTATTGATGGTTTACAAGACTGAAGATGCAGGAAAATAAGTATAAGAACCAGCATTAAAAAGGTTGTGATCAGAAAGCATATGCTGTATGGAGCGACCCATCCTATCAATATCAGTACCTTTCCAGAGGGTATTATGTCCATTAAAGTCTCCCAGGATTAAAATGGGAGACAACAACTGTTCAATGAGAGCACCAAGATCTGATTGATCATAGGTGACAGGTAGAGAGAACAAAAAGTGATGGTACGACCAAAGGAAACACGGATGGCCACGGCTTCTTTGTCGAGTGGCAAAGACAGGGTGGGCACACGCTGATCAACCAACAGTGCTACCCCTCCATGCACTCGTCCATCACACAGCTTGTTATTTCTGCACAAAAACCTATAGAAAGGTGACTGTATCGGCAGGTTTCAGAAATGTTTCCTGTAAGGAAAGACATACAGGATGGTAGGAAACAATCAGTGTTTTGATGTAATCCAGATTAGAACGTAAACCTCAACAGTTCCATTGTATTAAGGTGGACATTTTTATCTATATGTAGGCGAAGTGGGTGGAGAACACTTCTGTTTACGACAACAACGTTTTTCTTTACTGTCTTTATTAGAGGGAGGTCTATCGACCTTCATGAATCCTGCCCTGGGTCGATTGGGCAAATCTTTGTTGTTGAAGAGGATTCCAGTGACTGAGGATGTGAACAAATGATTGTTTTGCATCTTGGGATGGGAGAAGAAGATGTACCTGAGAAAATGTCCGTACCCAGAACTGAAGGAAGTTGATCTTGGGGTTTGCTGGAATGAATGTAAGGGACAGAGATGGGTGTTGAAGTTGATTAATCAACCTGTTTAACCATGGAGGTCAAAATACTTTTCATTTGGTTTGAGAATGGTTCTTTTGGAGGCACAGAGGTCCGTCTACATTCCCACTGTAGTAGTGGAACAAAGTGCAGCAACATACGTTCGAGATAAAGTGGTAGACAGCAACTTTCGAGCCTCAGGATAAGTAATGTTTTGAATCATCTTCAAACGCTACAACTCTTTTTCTTTCAACCATTCAGGGCAAGAATGAAAGTATGACAGGTGAGAGCCATTGCATTTGACGCAATACGGGTCCGTTTCACACTCATAAGCATCGTGATCCTTGCCACTGCAATGAGCACACATCAAGGGACCACAACATGAAGTCTTCGAATGACCGAACCTCTGACACTAGAAACATCTGATATGGTTTGGAATGTATGGCCATACCTTGCAATTACGATGACCTGCCTTGATGATTGCAGGTGGATACAGTGATGTAAATTTTAAAATGAGGACATTGGTCGGCATCATAATTCTTTCCTTGCAAGTGGAGATATGCCTCGCTGCAGAAAGTCCTTGGGTGAAGAAATCAGCGAGAATCTCCGATTCGTGGATGTTCTTCAAATCCCTCTCAACAGTAACTCCTCGTGACGAATTCAATAGGTATATCCCCAATCTCCTTTGAATGTAAAAGGAGTTTACTGTGTTTAGAAGTTCTTTTACATCAATATGTCACCAGAGCGAAGCTTTTTGACTGACTTTGGAGAGCCAGCAAGTCCCTCCAGTCCCTTCTGAATAAAAAAAGGGAACATATTGCCCAAAAGGTTTGCTTGAAAGAGAATGTAGTATAAGAATATGGAGTACAGGTGTTACAGATGTTGAAGATTGCTGCTCAAAATCTTAAAGGTGTGGTCATTTACCTATGGACTGATTTTCACTATTTTATTTAAGTTTTTATTTGTTATGGAAAGTGTTGAATTATATATTTGCATTGATGCTTAAACATGACTGTTTCTATAACAATATTTAAACTCACCAGAGTCGAAAGGACACGATGGAATCTCCATATTCCACTGACCATTATGACAAGTCACTTTCTTAAAGATGGGCTGATTATTTACAGTTTTTCTCTGAAGACAAAATAACATAATGTCACCTCCATCTTTGACACGATCACCATTCATTACAGGTTTCCCTTGATGAAATACTTTTAGATCTTTATCAGAGATCTCCAGTTCACAGTCTACTTTGTCGAGTTTATTTTGTTCTGTTTCAAGACCTTCTGGTTTGAATTCTAAAAGATTCAACAGTTAAAACATTAGAACACCTAAATTAATTCTTTTAATATGTTAATTCATATAAAGAATTCCTTCCATACATAAAAAATTACATAGTTGGTGCAGGGTAAGTTTGGGTGTAAACAAGTGAAATAATTTCAAAATTCATACACTCTAACGTAGACACAGATTACATATGTACCCCATCCCTTTGGAGAACAAAGAACAGGTATGCTGTACAAAGTCTTTAACCCAAATATATCCTGCTTCCTCAATCCAACCTTCAAGAAAATTCGGCACCTACGTAACGTGCAGAGTGTTTTGTTTTTCCCCACTTGGTACAGATGCGTACAAACGTATGTGAAACACATTTGTGATAAAGAGCCTATAGGTGTGTTTTCTTACAGCAAAGCCACATCGGGCTATCTGCTGAGCCCACCGAGGGGAATCGAACCCCTGATTTTAGTGTTGTAAATCCGTAGACTTACCGCTGTACTAGCGAAGGGTTGGATGGCGTGTGGAAATGTTCAAAACTCCCATGTGATATCATTAGCAGGTACATTTAAAAGTGTCATCCCAAAATTCAACATTATAAACAGAAGCCACGGAAGGTGTATGTCGTCCGTCGTGTCTTATTTCGAGTTGAGTTTGTTGTTGGAAAGGATGGAAGACGCTAAAAGAATCGAGATGTTTGTTCGATATCACTATACATATTAAAAAAAAATGAAACGAAATAAATTCTTCCAAACGGTTGTGAGCAGCAACTTTTTACACACACACACACGTGCAAACTTAGAATTTTGCCTTTTTTACTGAACAAAATAACTCCAAAATCTTCTATATAGCGGACACCATCAAGTTAAGAGGCTATGGCCAAGTGGTTAGGGCACTCGACTCGTATTCAAGAAATACGTCATCTGGGGGTTGCGGATTCGAATCTCCGTCACTCCAAACATCCTCGTTCCTTCAGCCATGGAGGCGTTATAATGTGACGATCAATTCCACTATTTGGTGGTAAAAGGGTAGCTCAAGAGGTGGCGGCGGATAGTGATGACTAGCTTTCCTCTAGTCTTGCACTGCTAAATTAAGAACAACTAGCGCAGATAGCCCTCGTGTAGCTTTGCGCGAAAGTAAAAGAGAATCGAGTTAAGAGTAACAAAGACAGATATGGTTTGGAAAGAGACAGATCTGGTTTGATATCTTCAAACATTGTGAGAGTAATGAAGCAGCTTAGGTCAGTGTTGTGAAAGACTAAAAACCATAAACATCCAACCCGGTTAGTTAATCAATTAACTCTTTGTAACACGACTGGTACGTGGTAATAACCGGTCTTTACCTACTGACAATATCATAACGCTAGAAATAAATATAATCCAAGGATATCCGCAAAGGAAAAGAAATAAAACAATGGTGAAAGTTAATTATTGTTACTACTGGAAGTGATTAAGTGAACAAATTAACCGCATCTAATTAAAGTTCCGAATTTTTTCAATAAACCGTTACTAATAGCGACAAAGAAGACTTCAAACAGTTTCTTTGACAAGTTAAGAGCTGTCTCGTATATCTAGGCTTAGCTTCATTTTGTTTGTATATGTTGATACAGTGACTGCCACTTGGAACACTACATATATAACGAAATTCACACAGTTCGACAGTTTAGTACTCTACCATCATGGACACGATTGTATACACGTACCTTTCTAAATAGAAATATTTATATATAAAATTTACCAAATGAAGAAAAGCCAAAGGACACAACATTTTATAGAAGGAAACTTTCGGTGTTTCCAATGGAAGTGAAACAAAATCGCTCAACTGAACGAAACAATATTTCAAGCCAATCTCGATTAGCTCCTTGCAATACACTGCGCAAGACTTGGTTACGAAAGAGAACCCTTTCACCCCATCCCCGTAAAAAAAAGCGCGGATGTTTCAGGAACATGTGAATTATGGTTATTAAAAAGTTGCTGATGGTATATAACTTTGAACGTCTGATAAATTATCCAGTTCGAGCGCAGCACAACAAACACATGAAGCTTTGACCTTATGCGCTACTGGTATTCTTTTGAGCTAAATGAAATTCGTTAAGAAACCCGGCTATCTTTAGAGTCTTAAATAAACTGTAGTGATGGAAATGAACACGTAACAGTTAAACAAAGTTCAGTGAAGTAAAAAAAAACATATCCAGTTTCATAGAAATCTTGTTAAAGTTAAGCTCACTATTGAAATATTGCTTGTTTCTTAGATACCAGTTATAATATTATTTATTAAGATAAAAGGGTGTAATTATGTTAACGGATCATGTAAGCAACGTTGTGTAAGTTATTCTAGCGCTCTGACTGAGTACTGATATAATTTTATTTCAATAAATTATAAAACCAAAATGTAATGCTGTAAGAAAATATTTATAAAATTTTATAATCTGCTAAATTACAAAACTTGGCACCCCCCCGATGGTACAGCGGTAAGTCTACGGATTTACAACGCTGAAATAAGGGGGTATGATTCCCCTCAGAGGAGTCAACAGATAGTCCGATGTGGCTTTGCTATAAGAAACACGTACATACAAAACTTAGGAGGTTGCATTTAAGCTTCCTGTGATATTAGTTATAATTATTGGTATATTCTAGAAAATTGTTCCTACATATATCAGCTTAAAAACACCTAGTGACTTATGTTACTTGTGTTTTATCACAATACTGTACTGATGGCTGTTATGGAAGTGCTGAATTATCTCTTTGTATTAAGGCTTAGAAACATGACTGTTTCTATAACTATATTTAAACTCACCAGAGTCGAAAGGACACGATGGAATCTCCATATTCCACTGACCATTATGACAAGTCACTTTCTTAAAGATGGGCTGATTATTTACAGTTTTTCCCTGAAGACAAAATAACATAATGTCACCTCCATCTTTAACACGATCACCATTCATTACAGGTTTCCCTTGATGAAATACTTTTAGATCTTTATCAGAGGTCACCAGTTCACAGTCTACTTTGTCGAGTTTATTTTGTTCTGTTTCAAGACCTTCTGGTTTGGATTCGAAAAGATTCAACAGTTAAGACATTAGAACATCTAAATTAATTCTTTTAATATGTTAATTCGTATAAAGAATTCCTTCCATACATAAAAAATTACATGGTTGGTGCAGGGTAAGTTTGGGTGTAAACAAGTGAAATAATTTCAAAATTCATACACTCTAACGTAGATACAGATTACATATGTACCCCATCCCTTTGGAGAACAAAGAACAGGTATGCTGTACAAAGTCTTTAACCCAAATATAACCTGCTTCCTCAATCCAACCTTCAAGAAAATTCGGCACCTATGTAACGTCCAGAGTGTTTTGTTTTTCCCCACTTGGTACAGATGCGTACAAACGTATGTGAAACACATTTGTGATAAAGAGCCTATAGGTGTGTTTTCTTACAGCAAAGCCACATCGGGCTATCTGCTGAGCCCACCGAGGGGAATCGAACCCCTGATTTTAGTGTTGTAAATCCGTAGACTTACCGCTGTACTAGCGAAGGGTTGGATGGCGTGTGGAAATGTTCAAAACTCCCATGTGATATCATTAGCAGGTACATTTAAAAGTGTCATCCCAAAATTCAACATTATAAACAGAAGCCACGGAAGGTGTATGTCGTCCGTCGTGTCTTATTTCGAGTTGAGTTTGTTGTTGGAAAGGATGGAAGACGCTAAAAGAATCGAGATGTTTGTTCGATATCACTATACATATTAAAAAAAAATGAAACGAAATAAATTCTTCCAAACGGTTGTGAGCAGCAACTTTTTACACACACACACACGTGCAAACTTAGAATTTTGCCTTTTTTACTGAACAAAATAACTCCAAAATCTTCTATATAGCGGACACCATCAAGTTAAGAGGCTATGGCCAAGTGGTTAGGGCACTCGACTCGTATTCAAGAAATACGTCATCTGGGGGTTGCGGATTCGAATCTCCGTCACTCCAAACATCCTCGTTCCTTCAGCCATGGAGGCGTTATAATGTGACGATCAATTCCACTATTTGGTGGTAAAAGGGTAGCTCAAGAGGTGGCGGCGGATAGTGATGACTAGCTTTCCCTCTAGTCTTGCACTGCTAAATTAAGAACAACTAGCGCAGATAGCCCTCGTGTAGCTTTGCGCGAAAGTAAAAGAGAATCGAGTTAAGAGTAACAAAGACAGATATGGTTTGGAAAGAGACAGATCTGGTTTGATATCTTCAAACATTGTGAGAGTAATGAAGCAGCTAAGGTCAGTGTTGTGAAAGACTAAAAACCATAATCATCCAACCCGGTTAGTTAATCAATTAACCTTTTGTAACACGACTGGTACGTGGTAATAACCGGTCTTTACCTACTGACAATATCATAACGCTAGAAATAAATATAATCCAAGGATATCCGCAAAGGAAAATAAATAAAACAATGGTGAAAGTTAATTATTGTTACTACTGGAAGTGATTAAGTGAACAAATTAACCGCATCTAATTAAAGTTCCGAATTTTTTCAATAAACCGTTACTAATAGCGACAAAGAAGACTTCAAACAGTTTCTTTGACAAGTTAAGAGCTGTCTCGTATATCTAGGCTTAGCTTCATTTTGTTTGTATATGTTGATACAGTGACTGCCACTTGGAACACTACATATATAACGAAATTCACACAGTTCGACAGTTTAGTACTCTACCATCATGGACACGATTGTATACACGTACCTTTCTAAATAGAAATATTTATATATAAAATTTACCAAATGAAGAAAAGCCAAAGGACACAACATTTTATAGAAGGAAACTTTCGGTGTTTCCAATGGAAGTGAAACAAAATCGCTCAACTGAACGAAACAATATTTCAAGCCAATCTCGATTAGCTCCTTGCAATACACTGCGCAAGACTTGGTTACGAAAGAGAACCCTTTCACCCCCATCCCCCGTAAAAAAAGCGCGGATGTTTCAGGAACATGTGAATTATGGTTATTAAAAAGTTGCTGATGGTATATAACTTTGAACGTCTGATAAATTATCCAGTTCGAGCGCAGCACAACAAACACATGAAGCTTTGACCTTATGCGCTACTGGTATTCTTTTGAGCTAAATGAAATTCGTTAAGAAACCCGGCTATCTTTAGAGTCTTAAATAAACTGTAGTGATGGAAATGAACACGTAACAGTTAAACAAAGTTCAGTGAAGTAAAAAAAAAACATATCCAGTTTCATAGAAATCTTGTTAAAGTTAAGCTCACTATTGAAATATTGCTTGTTTCTTAGATACCAGTTATAATATTATTTATTAAGATAAAAAGGGTGTAATTATGTTAACGGATCATGTAAGCAACGTTGTGTAAGTTATTCTAGCGCTCTGACTGAGTACTGATATAATTTTATTTCAATAAATTATAAAACCAAAATGTAATGCTGTAAGAAAATATTTATAAAATTTTATAATCTGCTAAATTACAAAACTTGGCACCCCCCCGATGGTACAGCGGTAAGTCTACGGATTTACAACGCTGAAATAAGGGGGTATGATTCCCCTCAGAGGAGTCAACAGATAGTCCGATGTGGCTTTGCTATAAGAAACACGTACATACAAAACTTAGGAGGTTGCATTTAAGCTTCCTGTGATATTAGTTATAATTATTGGTATATTCTAGAAAATTGTTCCTACATATATCAGCTTAAAAAACACCTAGTGACTTATGTTACTTGTGTTTTATCACAATACTGTACTGATGGCTGTTATGGAAGTGCTGAATTATCTCTTTGTATTAAGGCTTAGAAACATGACTGTTTCTATAACTATATTTAAACTCACCAGAGTCGAAAGGACACGATGGAATCTCCATATTCCACTGACCATTATGACAAGTCACTTTCTTAAAGATGGGCTGATTATTTACAGTTTTTCCCTGAAGACAAAATAACATAATGTCACCTCCATCTTTAACACGATCACCATTCATTACAGGTTTCCCTTGATGAAATACTTTTAGATCTTTATCAGAGGTCACCAGTTCACAGTCTACTTTGTCGAGTTTATTTTGTTCTGTTTCAAGACCTTCTGGTTTGGATTCGAAAAGATTCAACAGTTAAGACATTAGAACATCTAAATTAATTCTTTTAATATGTTAATTCGTATAAAGAATTCCTTCCATACATAAAAAATTACATGGTTGGTGCAGGGTAAGTTTGGGTGTAAACAAGTGAAATAATTTCAAAATTCATACACTCTAACGTAGATACAGATTACATATGTACCCCATCCCTTTGGAGAACAAAGAACAGGTATGCTGTACAAAGTCTTTAACCCAAATATAACCTGCTTCCTCAATCCAACCTTCAAGAAAATTCGGCACCTATGTAACGTCCAGAGTGTTTTGTTTTTCCCTACTTGGTACAGATGCGTACAAACGTATGTGAAACACATTTGTGATAAAGAGCCTATAGGTGGCTTGTATGTGTGTTTTCTTATAGCAAAGCCACATCGGGCTATCTGCTGAGCCCACCGACGGGAATCGAACCCCTGATTTTAGCGCTGTAAATCCGTAGACTTACCGCTGTACTAGCGAGGGGTTGGATGGCGTGTGGAAATGTTCAAAACTCTCATGTGATATCATTAGCAGGTACATTTAAAAGTGTCATCCCAAAATTCAACATTACAAACAGAAGCCACGGAAGGTGTATGTCGTCCGTCGTGTCTTATTTCGAGTTGAGTTTATTGTTGGAAAGGATGGAAGACGCTAAAAGAATCGAGATGTTTGTTCGATATCACTATACATATTAAAAAAAATGAAACGAAATAAATTCTTCCAAACGGTTGTGAGCAGCAACTTTTTTACACACACAGACGTGCAAACTTAGAATTTTGCCTTTTTTACTAAACAAAATAACTCCAAAATCTTCTATATAGCTGACACCATCAAGTTAAGAGGCTATGGTCAAGTGGTTAGGGCACTCGACTCGTATTCAAGAAATACGTTATCTGGGGGTTGCGGATTCGAATCTCCGTCACTCCAAACATCCTCGTTCCTTCAGCCATGGGGGCGTTATAATGTGACGATCAGTTCCACTATTTGGTGGTAAAAGGGTAGCTCAAGAGATGGCGGCGGATAGTGATGACTGGCTTTCCCTCTAGTCGTACACTGCTAAATTAAGAACAACTAGCGCAGATAGTCCTCGTGTAGCTTTGCGCGAAAGTAAAAGAGAATCAAGTTAAGAGTAACAAAGACAGATATGGCTTGGAAAGAGACAGATCTGGTTTGATATCTTCAAACATTGTGAGAGTAATGAAGCAGCTAAGGTCAGTGTTGTGAAAGACTAAAAACCATAATCATCCAACCCGGTTAGTTAATCAATTAACCTTTTGTAACACGACTGGTACGTGGTAATAACCGGTCTTTACCTACTGACAATATCATAACGCTAGAAATAAATATAATCCAAGGATATCCGCAAAGGAAAATAAATAAAACAATGGTGAAAGTTAATTATTGTTACTACTGGAAGTGATTAAGTGAACAATTTAACCGCATCTAATTAAAGTTCCGAATTTTTTCAATAAACCGTTACTAATAGCGACAAAGAAGACTTCAAACAGTTTCTTTGACAAGTTAAGAGCTGTCTCGTATATCTAGGCTTAGCTTCATTTTGTTTGTATATGTTGATACAGTGACTGCCACTTGGAACACCACATATATAACGAAATTCACACAGTTCGACAGTTTAGTACTCTACCATCATGGACACGATTGTATACACGTACCTTTCTAAATAGAAATATTTATATATAAAATTTACCAAATGAAGAAAAGCCAAAGGACACAACATTTTATAGAAGGAAACTTTCGGTGTTTCCAATGGAAGTGAAACAAAATCGCTCAACTGAACGAAACAATATTTCAAGCCAATCTCGATTAGCTCCTTGCAATACACTGCGCAAGACTTGGTTAAGAAAGAGAACCCTTTCACCCCCATCCCCCGTAAAAAAAGCGCGGATGTTTCAGGAACATGTGAATTATGATTATTAAAAAGTTACTGATGGTATATAACTTTGAACGTCTGATAAATTATCCAGTTCGAGCGCAGCACAACAAACACATGAAGCTTTGACCTTATGCGTTACTGGTATTCTTTTGAGCTAAATGAAATTCGTTAAGAAACCCGGCTATCTTTAGAGTCTTAAATAAACTGTGGTGATGGAACTGAACACGTAACAGTTAAACAAAGTTCAGTGAAGTAAAAAAACTTATCCAGTTTCGTAGAAATCTTGTTAAAGTTAAGCTCACTATTGAAATATTGCTTGTTTCTTAGATACCAGTTATAATATTATTTATTAAGATAAAAAGGGTGTAATTATGTTAACGGATCATGTAAGCAACGTTGTGTAAGTTATTCTAGCGCTCTGACTGAGTACTGATATAATTTTATTTCAATAAATTATAAAACCAAAATGTAATGCTGTAAGAAAATATTTATAACATTTTATAATCTGCTAAATTACAAAACTTGGCACCCCCCCGATGGTACAGCGGTAAGTCTACTGATTTACAACGCTGAAATAAGGGGGTATGATTCCCCTCAGAGGACTCAACAGATAGCCCGATGTGGCTTTGCTATAAGAAACACGTACATACAAATCTTTAGAGGTTGCATTTAAGGTTCCTGTGGTATTAGTTATAATTATTGGTATATTCTGGAAAATTGTTCCTACATATATCAGCTTAAAAACACCTAGTGACTTATGTTTTATCACAATACTGTACTGATGGCTGTTATGGATGTGCTGAATTATCTCTTTGTATTAAGGCTTAGAAACACGACTATTTCTATAACTATATTTAAACTCACCAGAGTTGAAAGGACACGATGGAATCTCCGTATTCCACTGACCATTATGACAAGTCACTTTCTTAAAGATGGGCTGATTATTTACAGTTTTTCGCTGAAGACAAAATAACATAATGTCACCTCCATCTTTAACACGATCACCATTCATTACAGGTTTCCCCTGATGAAATACTTTAAGATCTTTATCAGAGATCACCAGTTCACAGTCTACTTTGTCGAGTTTATTTTGTTCTGTTTCAAGACCTTCTGGTTTGGATTCTAAAAGATTCAACAGTTAAGACATTAGAACATCTAAATTAATGGTCTCTTAACATATTAATTGATATTAAAAATTATTGCAAAATTTATTTATCATAATCTACACGTTGAGCATGGAAAGGACCTAACAACACTGGAAAAGTATAAAACAGGTAAGATGTACAACGTTTATCCTACTTCCCACAATCCAAGTCCAAATAAAATTCGGTGCCTATATAACTTGCAAGCTTATCTCTTGATAGAGGTGTCTACAAACATATACGGAACACGTTTTTCTATATTACATATCGATAAAATCATGTTACTCAACATATTAATAAAATCAGTTGTTGTTATTATAAACACGAACAATGTACGAGTTATTTTAAATGTGGCGCTGAGTATCGCTAAAAATTCTTCTTTATTTCACTAAATTTTAAAAATGAAACATAAAACTACAGTAAAACCTTTATCTTTCTAGTCCTGTCTAATTATAAAAATTGAGTACTGAGTACACGAATAAAATTTTTCATAATCTCGCCCTCAAGTATAAAGTATAGTAACCTAGCGAATCATTGTTATGGAAGTGCTGAATTATCTCTTTGTATTAAGGCTTAGAAACATGACTGTTTCTATATCTATATTTAATCTCACCAGAGTCGAAAGGACACGATGGAATCTCCGTATTCCACTGACCATTATGACAAGTCACTTTCTTAAAGATGGGCTGACTATTTACAGTTTTTCCCTGAAGACAAAATAACATAATGTCACCTCCATCTTTGACACGATCACCATTCATTACAGGTTTCCCCTGATGAAATACTTTAAGATCTTTATCAGAGGTCACCAGTTCACAATGTTGTTTGTCCCATTTATTCTCATCTGGTTGTAATGTAGATGTCTTTTCATCATCTTCTGGTTTGGATTCTAAAAGATACATCAGTCATTATACAATTCAGTAGTAAAATATATCTTTAGAGTATTCCATGGTTTTGTTAGTCCTAAATGTTACATTACCTTATAGTTAGTCCCACTAGAGACAGACAAGATTATATTTTATAAACATGCAAGTGTTTCTCTAATATTGATTAATTCCACTTTTCTTAAATGTTGTTAATCAGCTGTTCTAACTTCCCATTTAATTGACACAACATCTATAATGTTGTGTGAGCAAATAGAAATATCCAACTTTATCAATATGCTATAAATTGATTAAGATGTAAAAGTAATTAGTAATTTGAAATAATGTGTACTGCATAAAACACAATAATCAACCCTCAATATTCAATGACTACCAGCCAACCTTCACTTAACCCCTCCCTAGTTTGTAAAACAAGTTTTGTTTATGAATAATTTATGGAAAACAGTATCATTAGCCCTCACTGAACACCAGCCAATCTTCACTTAACACTTCATTGGTTCGTAAGACATGTTTTGTCTATCGGCCACGTTTACAAAATTTTATATTGATTGAAGCCAAAATCTTCACACGATCACTCGGTGTAAACTTGTCCTTTCACAAAGGTCCATAACTCAACTTTTCACACTTTTTTTTTCGGAATCATCGTTTGTGTTGAGGAAAAGAAAGATTTAAAGTTTTTAGTATTTTTATTGAAATTTAATAAGAGTGTATTTAGAATAATGTTGGTATTCATTTGTCTTCTTTCTTGAGTAGATTTAAAACCTAGCCAGAAAAAGTAAAAAATAACGTAAAGATTTCAGATGTCACTATAACACGAAGAAGCAGAGAAATTGTACAAAGAAGCGGAAATTTTAACGTAAAACTATTTTGAGAAAGTAAAAAAAAGTGGAATGAAACAATTACGAGAGAACAGTGTTTTGTTTTTTTTTGTCTGTGCTAGCCGTCCCTAATTTAGCAGTGTAGGACTAGATGGAAGGCAGCTAGTCAACACCACTCACCGCCAACTCTTGGGCTACTCTTTTACCAACGAATAGTGGGATTGACCGTCAATTTATAACGCCACCACGGCTGAAAGGCGAGTATGTTTGGTGCGACCGGGATTCGAACCCGCGACCCTAGAATTACGAGTCGAACGCCTGAACACGCTTGGGAGAGAACAGGGGCGTATATTTTTTACACCTGATGGGGGGGGATGATTTTTGCAGCCACTTTTGTGGACTGTTCAATTTGCAAATTGGTAATCTGATTACGTGAACCTAAAAGCTATAAACATGCAGTCACAGAGTAATCTTGTTGCTACGATACTTCAAGGTTTCCATGTAGGTTTGTATAAGTGAGGTGTTGTGAACAGTTTTCAAAATGTTAACAGAATAAAGACAAATGTGTCACAAATTTTTGATGACGAGAAACCCACTTGAAATAAAAGTGTTAATACCCATACCAGCCGTTCTGAGGTACAGAACCCTTATTACCTGGCCTTGGTACAAGTATATGGTAATTCTAAAGAAGGATAAATATTCTCACCCCGACTCATTCAACTGTCAATAAAGATTAGTGAAGCATTATGACAGTGTTGAAGTTTACATTCTGTAATAATATGGAAGAAATAGTTTTATACAATGGAAAGAATGACAAAACATTCTTTTGTCCTAACACTTTGTACAGTACCGTGAATTTTTATTTTACTTACCAGATACATTAAATTGTGTGGGACTGAAATGTATGGATATTAAGTATATACAAAACACTTTCTTGTTATTTTGTAGATGTACTGAATGAATAGAAAACACTTTCTTGTTATTTTGTAGATGTGTTGAATGAATAGAAAACACTTTCTTGTTATTTTGTAGATGTGTTGAATGAATAGAAAACACTCTTGTTATCTTGGAGATGTGCTGAATGAACAGAAAACATTCTTGTTATCTTGGAGATGTGTTGAATGAATAGAAAACACTTTCTTGTTATTTTGTAGATGTGTTGAATGAATAGAAAACACTCTTGTTATCTTGGAGATGTGTTGAATGAATAGAAAACACTTTCTTGTTATTTTGTAGATGTGTTGAATGAATAGAAAACACTCTTGTTATCTTGGAGATGTGTTGAATGAATAGAAAACACTCTTGTTATCTTGGAGATGTGTTGAATGAATAGAAAACACTTTCTTGTTATCTTGGAGATGTGTTGAATGAATAGAAAACACTCTTGTTATCTTGGAGATGTGTTGAATGAATAGAAAACACTTTCTTGTTATTTTGTAGATGTGTTGAATGAATAGAAAACACTCTTGTTATCTTGGAGATGTGTTGAATGAATAGAAAACACTCTTGTTATCTTGGAGATGTGTTGAATGAATAGAAAACACTTTCTTGTTATCTTGGAGATGTGTTGAATGAATAGAAAACACTCTTGTTATCTTGGAGATGTGTTGAATGAATAGAAAACACTTTCTTGTTATTTTGTAGATGTGTTGAATGAATAGAAAACACTCTTGTTATCTTGGAGATGTGTTGAATGAATAGAAAACACTTTCTTGTTATTTTGTAGATGTGTTGAATGAATATTGATATGATGTTAGTGTATGGAAGTAGGACTGAACTGTACAATGTATTTAAGTCGAATCTCACAGTGACTACCGAGCCGACTGACCGCCTGGGCATCGCTAGGACAATAATGTGTGCTACCGTGTTTCTCCGATAATAAGACCTACCCATAAAATAAGACCTAGTGTGATTTTTGGGGATAGTTTTAATATAAGCCCTACCCTTAAAATAAGCCTTAGTTAAGAGTGGCAGGAAGAGGAAAGAAATAAAAAAATAATAATGTATTAATTAGTTTAATAGTTAGTTAATTAGTTTGTTTAAGTATTAATCAGTTAGTTTAATAGTTTAATAATAGTTTATTTTAAATGGTTAGTTTAATAGTTTTACTTTGTAACTTCATTTTTTTAATATATCAAAATAAGACATCCCCCGAAAATAAGCCCTAGTGTCATATTTTGGAGTGAAAATTAATATAAGCCCTGTCTTATTTTCGGAGAAACACGGTAGTTACAACACAAGTAATTGCAAGTTTCTTGAAAAATACTTAAACAATCACAAATATATTATATTCCTGTTAAAGCTCATCAAACTCGTTGTGATATAATGTCTATAAGTACGTCTATTAAATAAAAACATCTAAACAAAAACTAGCAATACAATTTGAGTAGTGGCTTCAGTCCGTTGAAATCAATCCTTTTGTGTTCTAATTATACAAGAAAATACAATATTTTTACAATCTATGATAAAAGAATGTATTGTTCTTTGACCATAAAGCACTAGCACTTTATTAGAGAGCGGTGATAATCTGAAATTTCATGGATTAATGAGGGCCACAAACACAGGTCTAATGAGCCCTGTTGTAAAATCGAGGCTCAGACTAAAGGGAGCGGAGAGGGTTGATGTAGGGCGCGTCTGGATCTAAGCGGCCCGAACCTGTCGTTAACTGTACACTAAACGTACTATGGTCAGCAGCTTCGGCAGCTAAGGAGAGTAAGGCGTTCGACAATAAAACCGGCTAGACATACATAAGAACAAATGGCGTAGGAAAACCGCATAATATACACATAAGATTAATGCAGCTACAAGCTACAAAAAGCCTGCCAGATATAGAACACAGGAGTTTACACTTGGGAGTAATATTTTCGAATTTCATGCTCTGTTCAATCTGTTGTGATGAAAATTTTACTTAATCTTACTCTACGTACAAGACGTAGGTAGATTCTGTGATAGTGCTCGCAAGTCTTGCATTATATTTAGGCCTACTTACTGATACTTAAGAACTATCGCTTAGATCGAAAAGCTTAGAAGCACGCCGATATTAAAGATGTACATCTCGGCTACTGAAAAAGCCTACATCTAGACCTAATTATGTAATTCGATTGGTAAGAACACGAGAATCACAAGAACAAACACACAATATGTAAGCCTGTGATGCAATAAAACAATTCAACAGACCAAACTGTAGGGGGGGATGATTGTATGCACTATACCCCCCACCTAAAATGAAGGGGGGATGTGTCGCACCCATCCCCCCAGGATCTACGCCCCTGCGAGAGAAGACTATTAGGAAATAATTATGACATTTTAAGATAAGTAGTGAAAAACTGAGAAGTTTTAAGACCAATAGTAAGTTAAATATTGAGAGTATTAAAAACTTTGAGACCAGTTTACTTATTTAGAGTTAGTAAACCTAAATTTAAATAATAATCCGATTAAAAAAACTCGTCACAGAGTCTGTTTTTTGTTTACTTTTTTTGGTTTTGACCCTCTGGTCTTGATAACTGCTTGGGTACACAAAGGACTGAATGTAAGCAGGAGTTAGTTCATGATTGGGCAGAGATTTCTTCCTTAGGTATTGGCTGAATAAATGCGAGACTGGAGAGTGACCCCTGAAGTTTCTTGCCTTGATCTTTTGAGATCTGTGGATGACAGTTGACGATTCTGCAGTCCACCTCTCCACACGGCCAGTATATATATATATATATATATATTGAAGTTAACTCAAACTTTGGCCGTGGTAGAATCACGTGCACGTTGTAGCATGTAGGTTTCTAAACTAAGTACGAAACTCTCTATATATATACGGTTGATGCAATACTCAGACAAAATACCGTTGACATGTATTAAATACGTGTTTGATGGATAATGAAATGTTCTATTATTATCAACACCTTCACAGGGTGTCTAGGTGTTACAACAACCATTTCTTTTTCTTATTGTCTCAGTACGTATACTTCTAATGATCTTACAACTTCTTACACTTTCATTACTTATCTTAAAATGTAATTTTCTTTCTCAATAATCTTCTCGTAATTATTTTACTCCGTTTTTTCCAATTCTCAAAATAATTTTACGTCAGTATTTCTAATAATTCTGCTTCTTCATGTAATTTCATTGAAATCTAAATTTGCTTACATTTTTAAAAAAGAACAGGTTATGAAGAAAACAGTGTCGCTTCCAATGTATTATAGTGACACCAGACACGTTTTAAAAGGTTACCAACTGAACATTCTCCCAAATACGATATACAGGGTGGCCCGTAAGTCCCTACCCATCCATATGTTATTATGTTATATTCAATTACGCATGTATTATAAATTTCTGTTTCTTCAGAGAAATATGGCCGATGTAAGCCCATTTACACTTAAAGAGCGTATTGTGACAAGTACATGGGTACATGAGCGCAAGAATGCTGGTGACACCCTGAATACAATAACTGGCAAATAAGTTATATGGATGGGTAGGGACTTACGGGCCACCCTGTATATAACTAGCCTCTCATTAAATTTTAATAAAAATGCTAAAAAGCTTAAAATGTTACATTCGTATTTCGAATTCAAAAATCTCATGTTATCTTCTCAATGAGGATTATTAATCAAATTTGAGATCGGTGCATATTACGATATGATTACCGTGTTCCTTAACGTAGGCCTAACATAGCTAGACGGGTTAGGGCGCTCAACTTTAATCTGAGGGTCACGGGTTCGAATGCCCGTCCCACCACATGCTTGTCGCCCTATCATGATAACTTTATGATAGGACGGTCAATACAACTATTCGTTAGTAAAAGAACAGACCAAGAACCGACACTGGGTGATAATGTATTTCACTGGTCAATTAGGGACAGCTGGTGCAGAGATCCATCGTGTAGTTTTGCGTGAAACTCAAAAACAAAGAAACCCTTAAAGTATAAAAAAGAAACCCTAAATCATTTTATTCTCTTACATGTGATGACATCAGATTCAAATGTTATCATCTCATATTTTACTTACCAACTGATTGGTTTGTTTTTGTAGTCTATCGGTGGAATAGCGGTAAGTTACGGACTTACAATGGTAAAATCCGGGGTTCGATTCCCCGTGGTATACAGAGCACCAACAGCGTGTTGTATAGCTTTGCGCTAAAATAAATAAACAAAAATACTTTCCACTTTTCCAGCTCTTTACTTTCACCGCTCTTCGTATAAATTCGGTGTTAAACAACACGATGCACCATTAGTTGAGATAGTTTAGTTAGTTAGTTTTGGAATTTCGCACAAAGCTACTCGAGGGCTATCTGTGCTAGCCGTCCGTAATTTAGCAGTATAAGACTAGAGGGAAGGCAGCTAGTCATCACCACTCACCGACAACTCTTAGGCTACTCTTTTACCAACGAATAGTGGGATTGACCGTAACATTATAGTACCCTCACGGCTGAAAGGGGCAAGCATGTTTGGTGTGACGAGGATTCGAACCCGCGACCCTCATATTACGACTTGAGTGTCTTAACCACCTGGCCATGCCGGGCCTACCATAATAGTTATGTATATTATATTTATCCAATAACCCGCTTACAGCTTGAAGTGAAGAGGAACCATTCCAAGCACAACAAGAATCAAGAGAAATGAGATCTGAACTTGTGTAGCTACCTCACTTTAAAACTCGAGTCATATATAGTCTTTATGTCCTTAACTAATTTATTATTATTATTTTACTTATGTTGTACTTCTTATTCAAGTACAGGTCACTTTTGTTAGAGTTGTGTCTTAGGTAAAGACTTAAACTATACATAAAGTTACACATGAATTACATCTACTTTTTTTATAACTTCAGCATTGAAGTACTGATGTTATTTAAATGACCTTATAACAACAAACCTTAGTACGGGCTTTTATTTATTCTGAGTTTATATACTTACACTTTTATTTTTAAAGTGTCCGATTTACGTCTTAATTCTTTTTATAGCAAGTGTCGGCTGTTGTTGTTTGGAATTTCGCACAAAGCTACTCGAGGGCTATCTGTGCTAGCCGTTCCTAATTTAGCAGTGTAAGACTAGAGGGAAGGCAGCTAGTCATCACCACCCACCGCCAACTCTTGGGCTACTCTTTTAACAACAAAAAGTGGGATTGGCCGTAACATTATAACGCTCCCACGGCTGGGAGGGCGAGCATGTTTGGCGCGACTCGGGCGCGAACCCGCGACCCTCAGATTACGAAGCGCATGCCTTAACGCGCTAGGCCATGCCAGGCCCAGCAAGTCTCGGCATTAACAACCTATTCTCTCCGAGTTACAAAACGAATTTAGGGGCTAAACTTTATTTTTTGTGGGAACACATTCTGTAATTGTTATAAAGTTAACCATCGTTAACAGTAAACATTTACCCTTGGGTGAAGGGGCTACATTTTTTGTGCGTAAAGCTACACAATTAGCAATATATATTTTGTCTACCAGCCCCCTTCAAATAAGTTCATGAGGCCTAAACAACAATTACAATACTCATGCTTAAACTGGGTTTAAATTTCCACGGACTAAGAATACAAAGTAATTACTAATTTTTTTTTTTTTTTTTACATTTACTATTTTAAAAACGATTGTTACCACACGTTAGGCCTATTAACTGCTACTAAAACCCTCACTGTATACTTATATTTAAAGAGAACAATAAATGTTACGACGAATGTAATATGTTCTTGCCCTTAAAACACACCCCAGCGGTAAGTGTGCAAACTTAAACTGCTAGAAACACGGTTTCGATACTCGTGGTGGGCAGAGATGTATAGCTTTGTGCTTAATAACTAACAGTACCTACAACACAAATTTTAAATAACACTTTTATGTATAGGAATTCATGAGTGTTACTAATTTGAGTAAACTCACCCTTATCGTAAGCGTCTTGATGTCCAGGAACTATATCATTCTTTATCAATTCGGTTACTGATTTTATTAGGGAAATCGAAGTATCTTTGATTGTCATTATATCTAGAGACTGATATTCTAACTTTTTCGATACATCCTCGAGTTGTTTCTTTAGTATTTCTGTAGCATTTAAACAAGATCTGTTAGTTTCTTCTAGTGTGGAAATTTTTTCCAGCAAAACACTCAACTCCTGCTGTTTGTCTCTGTTAATTTCTTCCTGTTTACTTAGTCGTTTTTCGCTCGTTTCAAGTCTGGTTTCCAGGCCCTCTATTCGCGCTTTAATATTGTCAATTTTAAAATTTAAAGTTAGAGTCACAATCTCGGCGGTCTCTATCCTTTTTTCCAGATTAGGATCACAACCACATGAAGCAGCAGAAACAATGGCAAACGAATGGCCTGAAATTAATAAAAGTGTTTTCACTAGGAATACGTGACCGTTCATATTTTCAGTTGAATGAAAGTTTTGGGCAATAAGAAGTGGTTGTAAGTAAAACAATTTTTTCTGACGTAATGCTATCTGGCATTCCTACACTTGTCGTTATGTTTCTAGAAATATATGCTAAGCTGTTTCCTCACATATTTATTCACTGATATAAATATATATATTGCACAATTTCGACACACTAAACCTAACTCCTGTCATGAAAGTACATCTGTTAATTAACGATGACTAACATCTTTCAACAGACTATTAAACGAACTTTGGTAAAGCGTGGGAGTTTTGTAATTGGCTAATGAAACGAATTCTGTAGGCCTAAAGTTAAAACTCAAGACAAACAAGTGTTGGTAGACAGACGATATCTAAACAGATGACGTAAAGTAATTCGAGATGACAAGAAACCCACTCGAAGAAAACACTCACCTCAGGGCGGCTAGTATGTATATTAAAACTTTAATTAAAATAAAGTATAGAACAACGCTTGGACCTTCTTAGATCATCTACTGGGTAACAAGATGACGTGAAGGGAAGTTTCTTGTTGAACACATTTCCAAGAGTTCTTTATATAAAAATTACGAGGAAAGTAAAAAATTCCCATGTTTTTTATAGTATTATATCCATTTATATATATTTAAAAAAATAACATTATACATATAAATAAATGTCTAGATAAATATTTAACAGTCAAACCCTTTTCTCTGATAGCTCTTATAAATCTTTTAAACACATTTCAGTAATTTTCTTTTGTTTTTTTTCCCCCTGTCATTAAGAGGATTAATAAATCGTATATAGAAACGTCTTTTCCGAAACATTTCCTTAGATGCTTTCTATATTTTGTTTGTTAAAAGCTAGCGTAACAATATTAAATAATAATAAAAGAGGTCTCTACTATGCACCACTCCCTACCATGGTTCATTATAATTTATTATTAACTATTACTAAATATGAAGTGAGATAAATATTTAAATATTTTTGTCAAATAAACTTAATAAAAAGTGGCATATATCGTTTATATGCTTCTCATATTTCATTTTGTAAACCTTATTTTTAACAACTGTAGTATATTAATTCTAAAATATAGTTTGATAAACTATTCAGTGTTCGTTTCTTTAACAAACCATAACATTCTGTCATGTGTGCACTGTGCAGTGGTATAGTCTACATGTTGTCAGATTTTAGCAGTAGTGAATCAAATAATAAATTGAACTTTGTCTCCGGAATAATTCAGAACAATAAGTTATTAGCAACAATGCTAAACATTTTTCAAAACATATATGAATATAGGTTCACCACTACGAGTGAGAGAGATCTAAAAACCACCAGATACGTACTAACAGTTTATATGAAACTAGTTTTGTTTTCGCGTGGATTTGCCCTTGCCCTGTGTTATTGACGAGCTGTGGAATTCCCCGCAACTGGTATAAATAAGTGGCAAGTGTGAATCGAATGATAAATTGGGCTGAATATTTATTATTTGCTTTTGGTCTTTCAAGAATAAAGTTAACCATAGTTTATCCAGTCTACCGTGATATTTATAATAACCGAATAATAATGCCCAATGCCACATTTGGACAAGTTCAGAGAGATATTCGTGAAAGTTCGTAAACATCTTCTAGTTTAGAGTTGTAAACTGAAGTTCACCTATATAACCATTAGTCCAATTTATGACAGAATCCAGAATCACATTGTGTTTTCACTCACACTGCATTTATTTTCTTTTTACTGATCTATAAATTACTTTTACTGTCAAGAATATTTAGTGCACACGTTTCTATTTAGAAAAAGAATCTCTTTGAAATATGTTAAGCTGTAGAAATAAATTCGTTCGCACAGGTTTTAAAATTTCATTTAAAATATATCATGACACGTTTCTCCAGTAGAAGTAGTTAATAGGTGCCATCTGATAGAGCCCGGCATGGCCAGGCGGTTAAGGCGTTCGACTCGTTATTTGAGGGTCGCGGTTTCGAATCCCCGTCACACCAAACATGCTCGCCCTTCCAGTCGTGGGGGCGCTATAATGTTATGGTAAATCCCATTATTCGTTGGTAAAGGAGTAGCCCAAGCGTTGGTAGTGATGACTAGCTGCCTTCCCTTTGGTCTTACACTGCTAAATTAGGGACGACTAGCGCAGATAGTTTTAAAGTACGTTTGCGCGAAATTCAAAATAAAGTAAAACGCGTTGAATATAATTCACAATTTTTACAATAATGACCATCAAGTTTTTCAATTCATCACTTTTAGATATCTGAGCACAAAATTTTCCTGGTGCAGAATACAATAGAAAGATGGCAACGTGCCCTTCACATTATTTTCAATTAAATGCTGCTTTAAATGAGAAATAAATCCAAATTTCGCCCAGTCATGGCGGGAACACCGTCTGTTGTGACAGAAATCAATTTTAAAATCCAGATTGAATTTTTTTTGGCATTTCAAGAAATTTTTCAAAGATGTGTTTTCCACATGTTCAATCTCGTAATCCACAATAGCCAAGCATTTCTTTCCTCACTTGAAGATCTGAATTTACATATCGAACCCAAAATCGATGATAAAAATATTTTAGACCTCCTTTTGTTCATGAAGTTGTGCTCTCAGAGGGCTAATTTCATTCATACGATTTTTGCTATCAACTGGACATTTTACATCAAATTCGTTTAAAATTGTTAAAGTGTTGCTTAATTATTCCTTAAAAACTTTGTTACACAAGACACACTAGCTTATTATTTACTTCAATCACTACAAATTTCAACTCCCAACTTTCATTAAATTCTCGTTTCACGTTTTTCCAGTCACGCGCCATTCTCTTTTCGTCAGTAATGCCAGAATAAATTAATTTGTCTTTTAAATTCTGAGTGTTCACCATCATCTGGATTCTTTTATTTTCCAATTATCCACTTATACATGTTATGGAATTAAAAACAAAATATATTTTAACACTTGAAAGTTGCACAATAAAAATATGTTTGCAAGCGCATGAAAAACAACGCACACTCGATAACAAACGTCTAAACCAAACTGACATTACAAAATTGGCAGAGTCTGTGGCAGTGAATAAGCGCGCGACATTAGCGATGACGTGAGGCAGTGCAGTTGCTGATTACCAAATTTCGATAAAAAAATAAATGATGGAAAAAGTTTATTCCTAAACTCGAGCTGGCCACAATTGTGCTATCCACTGGCAACATGTGGCTAGCGTAAATGGAGTTGCCCACCCCTGGTTTATAAGAACTACTAACCAGCCTTCTGTTACAAACCAGTTTATTTAAGACATTTTTTTACAGAAAAAATATTATAAAGTTGATATTTATTATTTTAATATTTCCATCACTGGGAAAGCAGTAAGTCTTCAAATTTACGATGCTAAAATCAGGGGTTTAATTCCCCTTTGTGGACAAAGCAGATAGCCTGATGTGCCTTTGCTATAAGAAAAACATACACAATTTCTGATATATTCACTAAACCTTTCAATGAACTATAATTATGAAAAGTTAACAAAACCTTTTACAAAAAAATTGATTTTCTTTAAAACGAGTTTCTGAAGTGAGTATATTTTAAAACTGCATTTTGCACATCTCTATTTGAATACGTTTCTACATGCTTTTATACTGAAAGATGTGATTTATGATTTCTCTTGTTTTATCCAATGAACAGTTTCTGCTTATATGTGATAACTTATAATGATAACTTCCTTGTAAATACTTTCAACAAACCAAATAACGAGGCCAAAGTTTCCATGTGCACAATAATTAGTTTGATTAAGATTTTAAAAAAACAACATAACACACTCTACTTGTTTCCATGGACAATATGGTTAACCATCTTCATGTAATGTTACTATTTTAATCTCATATAAATATATTATTGTCTGTGTGGAAATAATCATAACTTAGAGATAACTTTTCACATGGAAGAAGGCCAGGTGGTGCATTGTCTAGATTTGTGCTTAAGAATGAATGAGTCTTTTTGAGGAATACGGTGCTTTCAAAACAGCACTAAGCTTCTACGACATTACAATCCATAAAACTTGCTTCTCACTTACTTAATTTTCATTAAAATATTCCGTATGATATCATACACCTTTTTCCCCTATGTTCTATGTACAGGAAATTTGTAAAATAAGCAATTTCCATTAAAATATAGAAAAAATCATCTTAAGACCAACTGCAGTGAAACTTTAATGACCCAATTATGCTGAAACATATTTCATATGAACTATCAAGTAATATGTACCTTTAAGTTGTAACTGAAATGTGCTGAAACATTTGTGAACATTGTAATAATTATGAACACTTTTGGAAATACGATATGAGATTACAATAATTTTCAAAGAACATCTTCCGTTAATTACAAAAATATCTCAGATCAAAACAGATAGACATGGGAAATAAAATACAGTAACATATTAATCAGATCATGAGTAAGCTATGAGTGAGTTATTTTTGTGCTGATACAGTTTGGTAGGCTATTCTGTGACCAGATAGGTGCCAAACACATGACACGAAATATTCCATTTTCAAGCTGATGACCCTCGGGACAGGATAAAATCATCGATTCTCCAAAATGATAAAAA
Source organism: Tachypleus tridentatus (assembly GCF_004210375.1). Lineage (NCBI taxonomy): Eukaryota > Metazoa > Arthropoda > Merostomata > Xiphosura > Limulidae > Tachypleus > Tachypleus tridentatus. The sequence goes on from NC_134825.1 coordinate 171,765,994, forward strand.
GGCTTAGGATTTGTAATGATGATAGGAGAACCAGAAGCAGGCTGAAGAGGTTCACAACCTTTTTCACCTAATCAGAATGATAAGAAATGAAACATATATAGTTTTAAAAGACAAAATGTTGTATACTAGCAAATATATACAATTCTAGGTGCAGTGTTACTGTTCACACACAGTAAGTAACACAGTTTAACCTCACTAATACACAATTCCAAGTGCAGTGTTACTGTTCACACACAGTACATAACACAGTTTAACCTCACTAATACACAATTCCAAGTGCAGTGTTACTGTTCACACACAGTTAGTAACACAGTTTAACCTCACTAATACACAATTCCAAGTGCAGTGTTACTGTTCACACACAGTTTAACCTCACTAATACACAATTCCAAGTGCAGTGTTACTGTTCACACACAGTTTAACCTCACTAATACACAATTCCAATTGCAGTGTTACTGTTCACACACAGTTTAACCTCACTAATACACAATTCCAAGTGCAGTGTTACTGTTCACACACAGTAAGTAACACAGTTTAACCTCACTAATACACAATTCCAAGTGCAGTGTTACTGTTCACACACAGTACGTAACACAGTTTAACCTCACTAATACACAATTCCAAGTGCAGTGTTACTGTTCACACACAGTACGTAACGCAGTTTAACCTCACTAATACACAATTCCAAGTGCAGTGTTACTGTTCACACACAGTTTAACCTCACTAATACACAATTCCAAGTGCAGTGTTACTGTTCACACACAGTACGTAACACAGTTTAACCTCACTAATACACAATTCCAAGTGCAGTGTTACTGTTCACACACAGTAAGTAACACAATTTAACCTCACTAATACACAATTCCAAGTGCAGTGTTACTGTTCACACACAGTAAGTAACACAGTTTGACCTCACTAATACAGAATTCCAAGTGCAGTGTTACTGTTCACACACAGTTAGTAACACAGTTTAACCTCACTAATACACAATTCCAAGTGCAGTGTTACTGTTCACACACAGTAACACAGTTTAACTTCACTAATACACAATTCCAAGTGCAGTGTTACTGTTCACACACAGGAAGTAACACAGTTTAACCTCACTAATACACAATTCCAAGTGCAGTGTTACTGTTCACACACAGTACGTAACACAGTTTAACCTCACTAATACACAATTCCAAGTGCAGTGTTACTGTTCACACACAGTACGTAACACAGTTTAACCTCACTAATACACAATTCCAAGTGCAGTGTTACTGTTCACACACAATTTAACCTCACTAATACACAATTTCAAGTGCAGTGTTACTGTTCACACACAGTAAGTAACACAGTGTAACCTCACTAATAGACAATTCCAAGTGCAGTGTTACTGTTCACACACAGTAAGTAACACAGTTTAACCTCACTAATACACAATTCCAAGTGCAGTGTTACTGTTCACACACAGTACGTAACACAGCTTAACCTCACTAATACACAATTCCAAGTGCAATGTTACTGTTCACACACAGTAAATAACACAGTTTAACCTCACTAATACACAATTCCTAGTGCAGTGTTACTGTTCACACACAGTAACACAGTTTAACCTCACTAATACACAATTCCAAGTGTGGTGTTATTGTTCACACTGAAAAAGTAACACAGTTTAACCTCACTAATACACAATTCCAAGTGCAGTGTTACTGTTCACACACAGTACGTAACACAGTTTAACCTCACTAATACACAATTCCAAGTGCAATGTTACTGTTCACACACAGTAAATAACACAGTTTAACCTCACTAATACACAATTCCTAGTGCAGTGTTACTGTTCACACACAGTAACACAGTTTAACCTCACTAATACACAATTCCAAGTGTGGTGTTATTGTTCACACTGAAAAAGTAACACAGTTTAACCTCACTAATACACAATTCCAAGTGCAATGTTACTGTTCACACACAGTAAATAACACAGTTTAACCTCACTAATACACAATTCCAAGTGCAATGTTACTGTTCACACACAGTAAATAACACAGTTTAACCTCACTAATACACAATTCCTAGTGCAGTGTTACTGTTCACACACAGTAACACAGTTTAACCTCACTAATACACAATTCCAAGTGTGGTGTTATTGTTCACACTGAAAAAGTAACACAGTTTAACCTCACTAATATGTCTGATGTTTATGCCTGGTGATCGTTATACCAGTGATCGTCAACAAATACAGAACTGTTGCAATTCCTCCTTGAGTGTTTTAACTAATCTTGAGAAACGAATCTTTCATATTTTATCTCTGTCATGTTAAAGCCTTTGTTGTGACAACTTAAGGATGTAGTTTATTTTTACCTTTTAGCTTCCAGTGAAATTTCTTTTACTTACAATGCTATAAACTCCATTAAAAGCATAATATGGACATTCCAATGACAATCTGTCTTTCACTGGTATATTTTTTAGCCGTGGCATAGCAGATAACAGAATGGCTATGAACTTTATCAAGAACAAACATTTAACTCAAAACTCCATCTTTGTTTGACCAATTTGAGAAATAATTAGTTTCAGAATGAAGAAGTCAAATCCTTTCCAATCATGACCATGCTCAAGGTCTCACAGATAAATTTACTTCTACTGTACCTAAAAAAATTCCAGTTTTAGGATAGACTGGTAGAGATACTGATAAGTACTAAAATTCAGTATGCACTAGTTTGAAACACCATTTTGAACAGAAAAGTATAGTTTTGTAATAACCTATTTCTTAAAATACTGTTCTTTATCAACATACAGTGGACACAAGTTCTCAGTATTCCCATTCTATGTTCTTTTTTACAAGTAAACAGTGTATCTCAATCATTCCTTTGTGGAAACCAACAGTGGATCTCACTCACTCCTTTGTGCAAACCAACAGTGAATCTCACTCACTCTTCTGTACAAGCTAACAGCAGATTCCACTCACTCCTTTGTACAAGCTAACAGTGGATCTCACTCACTCCTTTGTACAAGCTAACAGCAGATCTCATTCACTCCTTTGTACAAGCTAACAGCAGATCTCAATCACTCCTTTGTACAAGCTAACAGCAGATCTCACTCACTCCTTTGTACAAGCTTACAGCAGATCTCAATCACTCCTTTGTACAAGCTTACAGCAGATCTCGTTCACTCCTTTGTACAAGCTAACAGTGGATCTCACTCACTCCTTTGTACAAGCTAACAGCAGATCTCACTCACTCCTTAATACAAGCTAACAGCAGATCTCACTCACTCCTTTGTACAAGCTAACAGTGGATCTCACTCACTCCTTTGTACAAGCTAACAGCAGATCTCAATCACTCCTTTGTACAAGCTAACAGTGGATCTCACTCACTCCTTTGTACAAGCTAACAGTGGATCTCACTCACTCTTTTGTACAAGCTAACAGTGGATCTCACTCACTCCTTTGTACAACCTAACAGCAGATCTCATTCACTCCTTTGTACAAGCTGACAACAGATCTCACTCACTCCTTTGTACAAGCTAACAGCAGATCTCACTCACTCCTTTGTACAAGCTAACAGCAGATCTCACTCACTCCTTTGTACAAGCTAACAGTGGATCTCACTCACTCCTTTGTACAACCTAACAGCGGATCTCACTCACTCCTTTGTACAAGCTAACAGCAGATCTCACTCACTCCTTTGTACAAGCTAACAGCAAATCTCACTCACTCCTTTGTACAAGCTAACAGCAGATCTCACTCACTCCTTTGTACAAGCTAACAGCAGATCTCAATCACTCCTTTGTACAAGCTAACAGCAGATCTCACTCACTCCTTTGTACAAGCTTACAGCAGATCTCAATCACTCCTTTGTACAAGCTAACAGCAGATCTCAATCACTCCTTTGTACAAGCTAACAGTGGATCTCACTCACTCCTTTGTACAAGCTAACAGTGGATCTCACTCACTCCTTTGTACAAGCTAACAGTGGATCTCACTCACTCCTTTGTACAAGCTAACAGTGGATCTCACTCACTCCTTTGTACAACCTAACAGCAGATCTCGTTCACTCCTTTGTACAAACTTACAGCAGATCTCACTCACTCCTTTGTACAAGCTTACAGCAGATCTCAATCACTCCTTTGTACAAGCTAACAGCAGATCTCAATCACTCCTTTGTACAAGCTAACAGTGGATCTCACTCACTCCTTTGTACAAGCTAACAGTGGATCTCACTCACTCCTTTGTACAAGCTAACAGTGGATCTCACTCACTCCTTTGTACAAGCTAACAGTGGATCTCACTCACTCCTTTGTACAACCTAACAGCAGATCTCGTTCACTCCTTTGTACAAACTTACAGCAGATCTCACTCACTCCTTTGTACAAGCTTACAGCAGATCTCGTTCACTCCTTTGTACAAGCTAACAGCAGATCTCACTCACTCCTTTGTACAAGCTAACAGTGGATCTCACTCACTCCTTTGTACAACCTAACAGCAGATCTCACTCACTCCTTTGTACAAGCTGACAGCAGATCTTGTTCACTCCTTTGTACAAGCTGACAGCAGATCTTGTTCACTCCTTTGTACAAGCTAACAGCAGATCTCACTCACTCCTTTGTACAAGCTAACAGCAAATCTCACTCACTCCTTTGTACAAGCTAACAGCAAGTCTCACTCACTCCTTTGTACAAGCTAACAGCAAATCTCACTTACTCCTTTGTACAACCTAACAGCAGATCTTACTCACTCCTTTGTACAAGTGAATAGTGGACCTCACTAACTACTTTCTACAAGTAAACAGTTGACTTTACTTACTCCTTTGTACAACAAGGAAAACAATTTGAACTTATAAATGATCACTGAAACTTGAAACAACATTCTTTAAATTAATAATTTCTGATCCACAAACAGATGTGTACACTGGTCTACTTTATTCCAGTGGATATAGACACACAGTACTGTGTATTTAGCATAGAATGTTATCCGTATTGTAGAACAACCACTTTGAGCTTCTTAGAAAGAATGAACTAAGACATTTTATACATATGAGTAACATTTAAATTTTAAAAATTTCATCACCAATAAAATTGGTACTAAATTTATTGATTAAGAATATTATTTGTGCTTAATTAATTAAAAAATTAACCAATTAAAATTTACACAGCATCAACATAAAACTGTTAAAATTTACACATTCCTTGTAAGATTTATGAGAACATCCACTAATACACAGTTATTAGTGCTTACATGTAGATAAGAAACATAATGCATAACTTACATGTCAGTTTTTGCACATTCCAATGTCCCTTAGGTGAACACAACACTATTTTATTTCCAACAATAAATGATCCTGGATTATGACAAAAAACCTCAACTTCTTCTCCTATCTCATATATCTCCTTCTCAAGTTTTGGAGTTATTTCTGCAGGTATTGCTTCATATAACTTCTGTGCTGAACACTGAGAACCTGTTGAAAACCAAAGAGAAGATATATGACTTCATGGAGTAGATAGTAAGTTCTGGACATTTCAATGTCAATATCTCACAGATGATTAAAGTAAAGGTATAATTTATTTGGGTATGAACATGGCCAAGCTATTAGTATGATAGTCTGATGATGAGAGGTTCAACCATTATATGATGTTGAACATTGTAACTGTAAGAGCTCATGTCACTATTAAAGAAAAATAGCCATCTAGGTGGTGGATGTTACCGACAGATTTCCTTCTCTCTGATACACAGTTCCAAATATCAGATGACTAAAACTAGATGTTCATTCTCTCTGATACACAGTTCCAAATATCAGGTGACTAAAACTAGATGTTCATTCTCTCCGATACACAGTTTCAAATATCAGATGACTAAAACTAGATGTTCAAATGTTTTTTGTTGTTGTTGTTTTTTAAACTGAAAAAACAAACAAATAAATAACAAAATTAATTTATTGTTGGATTATAGTACTTATCTCACTGATGTCATCAATTAATTAATTATAGGGTCTATAGTACTAATATCACAGGGTTATCAATTAATTTATTATAGGGTCTATAGTACTAACCTCATAGGGTTATCAATTAATTTATTATAGGGTCTATAGTACTAACCTCATAGGGTTATCAATTAATTTATTATAGGGTCTATAGTACTAATCTCACAATATCATCAATGGGATTTACATACTGTGAATTTGTTCTGATTTATTTGTGACACATGAATGATGTGTTACATGCTCTACATCAGCTATAAGCCTGTCAAACTATAGCTGAACTGTTTTTCTGGCATGCACCAAGGCCAGACTGATTCTCTATATTGGAACATCTATTCCTTTACAGCTGAACTGTTTTTCTGGCATGCACCAAGGCCAGACTGATTCTCTATATTGGAACATCTATTCCTTTACAGCTGAACTGTTTTTTTTTTGGCATGCACCAAGGCCAGACTGATTCTCTATATTAAAACATCTATTCCTTTACAGCTGAACTGTTTTTTTGGCATGCACCAAGGCCAGACTGATTCTCTATATTAAAATATCTATTCCTTTACAGCTGAACTGTTTTTCTGGCATGCACCAAGGCCAGACTGATTCTCTCTATAGGAACATCTATTCCTTTACAGCTGAACTGTTTTTCTGGCATGCACCAAGGCCAGACTGATTCTCTATATTGGAACATCTATTCCTTTACAGCTGAACTGATTCTCTATATTAAAACATCTATTCCTTTTTTTTCTGGCATGCACCAAGGCCAGACTGATTCTCTATATTGGAACATCTATTCCTTTACAGCTGAACTGTTTTTTTGGCATGCACCAAGGCCAGACTGATTCTCTATATTGGAACATCTATTCCTTTACAGCTGAACTGTTTTTCTGGCATGCACCAAGGCCAGACTGATTCTCTATATTGGAACATCTATTCCTTTACAGCTGAACTGATTCTCTATATTGGAACATCTATTCCTTTACAGCTGAACTGTTTTTTTGGCATGCACCAAGGTTTTTCTGGCATGCACCAAGGCCAGACTGATTCTCTATATTGGAACATCTATTCCTTTACAGCTGAACTGTTTTTTTGGCATGCACCAAGGCCAGACTGATTCTCTATATTAAAATATCTATTCCTTTACAGCTGAACTGTTTTTCTGGCATGCACCAAGGCCAGACTGATTCTCTATATTGGAACATCTATTCCTTTACAGCTGAACTGTTTTTTTGGCATGCACCAAGGCCAGACTGATTCTCTATATTGGAACATCTATTCCTTTACAGCTGAACTGTTTTTCTGGCATGCACCAAGGCCAGACTGATTCTCTATATTGGAACATCTATTCCTTTACAGCTGAACTGTTTTTTTGGCATGCACCAAGGCCAGACTGATTCTCTATATTAAAACATCTATTCCTTTACAGCTGAACTGTTTTTTTGGCATGCACCAAGGCCAGACTGATTCTCTATATTGGAACATCTATTCCTTTACAGCTGAACTGTTTTTCTGGCATGCACCAAGGCCAGACTGATTCTCTATATTGGAACATCTATTCCTTTACAGCTGAACTGTTTTTCTGGCATGCACCAAGGCCAGACTGATTCTCTATATTGGAACATCTATTCCTTTACAGCTGAACTGTTTTTCTGGCATGCACCAAGGCCAGACTGATTCTCTATATTGGAACATCTATTCCTTTACAGCTGAACTGTTTTTTTGGCATGCACCAAGGCCAGACTGATTCTCTATATTGGAACATCTATTCCTTTACAGCTGAACTGTTTTTTTGGCATGCACCAAGGCCAGACTGATTCTCTATATTGGAACATCTATTCCTTTACACTTTTGTTGTGGCACTTCATCTGATGTTTGATGGCTTTTACTAGTTGTTGGTATGTTAATACATGCAGTTCTAACTTCTTCATGTATTTTTGTGGACATTGTTGGGTGTCTTCTCATTGAGAAAGGTATGCATCATGTCAACAGGAAATAGTAATTCATGCCAGGATATGAATATGTTCAGTAAACTACATGTACATCCCTACTCACTTGTTCTGTGTATCATGTTCACCCAGTCAGTTTGCTATGATTAATGAACTTTGCAAGCATCCACTCTAGAGACATGTCACACTGATACAAAGCAGGTTATCAACCTGTTAAGTTGTTTTCTAAGCATTCATGACATAGGATGATTTTCCATGCCAGTTATTTAAAACTAACAAACTTGGCATGCACTTGGTAGATTAATGCCAGTTTCATTAGCCAATCAGACTGGTAGTGATAATGTGAAGTGTGTGTCTTCATTATGTCTAGCACTTCACACAAGTGAGAGAGCAGCTGGTCATGTGAATGTTCCAAACCATGTTACCCAGTGCTCTTCAAACTAATAAAGAACAAGCTGTGTCAAAGTATTAAACAATCTCTGACCTACTTCAGTAGCCAATGTTGGCAAGTATCTATTGTGGTCTTCAGGAGTGAATCAGCAACAATTAGGGCTATCTTCTGCAGAGGAAGTCCAAAAACTCACTGCTGAAGAGTACCCTGTCTCTGCCAGTTCCTTCTTTGTGTGACAAACCATGAACTTGGTTTACACCACTTCTAAATATTTGAAATAAAATGAGAATATCTAGTATTTGAGTTATGTCAAGTCTGAGGAATTGTTTGGCTCAGAGCTCTGGATACCACTAGCTTTAACAAATTCTGATGGCTCAGTGATTAATTACAACAGTACAGCATACCTTCTATATTTGTGTTAGAAGAAAACTACCTTGTTGAACAACTGCTTTTTCTGGAGCTCTACAAGTGTTAATTCATCCTCAAGAAGAATCTTCTACTGTATAGCTTAGTGTTGTAATGGAAGAAATTACTTCAACTTCCAGATGGTGTCCAGGACTAGAACATTTAATAAATGGAAAGGTTCTCACCCTGTAGTGAGACAATCTCTTGCATTTCAGTATTGTAAGTCTTGGTGATGTTCTTTTACAAAGTGGTATTTTTTTCAACATTGTTATCCATCATCCTATCGTACCTTCTGGGTTTTTAAAGCTCATTAACCATTTCTGCAAACATGGTCCATCAGATGGTGAACTTTCTATCAGATATGTGATGTTGGTAGCATTTTACAAGTGCTACAACTACAAGCACTTCTTTCTTCATTATATAGCATCTGAATTCCAAAGGCATCAGATGAGTATTACAAATCCTACTCTTTCTTGTAAGTGTTAAAACACTACCCCAATTCCACTATCACTGGAATTCACTGTCTTGTTGAATATACCAGCATCCTAGCTTCCATTAAAACAAGGCTTAGGAACTGGAATGCCATTCAAATTCTTTGTTCTATCCAAAGTATGTATCAACTGTAATGAGATCAGACAATGATGCTGGTCTCTTGAAAAAACTGGCCACAAACTTTTGGTAAGAGATGCAAAACCAGGGTAACTGCAGACTTCTCACTTGGTCACAGAGGTTGAGGCCAGTCCCTCTCTACTGCTATCTTAGAAGGGTCTGTAAATCTCTACCTCTGATATCACCAAGATAATTTACTTCTGCCCAAAGGACTGCACGTTTTCTGGTTTCAGTTTCCAACCTGCTTTCTTTATCAAACTGTACTTGAGCTTGTGACCAAATGTACAGGTTATTTTCAAACAATATTAAATGCTGTCTGGAAGACCTGTGACATGATCTCAACATATAAAGTCACTTATTTACAGTGTCAGTAGTGTACAATTATTAATGTAATGATTTTTCATCCTTTGGCATTTCCAAATTTAGGACTTTTCATTATGATAAAGAAGTTGTGGTACTCTGATGTATTTCTTTCTGCTAAGCCTAGAGAAATTCTATGCAGCTGAAATTAAGACTCTCAGTGTGCCATTTAGATACTGTCAGTTTAATACCACCACTCTTTAACCAGGCATAGACCATATAATCATTATCCTACTAGAGAAACAAACAGACTGAGTGAATACAATACACAGTTGGGAGATTTTGTTATTCTCTGTTGGAACTGTGGAAGAAGTATCTGTTGAAACCTACCAAAAGGTGATGACATAGACTGAGGCCAACATAGACAAAGAGTAAAGAGGGTTTGAGTTATTTCCTGTTGTGGTTGAAGTCGTTTTATGGTACTATTCAAATTGTCAAGTAGAACTCCTGAAAGACATTGATCAGGGTTTTGTGAGCACCATACCCAAACACCAGCATCAGATACAATGTCCACAACACCTGTTGAGAACATCCAATACTAGTAGTTAGTTGACGCTAGCCCAAGTGGACCAGCCGATTAACCCAAGGAAGGGGCCACCCCAAGGCCGCTCGTCTACAGGAATTCAAGACCAAAATGGATCCTCTCCTCCCCTTCACGGGTCATCACACATGGCAAACACATAGGTGGATGTTTAGATCCCAGAGGAGGTAAACTGAAAGAACAGAACCTTCCCTGGGAGGTCCCCTCAACACGTACATGAATCCACTCTGAGGGGAGTTGCATGCTAACAGTTAAAATTGTTCTCACTTTATTTTTAAAACTCAGTAGATGGATAGCCTGTCCGTCAAGTAATGCTGCCAGTCATTCATACATTCTTATTAATAAGTTTACAACTCTTTAAGTTAACAAACGTTTTTTTCAAAAATAAATTAATAAGTGACATATATTTTGAATTAAAATATTAAAAGTATGAGGATTGCTGCATCCTCAGCCTCAGAGACTGTTCAGTGCTTATATTTAAGAGGAACAAATACATGTAAATATAAATTATGGGTAACAATGGATAGACTGGCTTCATTAATTAATATTACATTCGACACATCTCTTCTATCTGATCAATATTTCACAAATTTTAAATCATGTCAGACAACTCGTAATGCAGGAAGACAAAGTAAGTGAGGCAATTACTTGTTATTTTACTTGTGTTCAGTGCTCAGTTTCTATATAGTTAAGCTCATAAACAATAAAGATAAAAAGCATCTTTACATTTTATGATGTATAAAAAAAACAAATTAATTTTAGTTGGTTAATATTTGATATAAATCACTGCTATATAGAGGTTTGCTTTCAATGTAAATATATTTCTCAAACATAAAAATAAAAGTACAGCACCTCTCGTCTGACAAACAGGAACATTTTGAGACCACTGACGTGTGTTCATACATGTAGCATTTGTGGATCCTAGGAGCTGATACTGACTTTCACAGCTAAACTGGACAAAACTGTGTTCATACTGGATCACTAATCCAGAACTATGTGGGATTACTGGACATCTAATGCCTGCATACAAAATAAACAGTATATATTAATCACTAATATCCTAATACATGTAAAACTAGAGGGGCACTGAGTAGAGTGAACACCTCCTCCGTACAGTGTTGATTACATTCAATTTACACAAAATAGAAAAATATGTCTGCATGTACAGTGTTATTAATAGACACAGTCCAGTTTTAGCAAGACAATGAAGAACAACATTCTATGTATGTCCACCAAGTTTCATCAAAATTGGATAATTTTTGAGTGAGTTATAGAGCAAAAACTGTATGAAATATCAGTTTTCATATTAACAAATGGGTTTGTTCTTTTTGATGAACTTAACTTCCCCTCCAAAAAAAACAAACAACAACTAATCACTTGTACATTGGGTCATTGTCCAAACATATACCAACTTTTGTCAAAATCCATTAAGCCATTTTTGAGAAATCTTGCTAATATGCATACACACATACAGTTACGAAAAAATTATCTCTGTTCATCTTCAGTGGTGTAAGTCATAATTAACTTAGAACATTAATCATATGTCTATCTCTAATTTTATCACCTCAGTTCAAGAAGTAAGTTTTGATTGAGTGTTGGTTACTTGAAGTGTTCTAATCATAGCAGGTACTTATAAAACAAATATTTAGTCGAAAGAAAGTTCTTATTACTAATTAATAGATTAGTCCTTTAAAAACAACATACTTATAATATAATAGCCTTTGTTCATTTATAAATTTCACTATTTCATCTTAGTATATATTCATGACAACTTTATAAATGTACTAATAAGAGCTATATGTTTAATCTTTCATCTTTACAAAGTCTACATGACCTTTGATACCATGTTTTTATTATACACATAAGTTTCGGTTTTACTGAAACATTTACGACTTAGTTAATTAATGCATTGATAATGTTTAAAAAATAGTTCACTGAAGAGAGGTTTATGAAGTTTATTCCAGCTCTTCTATCCTCTATGAAATCCTGAATAACAATATGTGTTTCACAGAATTTTATTTTTGTGTACTTTGAATTTTCTACAGTACCATACCATATATAGTACCATACTTCCCAATTATGATTGTTTGTTTGTTTGTTTTTTGAATTTCGTGCAAAACTACATGAGGGCTATCTGCACTAGTCATCCCTAATTTAGTAGTATAAGACTAGATGGAATACAGTTTGATATCATCACTCACTGTCAACTCTTAAACTACTCTTTTACCAACAAATAGTGGCATTGACCATTATATTATAATGTACCCTCAGTTGAAAAAGTGAGCATGTTTGGTGTGATAGGGATTTGAACCCATGATCTTTGAGCTGTGAGTCAAGCAACCTGACAATCTGACCATCCTGGGCTGTCAAGAGTGAAACACTTACTGAGGAATCTTTAAAGTTAAATTCTGTTACGGATAATAATCACAACATTGAAAGTTCTGATTCTAGTTCTCTCTACCACACATTTAGATGTGGTTGAGGTAACATGACAAATCGTAGCATGAGGCATTACTTTTTACAGTTTTGCTGGTCAAACAGCTGTTTCATATAGCAGAGATATTTCTGCATTTGTTACTTATTTTTCTAATTAATTAATTCTTTGTATGTATAGCTTGGCCAGTTTTCAGGAGATGCTATACTGAATTTTGAGGAGTACAGATGTTTTCACATTTGGAATGAGCCAAGAATCACTTGTAGAGAGACCTGTTGTTCATTCAGTACACTGTTTCAGTCTGTTACTTGTATGTAGATACTAACACCATGTTTGTGTTTCTCCAATCAGTCAGACAAGCACTTTGTTTTCATTCAGTACACTGTTTCAGTCTGTTACTTGTATGTAGATACTAACACCATGTTTGTGTTTCTCCAATCAGTCAGACAAGCACTTTGTTTTCACTCAGCACACTGTTTCAGTCTGTTACTTGTGTAGATACTAACACCATATTTGTGTTTCCAATCAGTCAGACAAGCACTTTGTTTTCACAGTCAGATACTAACACTGTTTCAGACAAGCACTTTGTCAGCACACTGTTCACTTGTATGTAGATACTAACACCATGTTTCCTTTTTCCAACAATAAATATTTTCTAAATATTAGAATCACAAGTCGTTTATACACATGTCTTAATATCTATGTTTCAGTTTAGCATACAGTTATAAATATATGTAAGGAACCTTGTAAATCTTAGGATTTACAACAACAATATATTTAACACATATTGTTAAATATGCATAATAAAAGTACCATCTGCTCTAAATTTGTAAAAGATTTTTAAGCACAATGCATGCATGTGAAATAGTAGTGAGTGTCAGTACTGTTGTCAGCTGAATTTTCAAGATTCTCACCTAATGAGTATAATAGCTATCACACAACAGAGTGAGACAGTATAATATTATTAGTCTGCAACAGTCAATATATTATAAGCCTCGGAAGTTATAACTGTGATAAACACTTATTAATTGGAAAACTACAGATATTTGATCAGGAACATTTATATATAGATTTTGAGCATTACAAACTGTTCATCTTCATAGAATTAACTTTGGACATTAGTATTTCTATGAGAAAATTAGATATCTGTCTTCCTCTGTTAAAGTAAGCTTGTAAACCATGTTAGGCCAAACAAGAATACAGCGAGCTAGCACTACCTTCCAGTGAAGATTTTCAACATAAAATTTGTTTGTTGTGGACTTGGACCACGAATAAAATATTCAGTTCTAGAACAGATAGAAGACTGAATATTATTTGTGAGTTTGTAAAAATATTTGTATTTAAATAATTGTAATAACTCTTATTATATATTGTATTGTTGTTTGTGTATTAAAATATATTTGTGTTAAGAGAGAAAATTGTTTGTATCAATCTTGTTGGCAAATATTGTAAAGTTAATACATAACAACATTTAATTAGCTTCTGAATTAAAATAAAAAAATTCTGGCTATTTGAAATCATTATACGTAATGTATGTAACATAATAAATCAGAGACTTGTCCAAGATAAATCATAAAGCGTAACACATTTCAGTGGGGGTAGCCCTGATTTAATAGAAATGATAAAAAGATTTAAAAAAAGAACAACAGAAAAATCCATAACTAAACAAGAAACAGAAAGGAGAATTAAAAAAATGAAAAGATAAAAACTTACTTTGAATCACCAAATCAAAAGAGACTGAACTTTCACTTGAGGTACGACAGGTGTAAGTGCCTGAGTGTTGATAGTTGGTGTATAAATATATTCTACTACACAATTCTCTCCTACAACCATAAGTGTCTAGAAAAACAAGAGAAAAAAATCAGAATATTCATATTATACTTCAAGGCACTTGTAAGAAGAAAACAGATAACCAAATTCCAAGTTCAGATTTATCTAAAACCACGGGCATCTGCAAGCAGCTCCCCTGGAAAATTAAGAAACATTATTCTTTCTTTATTCATTTATTATTTGTATATAAATTTACAAGTTTTTTCAATCAGTTCCTAATTTCACACTACTTATTATACTTAATTTACAATTTTGATAAATGTCATCAGGTTTGTCAGCTGCTTTACTTAAAAATATCTAGATATCTACCTTGTAGCTAAAACTGGAAAATGTAGCTCTTAAAGCAATTTCTTGAATATTGGCCATGGCAATTCTCACTTGGATCATCAAAGAAACCAATGCAGTCTTGCTGAAATTCCCCAAGCCAAGACATAGTCTGACTGGGGTCAACTTGTTGCTACTTGCCAGTAATACTGGTAGCAGGTTATCAAAGAGACTGATGTGAACCTACAGACATCCAATGAGAAAGCATGGCTGGGATCAACCAAAATTTTCTATTATAAAGTGTATATAGCTGCAAGTTTGAAGAATGGCTGAAACTAATTTTACAAATATTAAACCCATCAAGTTTGACTGTGGGAGCTTGTCTGTTTTCTTGATTGTAATGGCAAAACTTTGAGTGTGGGTCTTCTTCCCTTGACTTTGCCCCACCCCCTCCTCTGTTTTTATTCAAACAAAAACAAATGTTTTATCATGAAAATATGCATTTTTTCATCATAAAATAAAATGATTACAGACAATTCCTGTTTTATTTTGTTGGAGTTCTTGTTATAAATCACATACACCAAGACAAACATTATGCTATAGGTCTACCTTTTGCAGTTTAAAAAATAACAACAATTGACACGCAACTAGAATTCAATAACAAATGTCATACAGATATGGCCTTTTGTGAAAGCATTAATTTTTGTAAGTTATAATAAACATTTCTTCAAGATACCATTGTATGAAGTTTTAAATATTAAATTTACATAGATACTTATAATTTTTTAAGAACAATCGAGTGTATTCACCAATATATAAAACATTTAATAACTGAATTAATTATCTTTAATTAATTTTCTTACTGAACCTATTATAAAAAATAATTATCTAATTAAGGTAAAATAAAAGTCACTAAAAACAAAAAATAATACCCATGGAAATGAATTTTATAATTTTAAAATAAAGAATAATTTGAATCTTAGTACGAAATAAATATCACACAGACATTTAATATAAACAACTTCAATATAAAACTATACAACAAATAAACTGGTACAAAGATTTTAAGTACAGTGAATGTTTTTGAAAGCAACAGTCAACAAAAGTAAAAATCATAACCAGATAACTTACTAACACCTTTGACCTCTGTACTCAAAACTGGCCTAAAATATCTGTTATTACTTCTGCAAGTAATATATAGGTACTTTTGGGGTGGAAATACAACTATGCCACCAGGGGAAATGATCTCCTCTTCTCGACTATTCAGTTCTATTACAGCATCATTAGAAACTGAAAAAACAACAAATTATAAATAACAAATAAAAATAGCTATCAGTTTCTTCTACAATTGTTTTTTAAGCAAGTTATGTGTTGTGTTACTTTATGTTACATTAATTATATGTTTAAACAATTGATTATAACAAACTGTAAAAAAATAAACAAAAAACATGAAGCCCATTGCTAAACCAATTTATATGCATAATAAAAACAGTGTTTACCTTTAATGTAATAAAACAAAATAGCCAAAATTAAGCATGATGTAGGGATGGCAATCCCAGAGTACAGAAACAAGGTAGAGATGAATACACAGATCATACAATAAAACCATTACTTAAGTAGTTAAATCTTACCAAAAATAAATTTACCTACAATTAAATGTTGAATTCCTATCATCTGCATAAATTCAGGTTTGAATAGAAGCAGTACTGAATACTGCTATAGTCTTACAGTTCCTAATAATCAATAGCTTGTAAGACTGACTTAGTACTTAATGGCTACTTGTGTCAGGATTTTTGTATAGTTATGTGTATTCATTTCTACCTTGTTTCTGTACTTTCTGGTATTGTGATTTCTATAATTCAATGGTAATACATACTGGTAATATGATATAGGTTTTTGTCAGTTTATCTAATTTTGGATTACACTGGAGGCCAGTGACTACAGAATGGTCTCTTCAGGACAATACAAGTACCCTGGAGCATTGGATGAATACTAAGGAAATATTTGCATAACAATGCCTTCAACTTCACCATAATTCACTGCATGTGCATACAACTGACTCCACAATATGCTTCTGTCAATAACAGGAAAAATAATATAAAAATTCAATGCCATAAGGCATGATAATATAGGCACACAGCTACCAGGCTTGGTCTTACTGAACGTTTCAAGAAAATTGGACTGCTATATAACATATTGTTTTGATAATTAAGGTTGGCTGACTGGTTGTTTTGTGTTTTATGGTGCAAGGTAATTAGGCTATTTGCCCTAAACAAGCTGTAAAAAATTAAAAGTAAAGTAGAATTATTAAAATTTGTAAAAAGTATTCATATTAAAACAAAAAAGTCCAATTTTTGAATTAGAAAGTTAAATAGTGTTAAAAAGAACAATAGCCCTTGAAAAATTAAAAACATTTGTAAGGTGGACGGAGTCACCATCACCAATGACATTGTAAACCTGTAAACAAAGCATGTCTAAAATGGTGTTCTCATTCAGAGTTGTAATGATAGCATGACAATAAAATGTGGACTATTGTGACTTGAGTGCCACACAGACTATACGCTGCAGCATTAGTCCCAGATAAAAGAAAATTATGAGTTAAAAAAGTGTGGCCAATTCGTAGTCCAGTTAGGACAACTTCATCCTTCCGATCCTTATGGAAACAAGATGGTCAAAGTCCAATAGAGGGTTTTATCTGAAAAATCTTGTTATCACGTTGGTCAATCCAAGTCAAATGCCAATTGGTGCAAAGCTGAGCCTTGAATACAGGACCATAGTCCATGTACGGAACAGGCACGGCAGTGACAGTGCCAGAGCAGACACATTTAGCTGTGGTGTCAGCGAGCTCACTCCTGTGAATACCAACTTGGCCTGGTATCCAGAAGAACTGGATAGAAGTAGAGGTTAAATGGAAATGGGCCAGTTAGTTTGGAATATCAGTGAGAACAGGGTGTGAATTAAAATGATTCAGGGCAAGAGAAATAACATACAATTTGGTAGTGAACACAGAAACTGCATAGGGGATTCTGTGGGCAACTACTGAACCACAACAAACCATGGCAGAGTTCTCAGAGCCACCTGATTTTGAACCATCCGTATAAATGAGAATGGAAGGTTCAAAAGATGTTTAAGAAATAGAAGGCGATACTTCCAATCAGAGTATATGGCTTCTTCACGTGACTCAAAAAAATGTCACAGTTGGGGATAATAATAAGCCATGATGGGATGGGCTGACCAGCAGATACAGCAATGTCATCTAACTGTGCCTCGATATGAAGGCCAAAAGGAACAATGGAGATCATCTGTTCTAAAGAAGCATGGCCCACTGAGGAAAGAAAACACAACACCAGGTGGGATGCTGTGGTAAGGATCAAAGTTTTGAAGCATACAGTAAAGACAGTTGAAAATGGCAGATGTATAGAGGAGGTTCATGAGGCTCTGGGTACAAACTCTGGACTGGGGAAGTGTGGAAGGCTGCTGCACAGAGCCGAAGTCCCTGATGGTGAGACCCCCCAGTCCAGTTTTGATCAAATGAGGACACAACAGATGTTTAGCATAGAACATTGATCAGCTCCCCAAGAGGTGGAAGAGAGGACATGGAGAATGTTTAGTTCCCTTGAACACTTAACTCATGGCTGCTTGATGTGGGGTATAAAGGTCAGATTATGGAAAGAATTAAGCCACAAGAACTTTGCCTCAGGGACCACAGAAAACACAACTTCACCAACGTGGAGTTCAGGATCAGGGTGAATACTTTGTTGGCGGCAAAAGTGCATGCATACAGTTTAAGGGAGAGAAAAGGTAAAACCATTTGCTATAGTCCAATTCAGTAAATGATTGTAGCAATCTGTAGGTGCCACTCAATAAACGACTGACACAAGATGTGGAAGTCTTCGACATAGAGCCCATTTGCAATGGTAGGAGGGAGTTGTTCAGTGATGACATTAATCTTTATACTAAAAGTGTGACATTCAAGGCACAGCCCTGAGGAGCTTCAAGTTCCTTTAAAAAATAAAATTATCAACCCATGCAATCTTGGAATCACCAGCCCATTAAAAGATTTTTAATAAAAATGAGCAAACAACCATGCAACCAATATGAGTGAAGGTTTCACAAAATGCCATACCTCCACAAAGTATTGTAAGCCTTCTCAAGGTAAAAATACTGACATAAGATGTTGTTACTAGAAAAAGGCTTCTCCTATTGATGTTTTAAGTGGAATCAGGCAGTCCATGGTGGAGCACTGTCATTGGAACCCATTCTGGGTGGTGGTTGTTTTTTCTTTGGTTCTTCGAATCAAACAAGATGAGCATTAACCATCCTCTCTAATGTCTTATAGGAACAGCTCGTCAAAGCAATTGGTTGGTAGCTTGTAGGAATTTTGGGTCCTTCCCAGGTTTCGAAAAAGGTAGCACAACAGCCTGGCATCACACATCAGGAAAAATATTTTCCTGCCAAATCCAATTAAAAGCAACAGAAGAATAGCAAGAAAAGCAGGAAATAGATGGCATAGCATCTTGTAGCATACATCATCAGGTCCAACTGATGTACTGCTCTTCTGTTTTCGACCACGTCTTTTTTCTTTATTTTCTTTATTCAAAGGAGGTCTGGGTCAATTAAGCAGGTCTTTGTAGTTGGAAGAGGATTCCAGAGACTGAAGATGTAAACAAATGATCATTTTGCATCTTGGGGCAGGAGAAAAAGATGTACACGAGGAAATGCAAGAATCCTGAGTCAAAAGAAGGGTAGACGTTGACTCATCAACTCTCTTAATCATGGATGGCAAAATGCTCTTTAGGTGGTTTGAAAATGACTCTGTTGGAAGTATTGAGATATCTGCCTGCACTCCCACTTTAGCAGTGGAACAGAGTGCAGCAGCATATGTCCAAGATGGAGTGGGAGACAATAATTTCTGAGCCTCTAGACAGGAGATATCATTTACAGTCTTCACATATTACACCTCTTTCTCCTCCATCTGTTTAGGACAAGAACGAAAGTATAAGGGGTGTGAAACTCTACAGCTGATATAGTTTGGCTCAAGTTTGCATTCGTAGGCATTGCAGTCTTTGAAAGTGGAGATTTGGCACACTGTAGAAATGTCTTGTCTGGAGAAACCAGCGAGAATCTCAGACTCAGGAATGCTCTTTAAATTCCTCTCAATTGTAACTCTTCTGGAAGAATTCAAAGTTGTATGGGGAGTAACCTGGATGGGTATATCCTCAATTACTTTTGAATTCAGGATAAGTTTAGTATGTTGTGGTGAAAATGTTTCCACCAAAATGTCTCCAGATCATATCTTCCTTACTGACTTGGGGGAGCCAGAAAGCTCCTCTAATCCCTTTTGAATAAAAAAAGGGAGACATTTGTCATAAGATTTTTCAGATTGGGAATGCATAATTAGAAATCAAAGTATAGAATCTGACAGTGATGGTGACTGTACAATAGTCATCCATGTGTGGTCGTTTTCCAATAATCTGTTTTTTCTCAATTTTTTAATTTTTATTATTATTTTTTTAACCATAATAAAGAGAATACATTTCAGTGTCCATTGTCTCAACCCACCATGGAGCCCTATGAGGGGATATACTACAGTGCCAAACATGAACATTGCAGCAACACCAGGGTTTCGTGAGTACTATGTTCAAACACCAGCATCAGACACAATGTACACAACACCTGTTGAGAACGTCCAACACTAGTACTTGGTTGACCTTAGCTCAAGTAGACCAGCTGACTGACCCTGGGGCACACCCCAAGGCCTCCTGTTTACTGGAATTCAAGGACAAAATGGTGTGTTAGGGTTGGACCCCTCAACCACCAGGATACTTTCTCGTTCCCTTCATGGGTCGACACACACGGCAAACATGTAGGTGGATGTTTAGGTCCCAGAGGAGATAAACAGAAGGTAAAGAACCTTCTCTGGGAGATCCCCTCACTACATAAAGGAATTCACACTGAGAGGTGATAATTAAGAAACTGGCGTTTTTAAAATCAGACATTAATAACACGTACATAGATCTGTCTGCTGCATAAATACTTGATCTTTCTTTCTTTATTTATTTTTGTTGAAACTATTTTGGGAGATATGTTCGTGCAATGAAAGTTACAGTTAGTCATTATGTTAACAATTGGTGCTGCCATCCAGTGATCACAGATAAAACTTATTTATGAAACATAGAAATAATATATACTTATAAACAGAATTCACCACTAATATTACTGTTATTCAAGTTTCCAAACATGAATAATGGCAACCAGGTGCTCAAATATAGTTAAAACTCAACTCTAGCAGTTATCTGTAAGCATCACAAAGTGACAGACTGAATGTGGTGGTCAATCTTTTTATTGGTCTACCCTTACACACTGACTACTATCATCATCAGTGTAGCCTGTTCATAAGTTCTTTTGTATCATATTAAATCAACAGTAAAACTTCACTCACTTCGTGCCTGCTGTGAGATAAAAAAAGAAAAATGAAGAACACTTCGTCAGCACTTTTCAATAACAGTGTGAATATCACAAGCTGTGAAACACTTTATAATAGCATTTAAGTGCTGAGGTGAGGTTGTAACTCAGTTCCAGCAGTTATTTGTAATGAATATCAAGTAACAGGTTGAATATGGCAGCAACTGTTTTCTTAAATGGTCCATTCCTACATACTTAGCACTACCATAGTTAGTAGTATGTTTAGAGAAACTGCTCTTCAGTGTATGTGGTGTCCAAGGAAGCAAGACTGTGATACTTTGCTGAGATACTTTAAAAAATCAGAATTGTTTTTACAATGGAAATGCTTTCAGTTTGTAAAAGGTATGAATCACTTTTATAAGAATTTAGGTTTCATTTATTTTCAACTACTTGAGGGATATACAAACTGCTTAATGATCCATGTTCAGGGAATAACAAAACAAAATCTTTAATTGTTTTCACTGAGTGAATCACGTACCACAGGTAGGAAACAATTTGTCTGCCCAGCTTCCTTTATTACAGAAACTTTCATTCTTGCCATACAATTGAGTTTTTCCTATTGGCTCACAGTGAAATAATATCCTTCCTCCATCTGGAACAACATCTCCAGTTTTCACTTTATAAACACCATAAAATATCCTTAGGTTGTCATCATAAATCCCAAACTTACAGGATGTTGGGAGTTGTTGTTCAGTAACTGGTTCTTCATCATCTGAAAACATAATTCTTGCAATTAATATATTATGACATCATCAATTTACCAAGAAAACAGTTCTGTATCATGAGAATACAATTATCAACATAAAAACAGTTCTGTATCATGAGAATACAATTATCAACATAAAAACAGTTCTGTATCATGAGAATACAATTATCAACATAAAACAGTTCTGTATCATGAGAATACAATTATCAACATAAAAACAGTTCTGTATCATGAGAATACAATTATCAACATAAAAACAGTTCTGTATCATGAGAATACAATTATCAACATAAAAACAGTTTTGTATCATGAGAATACAATTATCAACATAAAAACAGTTCTGTATCATGAGAATACAATTATCAACATAAAAACAGTTCTGTATCATGAGAATACAATTATCAACATAAAAACAGTTCTGTATCATGAGAATACAATTATCAACATAAAAACAGTTCTGTATCATGAGAATACAATTATCAACATAAAAACAGTTCTGTATCATGAGAATTCAATTATCAACATAAAAACAGATCTGTATCATGAGAATACAATTATCAACATAAAAACAGTTCTGTATCATGAGAATACAATTATCAACATAAAAACAGTTCTGTATCATGAGAATACAATTATCAACACAAAAACAGTTCTGTATCATGAGAATACAATTATCAACATAAAAACAGTTCTGTATCATGAGAATACAATTATCAACATAAAACAGTTCTGTATCATGAGAATACAATTATCAACATAAAAACAGTTCTGTATTATGAGAATACAATTAGCAACATAAAAACAGTTCTGTATCATGAGAATACAATTATCAACATAAAAACAGTTCTGTATCATGAGAATACAATTATCAACATAAAAACAGTTCTGTAACATGAGAATACAATTATCAACATAAAAACAATTCTGTATCATGAGAATACAATTATGAACATAAAAACAGTTCTGTATCATGAGAATACAATTATCAACATAAAAACAGTTCTGTATCATGAGAATACAATTATCAACATAAAAACAGTTAAGTAACGACATAACATGAGAATTTGTTTACAAATATATTTACGTGTACATGGATATTCATTTAATACTTACAAATTGTCTAAGTTCTAATTTATAACATGCTAATTATTGTCAAGACCATATAATAAATTTAGCCTGAGTCGTTATTTACAATAGCAGGATCTGATCATGGACTATTTACCATTTAATAGAATGGCTGTATTGTATTTTACTTCATGTTGTACTTCATGAGTATCACATGGAATAAAAATATTTATTGTTCCTTGTTATCTGTCTTTCTGATATTGGTCAGGTACACAGACAAAGTAAAGCACGAATCCGATTTTGTCATATTCAGAAGGGTTAACACCCAATATGAAAATTTACTGTGAAGCTTTGGCCTGCTGTTTATCGTGTGTACATCTTTCTTTAAGTACTTCAATACTAATAGCCTTCAGTCAATTATAGTACACGTTTTGTTTTAAGTTCACAATCATGAACCCCTCATTCTTCTACCTGCTCTAATAAATAGTGTTAGTTTTTTTCATAGCCTTGTCTCTTTCGTTCCACAGTTATACACCATAAGACTTGTTTTTTCACAAACTAGGTTCTCAAATCAACAGATGTTACAGAGCACAGACAATGTTTTGGTTAATTTAGTTATCACATACAGTATTTATATGTGCACTAGTCCTTACCAAACCAATTTACTTCTTTATTGTAATTTATGAAACATAATCTGAGTTCATGCAAGTTGTATTAACACCAATACAATAAAGCTCGTCAGATGTTGCTTCACTGAATTAATATTACACATATCAGTACTGAGATTAAAAACTTGTATCTTAAGTGAGATAAGTTGAAAAGACTATTAACTGGCTCAGTGTGTCAGGCTAAGATAAGGTTCTTGTGATTCCTTCAGTTTCTATGAGATGGTTATAACTTGAAAACCACGTGTTTGTTAGTTGTAAGATGTTTTACACCAATACATAAATGATGTGTTTGTTAGTTGTAAGATGTTTTACATCAATACATAAATGATGTGTTTGTTAGTTGTAAGATGTTTTACATCAATACATAAATGATGTGTTTGTTAGATGTAAGATGTTTTACATCAATACATAAATGATGTGTTTGTTAGTTGTAAGATGTTTTACACCAATACATAAATGATGTGTTTGTTAGTTGTAAGATGTTTTACATCAATACATAAATGATGTGTTTGTTAGTTGTAAGATGTTTTACACCAATACATAAATGATGTGTTTGTTAGTTGTAAGATGTTTTACATCAATACATAAATGATGTGTTTGTTAGTTGTAAGATGTTTTACACCAATACATAAATGATGTGTTTGTTAGTTGTAAGATGTTTTACACCAATACATAAATGATGTGTTTGTTAGTTGTAAGATGTTTTACATCAATACATAAATGATGTGTTTGTTAGTTGTAAGATGTTTTACATCAATACATAAATGATGTGTTTGTTAGTTGTAAGATGTTTTACACCAATACATAAATGATGTGTTTGTTAGTTGTAAGATGTTTTACATCAATACATAAATGATGTGTTTGTTAGTTGTAAGATGTTTTACATCAATACATAAATGATGTGTTTGTTAGTTGTAAGATGTTTTACACCAATACATAAATGATGTGTTTGTTAGTTGTAAGATGTTTTACATCAATACATAAATGATGTGTTTGTTAGATGTAAGATGTTTTACACCAATACATAAATGATGTGTTTGTTAGTTGTAAGATGTTTTACATCAATACATAAATGATGTGTTTGTTAGTTGTAAGATGTTTTACACCAATACATAAATGATGTGTTTGTTAGTTGTAAGATGTGTTACATCAATACATAAATGATGTGTTTGTTAGTTGTAAGATGTTTTACATCAATACATAAATGATGTGTTTGTTAGTTGTAAGATGTTTTACATCAATACATAAATGATGTGTTTGTTAGTTGTAAGATGTGTTACATCAATACATAAATGATGTGTTTGTTAGTTGTAAGATGTTTTACACCAATACATAAATGATGTGTTTGTTAGTTGTAAGATGTTTTACATCAATACATAAATGATGTGTTTGTTAGTTGTAAGATGTTTTACACCAATACATAAATGATGTGTTTGTTAGTTGTAAGATGTTTTACATCAATACATAAATGATGTGTTTGTTAGTTGTAAGATGTTTTACATCAATACATAAATGATGTGTTTGTTAGTTGTAAGATGTTTTACATCAATACATAAATGATGTGTTTGTTAGTTGTAAGATGTTTTACATCAATACATAAATGATGTGTTTGTTAGTTGTAAGATGTTTTACACCAATACATAAATGATGTGTTTGTTAGTTGTAAGATGTTTTACATCAATACATAAATGATGTGTTTGTTAGTTGTAAGATGTTTTACACCAATACATAAATGATGTGTTTGTTAGTTGTAAGATGTTTTACATCAATACATAAATGATGTGTTTGTTAGTTGTAAGATGTTTTACATCAATACATAAATGATGTGTTTGTTAGTTGTAAGATGTTTTACATCAATACATAAATGATGTGTTTGTTAGTTGTAAGATGTTTTACATCAATACATAAATGATGTGTTTGTTAGATGTAAGATGTTTTACATCAATACATAAATGATGTGTTTGTTAGTTGTAAGATGTTTTACATCAATACATAAATGATGTGTTTGTTAGTTGTAAGATGTTTTACATCAATACATAAATGATGTGTTTGTTAGTTGTAAGATGTTTTACATCAATACATAAATGATGTGTTTGTTAGATGTAAGATGTTTTACACCAATACATAAATGATGTGTTTGTTAGTTGTAAGATGTTTTACACCAATACATAAATGATGTGTTTGTTAGTTGTAAGATGTGTTACATCAATACATAAATGATGTGTTTGTTAGTTGTAAGATGTTTTACACCAATACATAAATGATGTGTTTGTTAGTTGTAAGATGTGTTACATCAATACATAAATGATGTGTTTGTTAGTTGTAAGATGTTTTACACCAATACATAAATGATGTGTTTGTTAGTTGTAAGATGTTTTACACCAATACATAAATGATGTGTTTGTTAGTTGTAAGATGTTTTACACCAATACATAAATGATGTGTTTGTTAGTTGTAAGATGTTTTACACCAATACATAAATGATGTGTTTGTTAGTTGTAAGATGTTTTACACCAATACATAAATGATGTGTTTGTTAGTTGTAAGATGTTTTACACCAATACATAAATGATGTGTTTGTTAGTTGTAAGATGTTTTACACCAATACATAAATGATGTGTTTGTTAGTTGTAAGATGTTTTACATCAATACATAAATGATGTGTTTGTTAGTTGTAAGATGTTTTACACCAATACATAAATGATGTGTTTGTTAGTTGTAAGATGTTTTACATCAATACATAAATGATGTGTTTGTTAGTTGTAAGATGTTTTACACCAATACATAAATGATGTGTTTGTTAGTTGTAAGATGTTTTACATCAATACATAAATGATGTGTTTGTTAGTTGTAAGATGTTTTACACCAATACATAAATGATGTGTTTGTTAGTTGTAAGATGTTTTACACCAATACATAAATGATGTGTTTGTTAGTTGTAAGATGTTTTACACCAATACATAAATGATGTGTTTGTTAGTTGTAAGATGTTTTACATCAATACATAAATGATGTGTTTGTTAGATGTAAGATGTTTTACATCAATACATAAATGATGTGTTTGTTAGTTGTAAGATGTTTTACATCAATACATAAATGATGTGTTTGTTAGATGTAAGATGTTTTACACCAATACATAAATGATGTGTTTGTTAGTTGTAAGATGTTTCGTGTTTTGCCAATAGCTAAAAATCACAAAAATCCTGCTAATAGTCACAAATTAATTAAAACTATCAAATCTTATGCCAACAAAATACCTCAGTACATATCTAATAAATCTTAATATTTGTAAGGTAACTTGAAAGTTGATTATTTCAACTGTAACAAATATCAAAATATTTTTATTCCAATACATTTCAAAGGTTGTTAGTTCAACCTTTTACATTTTTCCTTTCAGCTAGGTCCGGCATGGCCAGGCGTGTTAAGGCATTCAACTCGTAATCCGAGGGTCACGGGTTCGAATCCCAGTCACACCAAACATGCTCGCCTTTTCAGCTGTGGGGGCATTGTAATGTGACGGTAAATCCCACTATTCATTGGTAAAAGAGTAGCCCAAGAATTGGCAGTGGGTGGTGATGACTCGCTGCCTTCCCTCTAGTCTTACACTGCCAAATTAGGGACGACTAGCACAGATAGCCCTCGAGTAGCTTTGCGCGAAATTCAAAACAAACAAAACAAAATAAACCTTTCAGCTAAAGAAGTTCTATACAGTCAAAACGTAAATTCTATGATTTTAATATTGTATCTCAAAATGGCTGGTATGGGTATTAATACTTTTATTGACAAGGAAAGAACAGCGTTTCGACCTTTCTAGGTCATCTTCAGGTTGAAAAAAACTGCATTAACTGGAACAATAAACTGACCAAGAGAATCAAAAAGTCTCTCGCAGTTCCTGAAACAATATTTTGGTCTCCTTTTACATCTAATTATACAATGTTTAATGGTCAGTGTTCAAGGAATAATAATGTAAAAGCGAACAAAACATGTTTAATTGCTGTCACCAAATGAATCACATACCACAGGTAGGAAACACCTTGTCCACCCAGCTTCCTTTGTCACAATAAGCTTCATTCTTGCCATACAATTGACTTTTTCCAACTGGATCACAGTGAAATAATATTCTGCCTCCGTCTGGAACCTCATCTCCAGTTTTAATTGGTTGCTTACCATAAAATATCTTTAGGTTATCATCATAAATCCCAATCTTACAAAATGTTTGGAGATGGTGTTCAGTAACTGGTTCTTCAAGATCTAAAAATATGATTCTCACAATGTACTATGAAATTATCAAGTTACCCAGAAAGCAGTTTTTAGGAGAGAGCATATAATCAGCATCTATTTAGTAATGTATGTATATATATATAAACACTTAAAACAGTATACTTTGTTAGAATTAACTCTTGTAGATTTCTGGTAAAATACACACTACACAAATGTTCTTCACATACCAACATTTAAACACTGAATACCAACAACGACTTTCTCAGTTCCTCTGGGCAAGGTTCTCTACGGAGAACTGAGATGTTATAAAATCACCCTTCTCTTCTAAGTTCCTCGGAATTGAACTGTGGAACTTAGAAGAGTGCTTCAGATAATTTTATTACAAAAACTGTATTTTGGAAACACTTTAACATGTATGGTTAGCTCTTTTCCACCACTATGTAAGCTGAATAGTTTTCACTATTCAACAGTATTTGAGGTTACTGCTTCAAATTTCAGAAACAGGATATGAGTTTATGCAAATTTTAATAAAACTAATACAATACAGCTATTAATAAACTGGTTCTTCTCTGTATTAATACTTTTTATTTGGTAGACCTTTCTTCTTTTGTTATGGATATCAATATTGACAATACAAACTTGTATTTTATATGAAATGAACTGAATGGAATATCATCTGGTTCGATATGTCAGACTAAGATAAGGCTCTTGTGATTCCTTCAGTTTATATGAGATCATTATAACTCAAACACAACGAGTTTGTTAGTTGTAAAATGTTTTGTGTTTTGTCAATAGCTAAAAACTTGCAAAATTCCTACCAATAGTCACTAATTAATTAAAACTATGAAAGCTTGTGCTGGTGAAATACTTCAGTAAATATCTAACAAATCTTAATATTTGTAAGGTAGCTTGAAAATTCATTATTTCCATGGTAACAAATATCAAAATATTTTTATTCCTATACATGTGTATACACATGTATTTAGTGAGTTTACCGTGGTACTGCTTGAAATATACTTCCCTAATAACCTATATAATTTAATTTAAAATGACAATGTGTATATAACACAAAGACAAGGAATTATTATTCCATAAATGTTTTTTTTCTCAGAT
This sequence comes from Tachypleus tridentatus, assembly GCF_004210375.1. Lineage (NCBI taxonomy): Eukaryota > Metazoa > Arthropoda > Merostomata > Xiphosura > Limulidae > Tachypleus > Tachypleus tridentatus. The sequence continues at coordinate 171,794,963 of NC_134825.1, forward strand.
TAACAAAAAAGCACTATAAAATATACAGTTTCATTCATTATGATAGCCTCATATTATAATTATCTCATTATTTATTATAAACAAAGGTTCTGTACATTCAATGTGGTTGTAACATGTGTAAAATTTAAATTAGGAGTTGGATGGTTGGTTGATTTGGTGTTTTATGGCACAAAGCAGCTAGGCCACCTGTGCCAAACATCTGGTAAAAAGCTAAAATTAAAGTAAATTTAGTAAAATTCATAAAAGGATTTTAAGTTAAATAAAATACAATTTAAAAAAAAAACATAAATAGTATAAAAAACCAATCTTTACATCTAGTCTACAACATTAAGAGAAAAACTATAAAATACAAGTTGTAAAGGACTTTCTGTAGCATAACTGTAATAATCATAACTCACCAGGAAGACTAACAGGTAAGTACAAAAACCACCGTTAGTCACCTGAAGTTGGCCCTTCTAGTTTAGTTCCAGATTATTTGATGTTATGGCCATTTCAAAAAATACAGTAATAAAAGTTTTAAAAGATTTGTAGCAAAATAACTCACCAGGATAACTAACAGGTAGTTCAAACAGCAGCATTAGTCACCTGAAATTTGCCTTTCCAGTCTTAGTTTCAAGTTATTTGATGTTATGGCCATTTTCTAATTTCAAATCAAATTAGATGTACTTTGATTCTTAAATGGGAATCTCATTAAAACAGGTTTAATGTTTAAATTAAAAATGTTAAATAGCATTAAAAAATTAATGGTGTTCAAAAAACTACAAACATTTCTATGGTGGACAAGTATCACCATCACCAATAACACTGTCTAACATTATGGACAAACCTTGTGACAGAACATGTTTAAAATGGTGCCAGCGTTGAGAGTCATAATGATGACAAGAAAGTAAAATGTGGGTTATTGTGGTCTCAGTGTTACACAAACTACACACTGGTGCATCAGTTCCAGATAAAAGAAAACAATGAGTTGAAAAACTGTGATCAATGCATAGTCTAGTTAGAACAACTTCCTCTTTCTGATCTTTACAAAAGCAAGATGGCCAATGTCCAATACAGGGTTTTATCTGGAAAAGTTGGTTTTCACATTGCTCACTCCAAGTCGACTACCAACTGGCATGGAGCCGAGCCTTGAATTAGTACATGTATGGAACAGGCACAGTGGTGATGGTGCCAGAGTAGACAGATTTAGGTGCGGTGTTGGGAAGCCCATTCCCACGAATACCAATGTGTCCCGGTATCCAGAAAAGCTAGATAGAAGTAGATATTAAAGAAAATTGGGCCAGTCAGTTTTGAATATCTGTGAGAAAAAGGTGTGTACCAACGTGAAGCGATTCTAGGACCAGGTGAGAACTAAGCAAGTCAGTATAAATAGTGCAGTTTGAGTACTGCTTAGCTTCTACGTGATCCAGGGCAAGAGAAATGACATATAGTTCAGCAGTGAACACAGAAACTGTAGATGGGATTCTGTGCACAACCATCAAACAACAGCAAACCATAGCACAGCCCACACAGTTACTTGATTTTGAACCATCTGTATAAATAGGAATGGAAGGATGGTTCGAAAGATGTTCACCAAATAACAGACAGTATTTCCAATAGGTTGTGTCTGCTTTTCTCAGATGACTTAAAGATAGGTCACATTTGGGGACTGTAAGAAGCCATGGTGGGATGGGCTAACCAGTGGATATAATGTTATCCAAGGACAGACCCAATTCATCCAACTGCATCTGGATACAAAGGCCAAAAGGAGCAATGGCAGATTGTCTGCACTGAAAAATTATGGCCCACCGAGAAAGGAAAATACAACCCCAGGTGGGATGCTTTGGTAAAGAATGAAGTTTCGAAGCATATAGTAAAGACAGTTGCAAATGGTAGAGGTGCATAGAAGGTTCATGAGACTATGTACAAGGTCTGAACTGGGAAAGTGTGGAAAGCCCCAGTGCAGAGCCGATGTCATTGATGGTGAATGAAGTACAGCATCTTTAAGGCCAAGGTACTGGCAGAGCCATAGACTAGTGACCATAGTCAAGTTTCGATTGAATAAGAGCATGATATATCTTTAGCAAAGAACATCGATCCGCTTCCCAAGTGGTGGAAGAGAGAGCATGGATGATGTTCAGTGCTCATATACATTTGACCCATAGCTACTTGTTGTGTGGTATAATGGTCAGCTTACGGTAAAAAATAAACCACAAGAATTTTGTCTCAGGGACCACAGGCAGCACAACTTCACCAATACGGAGTTCAGGATCAGGGTGAATACCCTGTTGATGGCAAAAGTGCATGCAAATGGTTTTAGAAAAAGAGAATTTAAAGCCGTTTGCTGTGGTCCACTTCAGTAAACAATTGAGGACAGTCTGTAGCTGCCACTCAATATACCTCATGCTCAACGACTGACATGAGATGTGAAAGTTGTCGACATAGAGTCTGTTTGCAACAGTAAGAAGGAGTTATTTAGTGATGGCATTAATCTTCATACTGAAAACTGTGACACTCAAAACACAGCCCTGAAGGGCTCCCAGTTCCCCCAAAAAAAGCCGTGAAAGTGTCGAACTCATACAAACTTGGAACTGCCTGTCCCTTGCAAATTTTTTTAATAAAAATGGGCAAATAGCAATGTAACCTATATATATGGAGGTCTTGCAAAATGCCATACCTCCATGTTGTATGATAAGCCTTCTCAATGTCAAAGAATATTGATACAAGATGTTGTCGTTCAAGAAAGGCTTCTTTGACTGACGTTTCAAATCAAATCAGGTGGTTCATGGTGGAGCACTGTTGTTGGAACCCACACTGTGAGGGCAAGAGGAGGTTGATTGATTTGAGGAATCAAATGAGAGGAGCATTAACCATCCTTTCTAAGGTCTTACAGAGACAGCTCATCAAAGGAATTGGACAGTAGTTTGAAGGAATCTTGGGGTCCTTTCCAGGCTTAGAGAAAGGTTGGACAATAGCCTGGTGCCAATATCAAGAAAAACATTTTCTCCTGCCAGATCTGGTTAAAAACAACCAGAATAATAGCAAGAGATAGAAGATGCAGCATTTCATAGTGTATATCATCAGGTCCAATCAATGTACTGCCAGACCGATGAAGGGCCAGTTTGAGTTTCACCAGTATAAAGGGACGATTATAGTTATGGAGACAATCAGCTCAAAAGGAAAGAGGTGATTGCTCTGCCAGAGTCTTGATGGCTAAGAAGGTGGAGGAAGAAGCAGAAGTGCTAGATACCTGGCAAAAGCTTTCACTAAGAGTGTTGGCAATGCTCTGGGCATCAGCTACTTCCTGGCCATTAGAAAACAAGATTGAGAGGGAAACAGAATTATATTGTCCACTGATCTTTTGAATCTTGTCCAATATGACTTTGGAACTGGTGGTAGAAGATATGCTTTTTTTTTCTTAAAAATACAGACAATTAAAGTACACCTGCCTGCCTACAGACTAGTAGTTTGAAAATTATTACACACACAAGCATGTGACCAATTACTAATTTTTTAGTTGCTGGTGGATTTTAAGACAAGGAAAAAAATATCAATTAAGGTTCAAATATTTCTTGATAGTATCTGGCTACTTGAATGTGGCCATGGATACATTGGTAAAATGAAGATACAAGTTAAATTGAAAAACTACAAACATTAGTGTTATAAAAAAGACATGCTGACACTTACAGTAAAATAATTGCATTACAAGTCAGAGAAAAATCTTATCAATATATTAGAACGATACATAAATAACCCCATCTAGTGAAGAGACAGATTACTAAAGACTTTACAGTCATTTATCTGAATATTCTCTAATCCTGGTTATTACTATTGAAAAATACAGATACAACACCTATAGCTATCAACAGTAGTAACAGTCAGCTCTAGTGGAGAACACTTTCATCTTCTGTTCCTCAAGTTTCAATTCCTTATTTTCTTAAGAAGACAGACCAATGTTTTGTTTAGACATGTAGCGTGTTCCACCATCAGAAAGACTCTTCCTTTTGATTATAAACCATTTTTTTTTACTCACCTAGTGTTATATTAGTATAATGTTCTAACTTACTCTAGTACAGTACCTCTAGCCTGACAGACAGGAACATTCTGAGACCACTGATGTGTGTTCATACACGTAATATTTGTGGATCCTAAGAGCTGATATTGGTCTTCACAGCTAAACTGGACAAAACTGTGTTTGTACTTCATCACCAATCCAGGACTATGTGGGATTACTGGACATCTAATGCCTGCATATAAAGTAATCAATTACTATTAATCACTAAGTTCCTAATAAATGTCACATTAGAGGGACACTTAGTGAAGTGAACACCTCCACCACAAAGTGGTATTAAAACAAGGTTCGCACAAAATATGAAAATATGTCCATATGTACATTGTTATGAAAAAACACAACATTCATCCACCGTTGGCAGCACAGATAATAACTAATTTCAAACATATTGTGCATGACTCTCATTGGTTTTTATCACCCCATACAAGATGTAAGTTTGCACCTTGCATTGGTTACTTGTTACATACTAATTGTAGTTTTTATTATGAATTTTGAACAAAATGTGAAAGAAAATGAAAAGTATAATAGAGACTTATTTATTACAAGTTCAAATGATTTTGAGGGTTTGAAAATCACAAAAACATTCTCCAATGCACAGTGCCACTCTACATTCTTTACACCAGGTAGTCACCATCTTTCATTTCCTATGCACAGTGCCACTCTACATTCTTTACACCAGGTAGTCACCATCTTTCATTTCCTATGCACAATGCCACTCTACATTCTTTACACCAGGTAGTCACCATCTTTCATTTCCTATGCACAGTGCCACTCTACATTCTTTACACCAGGTAGTCACTATCTTTCATTTCTAATGCTCAGTGCCACTCTACATTCTTTACACCAGGTAGTCACCATCTTTCATTTCTAATGCACAGTGCCACTCTACATTCTTTACACCAGGTAGTCACCATCTTTCATTTCTAATGCACAGTGCCACTCTACATTCTTTACACCAGGTAGTCACTATCTTTCATTTCTAATGCTCAGTGCCACTCTACATTCTTTACACCAGGTAGTCACCATCTTTCATTTCCTATGCACAGTGCCACTCTACATTCTTTACACCAGGTAGTCACCATCTTTCATTTCTAATGCACAGTGCCACTCTACATTCTTTACACCAGGTAGTCACCATCTTTCATTTCCTATGCACAGTGCCACTCTACATTCTTTACACCAGGTAGTCACCATCTTTCATTTCCTATGCACAGTGCCACTCTACATTCTTTACACCAGGTAGTCACCATCTTTCATTTCTAATGCTCAGTGCCACTCTACATTCTTTACACCAGGTAGTCACCATCGTTCATTTCTAATGCACAGTGCCACTCTACATTCTTTACACAAGGTAGTCACCATCTTTCATTTCCTATGCACAGTGCCACTCTACATTCTTTACACCAGGTAGTCACCATCTTTCATTTCTAATGCACAGTGCCACTCTACATTCTTTACACCAGGTAGTCACCATCTTTCATTTCCTATGCACAGTGCTACTCTACATTCTTTACACCAGGTAGTCACCATCTTTCATTTCCAATGCACAGTGCCACTCTACATTCTTTACACCAGGTAGTCACCATCTTTCATTTCCTATGCACAGTGCCACTCTACATTCTTTACACCAGGTAGTCACCATCTTTCATTTCTAATGCTCAGTGCCACTACATTCTTTACACCAGGTAGTCACCATCTTTCATTTCCTATGCACAGTGCCACTCTACATTCTTTACACCAGGTAGTCACCATCTTCATTTCCTATGCACAGTGCCACTCTACATTCTTTACACCAGGTAGTCACCATCTTTCATTTCTAATGCACAATGCCACTCTACATTCTTTACACCAGGTAGTCACCATCTTTCATTTCTAATGCTCAGTGCCACTAAATTCTTTACACCAGGTAGTCACCATCTTTCATTTCTAATGCACAGTGCCACTCTACATTCTTTACACCAGGTAGTCACCATCTTTCATTTCCTATGCACAGTGCCACTCTACATTCTTTACACCAGGTGGTCACCATCTTTCATTTCCTATGCACGGTGCCACTCTACATTCTTTACACCAGGTAGTCACCATCTTTCATTTCCTATGCACAGTGCCACTCTACATTCTTTACACCAGGTAGTCACCATCTTTCATTTCCTATGCACAGTGCCACTCTACATTCTTTACACCAGGTAGTCACCATCTTTCATTTCCTATGCACAGTGCCACTCTACATTCTTTACACCAGGTAGTCACCATCTTTCATTTCCTATACACAGTGCCACTCTACATTCTTTACACTAGGTAGTCACCATCTTTCATTTCCTATACACAGTGCCACTCTACATTCTTTACACCAGGTAGTCACCATCTTTCATTTCCTATGCACAATGCCACTCTACATTCTTTACACCAGGTAGTCACCATCTTTCATTTCCTATGCACAATGCCACTCTACATTCTTTACACCAGGTAGTCACCATCTTTCATTTCCTATGCACAATGCCACTCTACATTCTTTACACCAGGTAGTCACCATCTTTCATTTCCTATGCACAATGCCACTCTACATTCTTTACACCAGGTAGTCACCATCTTTCATTTCTTTTCTTTTTTGTTGTACTCACATGTACGTGACGTTGTCTTTGTCCACTTTTCTAGCTCCTGAGGATGAGATGTTGTTTAAAAAGTGCCAAGAAATGCTTCTTTTCCAACAAGTCTATCAAGAGAAGTAAGGCTATGTCTTCCACATAAGGGTGATAAGACCTTTCCCAGGAAGACATAACATTTGGATATACATTTCCAATAATGGATTCTTACCAGTTTTTAGCAGATAACTGTTATAATAATTCTAAATTGAGATATCAGTTGGGTGAAAAAAAGAGCCCCTTGTACCACTTCACATGTTTACGAAGGTAATCAATTTGTCCAATTTGAATATCATTTTTACCAACTAGTCTCATGTTGATACTATAACCTAAAACTATATTGGGTTTGGTTATTGGTTTAGTTTTGTAATCATCTTTTCCACTGTATTTCATTTCACTTTTATGTATTGTACTAATCAAAGTTACAGGACGTTTGTCCTTCCATTGAAGTGTTAAAATATTCCATTGCTTTTTGATCTCAACATCTCCCTTCTTCAGAGGTGCAAATTTAGACATGTTCTTCTGATTAGTCCTAACTGTTCCACAAAAAACAGTCTTATTTTGAAAATGAAAGTTGCATAATTTTGGATTTGTATAGTAGTTATCAGTTTATAATATATATAAATCATATCTATTACAATTTCTGTCTCACAATCATATAATACAGAGATCTTTATTTCAAATCTATGGTGCTTGCTTGGAATGTATTGCTTGAAAACAATACGACCCTTGAAAAGAATCAAAGATTCATAGATAACTATTTCTTGAAAAGGAGAAAAAGATTACTTAGCTTTATTATTTACCATTGTGAGTTCTTCTCATACTTTTCAATATTGATTGTTTGCATTTGGTTTTTCGTTATTTGCAAAGTGCAAATTTCTAAGAACCTCCCTGAATCATTCTTGAGTAATGTATTTTGGATTAACTGGAGTTCCTATAAGGGGATCATTCTTCCAATAATCAGCCAACACGTACGTTTTTTACATAAACATCACCAGATCAAAACAAGTGTACATTTCCTCAGTAGTTCTATCTTCCCGTTTCTTACTTCATGAAGTAGAGGGAGTGTCACTTTCACTTTCTTTGGAATTCAAGGATTTACAAAACTTATAACATCTGTTTGTTTCTCACACAATATAACTCATTATACTTTGATCAAATATAACAGTAAAGCATTCATATTCTTTAGATTTATCTGTAAGTCCAGCATTTCTACTATCAAACAAATGAAGTCTAATTCACTTGTGGCTTCTGATTCACTATCTAAATCACATTCATAGCTTCAAACAATTGAATTTGATGATGATAAAAAATGTGAAATGTTTTCTTCACTGGAATAATTATCACATGCTAATACTTCAATTTCATCTTTTGATGAAAAAAATTATAATTTCATTCTCATAGCTGATGCACCCTTCCTTTTGTACTCCACGACCTACACTGAGAAAATGATTCTGATGCAATGCTTTGAGTGGGTACAGGCACTATGGTGTGAAGGGGCTGCCAACTAATGTTTTTAGCCTGCATAATCAATTGATGATAGCTGTACTGTATGCAAAGTATGAAATCATCAATTAACAATGGCTGTCTTTTTCTAAGAAAATAACGACTGATGATGGCCACTGTTTAAGGGTTAACGATAGAAGTATTTTTATCACTAAAGTAAGAATACTTGTATGGTAATTTATAAAAAGATGAGCCTATATGTGATACTATGGGTCTATAGTAATTTATTATTTTCTAAACTTTTGGTAAAAGATTGGAATTCCAAAACTATTTTGGACAAACCATTTTCTTTCTGGAGGAGTTAGGTTCATACAGTCTTTAACCAATTTATGAAGACTGTTGAGATGGTTGGTTTTAACCTTTCACATATATATAATCGTTTGATAACTATTGAACATTCCTAGCATAGTCCTTTTATTTTGGAGAAATACTGGACCACGTTTATCAGCTTTACAAATCACAATATCCAAATTGTTTAATCATTTTAAGATTTGAATATCTTCAAATTTTTCTGAACTGACTTTGAAATTCATTATTAATTCTTTACATTTAGATCTAACAATATAACAATATCCATATTATCAGTATCCTTAACTTTATTCAAACTTGTTTTCATATATGTAATGAAATCTTGCAAACCTAACAATGTTCAGTACATCCATCCTTTACTACAATATTCGATAGTTTAATAATTTCTATATTCCTTTTTAAGTTAACACAAGTTTCAGTTAGTAGTTCCAACTTGTTTAGTTTTTTTTCCTCTATTTACTGTCTCTGTTTAGTAAAAAAGTAATACTTCTCTTCCATTTCCAGTTTATATTTTGCCAACTTCAGTATGTGTCCAAAAACAATGCAAAAACTTACTGTCATTTATGGACCACTGAATAAAATTAATCAAATATTATATGAAACTAAATATAAAATAAATCTAATGGAGAAAACAGGTACGTATAAAGTTCAATATCAATTTTGGTCACACATATGTTAGTCAAATTAGAAGAAACTTGAAATAAACATAAGAGAAATGTTAACAACAAAAGTGAAAACTCTGCACTAGCTGAACATGTAATTTATTCTGAACATATTCAGTGGGAAAAACTGTTATTTTGGCTCAACTGAATAACGTCACTGCTAGAAATATTATAGAAACCGTCAAAGTAATAAAACATGGCAGAAACAACTTGATTTTAAATATGGATGAACAGTTAAGAAGATCAGAAAGTACAGAGATGATGTGACCATCTTTTTAGAATTGGAAACTAGTAATCATCATATGCCTACATCTTTTGTACTTATGTATCACACGGCAACTGTTTTTTGCACTCCTAAAGATGAAGTGAAAACATGTTGAAACATGTAAAGTGACTTTTACAACCAATGATCGATTTAAATAAAGATTTTAATTGTATATTATGATGTGTTTTTATATTGTGGATTTCAGATCAGAGATTTTGTTTTCTTTGTATTTTCTATAGTATCATATTTTTCACATAATGAAATTCTTACTAAGAAATGTTATCTTTAAGCTTAACTTCTGTTAAAAGTAATGGTTACAGATAACAATCACACTTTGGATAGTCCTGTTTCTAGTTCTCTAAATGTGGTTGAGGTAACATGAAAACTGCAGCATGACATGTTACTTTTTGTAGGTTTACTGGTGATGAAACTGTTTCAAGGGATAGTTGCACTGGACCTTGCTTGACCTTCTGTTTGGAAGAGAGGTAATTGTGCATTTTTTTGATTGAGAGAATGTTATGTCTATATGCAGTTTGGGCTTTTTTTTTGTTTGTTTAATAATGGGAGAGACTCGGTCTGACCTTCCATCCATAGAGAGCCAAGACTTGCTCGTGAAACCTGTGCCATTGTCTCCCAACTTTTCAACACCTCCTGTTTATAAAATGTTTATTCACTTGACTTGGATTTCCCTGCCACTCACTTGTTTTATTTTGTATTTTCTGAATTCAGCAAAAGAAATTTTTATTTTATTTTATCTTAATTTTGTTGCCATATCTTCTACATTTTATTCCACCTGTCACATGTAACTGTACACTTCCCTTTGTGCAATCTTCTACATTATATTCCACCTGTCACATGTAACTGTACACTTCCCTTTGTGCAATCTTCTACATTATATTCCACCTGTCACATGTAACTGTACACTTCCCTTTGTGCAATCTTCTACATTATATTCCACCTGTCACATGTAACTGTACACTTCCCTTTGTGCAATCTTCTACATTTTATTCCACCTGTCACATGTAACTGTACACTTCCCTTTGTGCAATCTTCTACATTATATTCCACCTGTCACATGTAACTGTACACTTCCCTTTGTGCAATCTTCTACACCTGTTCCACACGTAACTGTACACTTCCATTCTGTCACATGTAACTGTACACTTCCCTTTGTGCAATCTTCTACATTATATTCCACCTGTCACATGTAACTGTGTACACCTGTCACTTGTGCAATCTTCTACATTATATTCCACCATGTAACTGTACACTTGCGCCCCTTTGTGCAATCTTCTACATTATATTCCACCTGTCACATGTAACTGTACACTTCCCTTTGTGCAATCTTCTATTTTATTCCACCTGTCACATGTAACTGTACTGTGCACACACTTCCTTTGACTGTACACTTCCTTCTTCCTTTGTGCAATCTTCTACATTATATTCCACCTGTCACATGTAACTGTACACTTCCCTTTGTGCAATCTTCTACATTATATTCCACCTGTCACATGTAACTGTACACTTCCCTTTGTGCAATCTTCTACATTATATTCCACCTGTCACATGTAACTGTACACTTCCCTTTGTGCAATCTTCTACATTTTATTGCACCTGTCACATGTAACTGTACACTTCCCTTTGTGCAATCTTCTACATTATATTCCACCTGTCACATGTAACTGTACACTTCCCTTTGTGCAATCTTCTACAAAGGGATGTGCATATCAGATCCAAGAACCGTTGTTTTTTTACATCACGTAACCAATCAGAAGCAAAACCCTGAATTACCAGAAACCAAAAACAAAAATAGACACGCTCATTAGTAAATAACACCGAATAGAGAGAAGAGTTAAAATATGGAAAGGTAAAAAACTTACTTTGAATTACTAGATAAATAGAGATTGAATTTTTTGAGGCTTGGCAAGTATAGGTGCCTGAGTGGTGATACCTGGTGTATAAAAGTATTCTAGAACATACTTCTCTTCTACAGTCATAAGGATCTAGAAAATTAAAAGAAGAATATAAGAATATTTGCATTGTATTTAAAGACACTCAAACCAACACTAATTACAATAAAAACTCATTATATTTGTGATTATCACACACATTTACATATAATATGTTTACAATTTACCAAAATGTATATAAAATTTTTAATCAACCTAATATGTATTTAGTAAGTTAGTCAAGTGATGAAAACCAAACAGTTAGTGCCATACAATTATAATTATTATGACAAAATGCCCAGTATTGCCACATTAGTAATTTAGTTACTACTTATAACATCACCACCTTTAGAAATTATTACCACAGAATGCTTCACTAACAGACAGCACAATCCAAACTGATTTAATAACTTTAAACAAATTGGATAATAAAATATTTTACCTAAAAATTATTTTCTCACAAGCTCTTTGAATTAAAAAAATAATAGTCTATTTTTACTCTGGGAAATTTTATTATCATTACAACACTGACAAAAAACCATAATGAGTATTCAGAAAATGAGGAACTAATATTCACTAATTTTGATTTTTTTCAACACCACAAAGAACAATTAATTAATTAATTAAAGTGTAAGAAAAAAAAGAAAATTTTAAATTCATTAACTAAAAAAAAATAAGGTGTTCTATTACTGACAAATTATTGGATTACAATATTTTTATGTATGAACAGTACAGGCCAAATTATGTTAATTTTAGGAGTTATCAGGCCAATGGTAGAAATAACATTACTGACCTATATTTGCAATGTATTAAATGTGCACCAGGCCACAATTACAGTGACTATCTTCAGCTTAACCAGATAAGCATGTGTGTGTGAATTGGCATCTTATTCAAAAATGTGCAACTTAAGTAATGTATTACAGTCAGACCAACAAAGTTCCTGATTGTCTAAATATGTCTACAAAACTAGGATTTCTTTTCTGAAACATATCAGAGTCTATAGGCTATATGTTAGGTATACTGATTTCACTGATGAGACACGTAAGTGTTTGGCTTATAGTAGGCTAAATAATGCAGTATTTACACATATAATTATAAGCTCAATTACTGATGTTTCTATAATGGGCATGCTTCTGTGCCATGAAATCATCTATTCTGCTACCAAACTAGCATTTAACCGAATTACAGCTAAGTAGGTAGCAAGCTTGTAGCCAGCTGGGTGCAAGCAAACAACTTCCACTTCCACTGGAGGTCCACTCACCTACAGAAATGTATTTTTTTCCTTTCTTTGGTGGTGGTCTCTTGTTATATAACTGCTTTTGTAAAACTGTGCATATATGTGAAAGTTGAATTTTCATACTTGTCAAAAGAAATTTACAAGAAATGTTTATTTGTGGTGATAATAAAATAAACATTACATGTTTTTTCATTCCTGGGCACTGAAGCTACACATGAAACGAAATCCACTTTATACCAAAATTAGCTCCCCAGTTTCAGACTTGGCTTGGTAGTCAAAGAACTATTTTCAGCTAGGAGTTAAGAGAATGTCTTAACCATACACAAGGCGTAAAATTTAAGGTCAAGTTACATATAACCCTACTGATATGGATCAAAGGTCAAAAGTCATGTCATCACGTTTGTCGACTCAAATTCAAAATTTTATTGAACTACTACTTTATGAATGTATGTCAATAAGTTTGGTATCAAATTATAAATTATAATTCAAGTTTCAGTTTTATACACTAGTCATTTTTTAATTTACAAGTTAACATTAAAAAAATCCCAAATGCCAAATTTTTGTTTGTCACATGGTATGTGAATGTAGCATTGGTTCAAATTAGATGTTTGTGATATCGACAAGTCAGAGTGTAAAATAAGAACCTGTTTATGTACACCTACTTCACTCAGTAACAATGAAAACACAAACTGTTCTCCTAGTGATTTTCTCAACTTCTGTATAGTATTTGCACAGCAAATTCTTTCATTTCATGCTAGGTTCCTACCAGTAAGGTGATTTCTCACGAGGTTGAAGTTTCATATTTTTTAGACCCAAATACAGCTCAGTTACTAGGGTTGATACATTATGGTGGACTTCTGATGGACTGATATAGTAATTTACAACTATTGATTATTTCAAAATGTACATATACATATAAAAACCTAAAATAATTATTTTGTTTCACATTATCTACACAAGAAATTTTATAAGGTTTAGTAACCTATAGCAAGCAGTAAACAAATATAAAGTCTGCAAGTAGAATAGATAATTGTTTGTTACACTTCCTGATTTATTGTTCCATGTTTTAGTAAAATTAAATTTAAGAACTTATTTGTAAACAATAATGGATATATATATATAATATATTGTAACTGCAATGTGACTGTATTTTACTAAATACTAGCCTGCTAAAACACAGGCTACTTTGTGGAGAGCAATTTTATATTCTTGGATACTGTAAGATGAATGCATGTGTGCCAAGTCATTTCAACTTCTGTAATGTTATCCAGGCATGGCTTAAATGTCAATGTAATAAAAATAATAACTGTATAACACTATGAAACTGAAGCTATTTAGACTAAACGTTTGTGTTTTTCTGTCATAACCTGTAGTCATCCAAGAATAAAAATGCATAATTTATATTTATTTCCCAATTTTTTATGGTGGGTATAAGGTAAGTCTAATTACTTAGAGGTTATGCAAATTTCACCTATGAAATTTGATAATTTGCTGATGCATAAAAGTATTTTTAATCTTAAATTTAAAATTACTTGGTATACGAGGGCTGTTCAAAAAATAGCGGACTGACGTCATAAAACAAAATGTACTTTATTTAGAAGTTACAGGTCTGGGATCCCTTCAAAGTACTCTCCTCCCCAATGCACACACTTATCCCAACAGTGTTTCCACTTGTTGAAACAGTCCTGGTACGCTTCTTTTGTAATGTCCTCCAGCTCCTTCGTCGCATTTGCCTTAATCTCGGGAATCGTCTCAAATCTTCTTCCTTTCAAGGGTCTTTTGAGTTTGGGGAACAAGAAACAATCGCAAGGAGCAAGGTCAGGTAGAGGGGGGGGGGGAAGAACAGTGATCGAGTGTTTGGCCAAAAACTCACGAGTTCTGAGGGCTGAATTTCACAGCAACGTGGTGCATCTTCAATTTTTCGGTCAAAATCTCGTAACAAGATCCAACTGATATCCCACACTCTTCAGTAAGCTCCCTGACAGTCAGACGTCGATTTGCCCGCACCAGGGTGTTGATTTTGTCGACGTGTGGATCGTCAGTTGACGTGGAAGGACGTCCAGGACGCTCATCATCTTCAATGGACTGTCGACCATCCTTAAAACGTTCATGCCACTTATAACATGCCGTACGCTTCATAGCAACATCACCGTAAGCTGTGTTAAGCATAGCAACAGTTTCAGTCGCAGATTTTCCAAGTTTAACATAAAATTTCACAGCAAGTCGTTGCTCCTTCAGGTCATTCATTCTGAAATCTGCCAAACGAAAAAAATCGCACTTCACTTAAAACCGCGTAGCTAATACACAAATGAAGATATCTGCAATCGGGAAATGGCGTCGTAATCAGCTGATCTGTGCGAACCTAGCGACACCAAGCGGATTCCCCTGGAACCAACTGGAGCCGCGCAATTCAAACAGTCCGCGCATTTTTTTAACAGACCTCGTATTGAACAGTCAACATTTGAAAAAAAGAGAGGCGTGGGAAAACATTACTTTAAAAAAACCTTAAAAGTTAAGAAAAAAAATCTGGTTCTTGCATACAAAACCCTGGTAATGATTACTGATAATCTACAAAACCCTGGTAATGTTTACTGATAATCTACAAAACCCTGGTAATGATTACTGATAATCTACAAAACCCTGGTAATGTTTACTGATAATCTACAAAACCCTGGTAATGTTTACTGATAATCTACAAAACCCTGGTAATGATTACTGATAATCTACAAAACCCTGGTAATGTTTACTGATAATCTACAAAACCCTGGTAATGTTTACTGATAATCTACAAAACCCTGGTAATGTTTACTGATAATCTACAAAACCCTGGTAATGTTTACTGATAATCTACAAAACCCTGGTAATGTTTACTGATAATCTACAAAACCCTGGTAATGTTTACTGATAGTCTACAAAACCCTGGTAATGTTTACTGATAATCTACAAAACCCTGGTAAGGTTTACTGATAATCTACAAAACCCTGGTAAGGTTTACTGATAGTCTACAAAACCCTGGAAATATTTACTGATAATCTACAAAACCCTGGTAATGTTTACTGATAATCTACAAAACCCTGGTAAGGTTTACTGATAGTCTACAAAACCCTGGAAATATTTACTGATAATCTACAAAACCCTGGTAATGTTTACTGATAATCTACAAAACCCTGGTAAGGTTTACTGATAATCTACAAAACCCTGGTAATGTTTACTGATAATCTACAAAACCCTGGTAATGTTTACTGATAATCTACAAAACCCTGGAAATATTTACTGATAATCTACAAAACCCTGGTAATGTTTACTGATAATCTACAAAACCCTGGTAATGTTTACTGATAATCTACAAAACCCTGGTAATGTTTACTGATAATCTACAAAACCCTGGTAATGTTTACTGATAATCTACAAAACCCTGGTAATGTTTACTGATAATCTACAAAACCCTGGTAAGGTTTACTGATAGTCTACAAAACCCTGGAAATATTTACTAATAATATACAAACCCTAGAAATGTTTACAGATAATATACAAAACCCTGGTAATGTTTATTGATAATATACAATATTTCAGGAATATTCACATACCAATTTAAAAGTTAAACCATGAACATTATAACAAGTACAAAATGGTTATGAGGTTGTATTGAAAGAGTTAAAAAAATTTGTTAACGTTTCATAAATAAATAATATAAGAAAAATATATATATATGAAAAAAGATTTACAAAATCTTTAAAATGAAGAATAATTTGAATCTTAGTAAGAAATAAATATCACACAGACATTTATTATAAACAGCTTCAACATAAAACGATGCAACAAATAAACTGGCACAAAGATTTTAAGTACAGTGAATGTTTTTGAAAGCAACAGTTAACAAAAGTAAGAACGATAACCAGATAACTTACTAACACCTTTGACCTCTGTACTCAAAACTGGTCTAAAACGTACGTTATTACTTCTGCAAGTAATATATAGATATTTTAGGGGGGGAAATACAACTATGCCACCAGGGGAAATGATCTCCTCTTCTTGACTATTCAGTTCTATTACAGCATCATTAGAAACTGAAAAAACAACAAATTATAAATAACAAATAAAAATAGCTATCAGTTTCTTCTACAATTGTTTTTAAGCATATTCTATGTTGTGTTACTTTATGTTGCATTAATTATATGTTTAAACAATGGATCATCATAAAATGCATAATAGTGAAAATCAAACCTTTGTCCATAAAAAGAGATTCAAACATGTCTAGTTAATGGTTGTTAATTTTCAGTGGTCCCTATTATCATTTATTGAACGTAAAGTTAAGAACAGTAAAAAAAAGTTTTAATTTAGCTTTCAAACTATAAATTAAACACTGAAATAAAATCAATTGATGGAAAATACTGAGCATCAGAGTCATCGATACATGACTTTTACTGCTGAACTATTTTTCTGGAATACATATATACATAATTGTAGTAAATAAACCAAGTATTCCATCAGAATCAATGTTATATTCCTGGTAAATTCTACTGTAATTAAAATAGAAAGAAAATTCTGGTCTTTTCTGTAATTTCAGAGTAAAATATTAACCACTTAAATTACACGAGACCATATAATGACATTTCTCTTAACGACTCAAACATGGAAGAACTTTCTTTGTCCACATCATTAAAACTATGAAGACAGCAGTATAATGACATTATATATAACAATAAAAAATAGATAAGTTATCTTACAAAACAATTAAAATATATAGAATTCTTGCAAACATTTCTTGCACTGCTGTTTGTAAACCTAATGATAAAGGATAAATATGTAAAATAAACAACACAATATCCATTTTGAGGCATATTCAAATTATTGTATGACAGTAATGTAAGCTAATAACTTAAATGAAAAGAATGAAATGTGTAAGACAAGTGACAAAATCCATTTTGACACATCGTATAGACTGTAATGCAATGTTCAGAACAAACATCATACATCATTTGATGTGTAATTAAAAAGGGCACACCTGTGTTATACTGTTGGATCTTAATGTAGTTTACAGAACGAGTATTTGTTCCTTACAACTGAACAGCTTTAAGTTTGTATAAAAGTAAGAATCATTTTTATAAGAACTTAAAGTTTTACCATAATATATGAAGAATGTATAGACTGCTTATTATTTTTAATGATCAATATTCATGAAGTAATAACACAAAACAGAATGACAACGGATGTTTAATTGCTGTCACCAAATGAATCACATACCACAGGTAGGAAACACCTTGTCTGCCCAGCTTCCTTTATTACAGAAACTTTTATTCTTTCCATGCAATTGAGTTTTTCCAATTGGCTCACAGTGAAATAATATCCTTCCTCCATCTGGAACAACATCTCCAGTTTTCACTTGATAAACACCATAAAATATCCTTAGGTTGTTATCATAAATTCCAATCTTACAGGATGTTGAGAGTTGTTGTTCAGTAACTGGTTCTTCATCATCTGAAAACATAATTCTTGCAATTAATATATTATGACATCATCAATTTACCAAGAAAACAGTTCTGTATCATGAGAATACAATTATCAACATAAAAACAACTAAAACAGTACAGTTTAATTACGTTATAAGAAATCTAACAAAATAAAGCCTAGATAAACACATTATGACATGCTAACAATTACACAATTTAAGTTCTTGTGGTTCCAGATGATTTAAGTTTTGATTTAAAAATTCACTGAAACATTGGTTTGTTGTTGTATGTCCAGCTCTCTTAAATAGTACTGAAACATTGGTTTGTTGTTGTATGTCCAGCTCTCTTAAATAGTACTGAAACATTGGTTTGTTGTTGTATGTCCAGCTCTCTTAAATAGTACTGAAACATTGGTTTGTTGTTGTATGTCCAGCTCTCTTAAATAGTACTGAAACATTGGTTTGTTGTTGTATGTCCAGCTCTCTTAAATAGTACTGAAACATTGGTTTGTTGTTGTATGTCCAGCTCTCTTAACACTAAAAATCTTAAGCTACGTTTATTTCTCTTAATTTGTTTTCAATTCAACACCATCAGTACAATGGTTTTCCATCTGTACAAATGGTCATTTTTCTATTTTATCCAATAAAATCTTAATTTTAGCTTTAGCTTTCCACTGTCTTGTATCCTTTAGTTCACAATTACAAGTCCTTACACTTGTCTTTCGACATACTATGTTCAAGAATTTCTAGTTGTTACAGAAATATTATATTCCCAAGTGTAATGTGTACTCTTTTGTTTTCTATACTACCACCACTAGGAACTTTGCTTAATACTACATGTATTATTTAATGTACAGCATGTCAGGACATGTTTTAAAACATCCAGATCTTTCATAAGTTAACTGCTTTTGTAGTTCACTCTAAAGTGAATGTAGTGTATGCATGTTACATACCTTTGCATATCTTCAAATATCTGCTGTATGTAGTTAGATGGTCTGTATGTATGTTACATTGAATATGCATGCACATTTTGAATCTTAATTATAGAGAATTAAGTATGCTACACTAAAACAATTTTGAATAACAAATCAGTGTTTCAATAGCATGTGTCAGAATTATGTCTGTCATTTATTTGTTGATAGTGGGATGTCACCACAAACTGAGCATTTGACAGAAGGGTTTAAAACAATCCTTTCAAGTGCAAATATTCATGTATATATACATACACCCAGATCATAAAAATGTGTTGAGATTAGAGATTTATAGTTCCCAGAAATGGGACATCCATTGTACTGAATGCACCACATGACAAAGGAACATGATTTCTGTTTGTTTTTAAATTTTGTGCAAAACTACACAAGGGCTGTCTGCATTATCTGTTCCCAATTTAGCAGTAAAAGACTAAATGAAAGGCAGCTAGTCATCACCACCCACCTCCAGCTCTTGGGCTACTTGTTAATTAATGAAGAGTAGAATTGACTGTCAAGTTATAACACCCTCACAGTTGAAAACGGCAAGCATGTTTGGTGGGACTGGGACTCAGACCACATCTCTCAGATTACGAGTTGAACACCCTAATTACCTTGCCAGGTCAGGCCTAAAGAAACATGATTCAACTTGGGTAATCAGAACCAATAGAAGGAGACCAACACCAGGACATACTACACCCACGATAACAAAAATGTAGTGAGGAAGGATGTACTTTAGATATAACAGCCTTATAATGGAACCTTTTCCAAAAGAACCATGTTGCAGCCTTATACATAGATGGACAGATATCAGACTAGATATTGCAATGTGAACTGTAAAGTCATGGTGAGACATCAAAATCCTTTTAATATAACATAATGAACCTCTGTATATTTATCTTAAATACATTTTCATTGTAGTTGTTTTGCATCTTTTATAATTAACTGTAATGTAAATACTTCAAAATTACATTTACTTTACAAGAATCTTCTTGTTCCTTGAATCTTATAACCATAGTAAGACTTCTGGGAACTCAAGATATATCAATGTACATAACTACACACTGGCTCTTCTTTCCCAAGAAAAGCAGCATTTGGTAGCATTTCTATTGTTTCTATGGGGATCATGAGTAGAATGTCAAATTCAGAGTAATGTCCATTTGCTTTACTTATTACACTGACAGTATCTTCAATAATTCTAGAAATGTGAGCTTCATAGACAAAGTTCCACCTTCAGTTTTGCATGTCCACTTCTGTCTTATCTTCTTCTTTTGAACTAATTAGCCAACATCAAACTAGATGAAGAGCAGTGTCTCATCTTTCTTAATAAGATGTGTCTTCTCTTCTTCATGTCATCAAGGGTCAGGCAACTTTACCTTCTCTACAGAAAAATTAACTCTTTAAAAATAAGCTGGATCAATTTGACTGACTGCTTGACCTCTTGGCACTCTATTAAAGTCTTCATAGATTTAATACTTCTAACTTTCAAATACAGTGTATATATATTTAGTGAAGTATTTTTAATAAAGTAAAGACTTGTCCATTAATATTCTGAGTATTTGTTTTGAATAGTCTGTGTGAAGAGTGATTTTCATATTAAGATTAAAAATACTTTTTTCTCATCTCAAAAATCTCAAATTTCTTTTGCTTAATCTCTAAAATCTCCAAAATACACTTCTAACATTTTTTTTTTCTGTAAAACTTTATATTTTATCTCTACCCTAACTCAAAATGATATATAACTCAAATTGATTAATTTGACTGACCTGAAAACCACCACAACCAGAATAATCTAAATAATTACACTTTGTTATTACCTTCTTGAATGACTTTGAACTGTAACAAGATTACATTAGTTTATCCTATGTAGCCTTACGTTTGTAGCAGTACATATCTACTTATAATTACATTTTCTTTTTTATATTCGTTTGAACCATGTCAAACTACTATCCATGCAATAATAACTTCTAAATCACTTGGAGTACGTGCAGCTCGGTTCTATAACATTTCACAGCTGCAATTTCCCGCCTGACTCTTGGGAGCCAACAATTTAACAGCCGAGCACCCAGGAAAATTGGCAGCGTATGATTACCCAGCCAAGCAATACGTAGTTAAGTTATGGTGTTGTTCATGATGTTACTAATGTTAACTTAACAACAAGTTAACATCCATTTGAAAATTGACGTCACTATTAAACCTGGAAAAATACATATAAAATGTCTGTGTTTACTGTTAGAACTTTAACACAGGGTTTTCTCATTAAACTTTCATTGATTTATTTTAAAACAGTTTCAAACAGCCGATTAGTAACATCATGAACAACACAGTGACTTACGTAACATCAAACAGAGGAAAGCCAAAGGCAGGCAACAATGGATATGTTTATTTATTCAATCAGGGTAGCAAGAAGGACAATCAGGTAACTTTCTACACGTGTGAAAATTACAGAACTTTGCACTGCCCAGCGCAGATTCATGTCCGAGATGATACAGTTACAGCTCACCTCAAGGAGCACAGCCATGCACCCAATGGACCGAGAAAATCCGTCCTGGAAGTTGCATCTGCAATTAAACCACAGGCAGGTGCTACAGTGGAGCCACCTATTACCATTTTGGCTAGCAACACCACCACAGTAGCACCAGCTGTTGCAACAAGCCTACCACGTGCAGACAATCTCAAGCGCATGATACAGTGGATGCGCTTAAGACTACTTTAAGACTACTGCTTTAAACTGTGGACAGATATCGCAGCATGGCTGTATGATTTTGACTGTGAATAAATGTGACTACATGGCTTTATGATATACGATTCTTTTTTCTTAAACTGTAATGTTCATGTAAATACTCGGCTGGGTAATCATCCGCTGCCAATTTTCCTGGGTGCAAAATTGTCCGCTGCCAACGAGCTTGGCTGTCAAATTGTCTGCTGCCAACGAGCTTGGCTGTCAAATTGTTGGCTGCCAAGAGTCGGGTGTGAAATTGCAGCTGCGAAATGTCGGGATACTGTGTAGCTCACGTTACTCTATCAAATTACATTATCCACATGCTGCACACATACTTCCCTCATCTCTCATGAATCATTTTTATGATATTATTATTTACTTTACAAAATATAATCTTAAGTAACCTACAAAGATCCCCGTCTTTACTTTTTAGTTACTTTTATAATAACAAATAAAGAATAAAGGTGAAAAACAAGAAAAAAGTACTTAATTTTTTTTCTTGTTGTTGATGACACTTAACCCTACTTTTTAATATAAATGGTAGTAATGCACTAAATAATTTTTATTTAACTAAACAATGCACCAAAGAACATAGATTAATAACATGAAAAAAAAAGTAGACAATTTATTCTACTTCTCATTTTTTTCTAGCTTTCTAGCTATGAGACAAGAGCCATTACAATATCATCCAAGCTAGTTGCAAGTTTCTCACTGGAACATTGCTTGTACTCTGAGTAAAACTGACAGTGTTATGCAATATTTCTTTTGATAAAAGAAAACCTTGACTTTCTATTGGTTACACATAATAGATAATTAAACGTAGGAAAGAACTGTTTAGACATCCTGAAAGAGATGATGAGACACAGGTTGTGACAAGAAGGATTTGATTTTCTATTGATAGCTCTGTAACCAAACAAAATTAAAGGTTATAATAGTTATGGTTTGTCTCAGCAATACTGATTTATGGTGAGTAATTTATATTTAATTTCTTACTCATTTAAGCTATGGTGGAGGAAACAGATAAGTGCTTAGAGAACATATGTCATGTGCATCATACTAGAGGAACTTGAGGATTTTTCCAAAGGGTTTCCTTGTACAGTTAGGAACATAAAACTTATATATTATTAAAATATGGATTGTCAGCTAATACTTTATGCTATATTAATTGGTATAACATAAACAACAAGTAGTTTGATAAACTATCAAATGTACGACACTAAAACTTTCTGTCATGTAGTGAAGAATACTCTGGTCAATTAAGATTCAACCAAATTTCCACCTTGAGGTCTGGTGATTTCTCTTGGGTTACAATGGCAACTAATTCACAGTAAGGTCTTCCTGTTTTTGAAATGCAATAAACTTCTTCCTGATGTACATTGTCTCTTGTAATCTTTGGTTGAAGATGTGACCCACGTGATGGTTGAAGGTTCATTCAACAGTTCTTTAGACAAACAAACTTAGTAAAATGCCACTGAATATAAACAAATTCTCCCACAGAGTCTTGTCAACATTACACCAGTGTCTTGCTCTCACGACCTGAATTCAGTAATGTACCTCAAATGTTACAGTGGATCAATACTTTTTTCACTCTATAATCAGATGTTTGTCGGTAACATTATGACATTGAAAAAAAAAAGTGTTGGAGAATTGAGCCAGGAATTCCAGACACTTGAATAATGCATCTCTGAAACGTTTATTTGTTGTGACACTCACTGGCTTGAAGTAGGAGCCACATTATTGGTTAGCAGTCACCTAAAGCAATAATGGTGGACTCAGAAGCTTGGTAAGGCTCTTGAAACATCTAATTACATATCCTACTAGGACACTGTCATCTTTGGAATTCCAATGAATCTTTCAAGGAAAGCTTTCAAAAACCCTTCCCTGGTGTTCATTCATTTGGCATCACGAAAACTCTTCATGAAGGCAGAAAATCAACTCCATCTAGTTTGAGGGTTGCTACCCTACTTTTTTCCTTCTGGAATTATGCATTAGCTTTAATGTTGCACCATTTTGGGTATAAGATAACAAACGAAAAAACTCAACCCTGCACTAACACCAGCAAGTCTTTTCTGAGTATCTTGAAATATACTTGATAACACAAACAGAGAATCAAGAAGGTAACGTTTATGTACAACCAAGCCAAAGATGTGAAATTTATGCATAAATGACAAAGGCCCTATTTAAAATCAATAAGACCAAACTAGAGTTTCTTGTTAATAGCAATATGGGAAAATTCAATTTAAAAAAGCCACTGAATAAGGTTTTCATTCAAGTTATTCATGAGGTCTCATAAGAAACAAATGTATTGTTCAAGTGATTTGTGACTTTAGAAAAAAAACTGTGTATCTCAAACTCATGCTTTATTTATTTAAAAGGCTTAGATGAACATACTACAGTAGTACAAGTTGAAAATTTCTACTTTTAATTAAATTAAAATCATAATACTGCCATGTTATCAAACTAGACTTCAAGTTCAATCTTGTATATTACAAACATTACTAAAGCTAGAACATAACGTGGAATAAAAATAAAGCATTGTTGTCCAATAACTAATCGTAAATAGATGATAAAGGATTCAACTGGAAGCTGAAACCCATACAACCAACGAGACATAAATACAATTTGTTTTATTATTACAACACCTGTTAAAAACGTATTTGAAATTAATACTAAAAATCAATTTTATTTAAAAATTTGAAATATATGTGGTTTTGGAGAAAGTTTTAATAAAGTGGATTATATTCTTTCAGACATTTCAACTCTATACCTTTTTTTAAGTGATTTCTAATCAAAAACTATATTATAAATAATTTCGACTTATAAACACTAACATATTGTAACAAAGAGAAACAATAACTTTACCTGTTACAATAACTTGCAATGTTACCGAGCTTCCATGAGGATAAGAACATGTGTAGTTTCCAGTGTGAAACTTCGTGGCATTAAACTCTATTAGATATATTTCCTTTTCTGAGATTGAGAAGCTCGCTGGAGGAAAAACGTTAATAAAATGCTATCACAAAAACAAAATACAGTAAATGTATACACGTCATAAGCATTGAGAGAGTATCAAAATAAGAACTAGATATAAGAGGAATACATATTTAACAAAGATTTATCATCCAATAAATTTCTATGTTAATTTAAGATATAAAAACTTAATTAAAAGAATCAAAATCTCACCTTATGTAAATTTGTATTCAATACCGTTACTAAGGAAATATTTGTTTATGTAACTTGACTATGACATCAAACTGAATAAACAAGAAATGTTTCTACAAAAATATTATTATGATCCTTCGACTTATTGTGTTTGTTTAAAGTTAAGCACGAGCTTACACATTTGGTTGTCTGTGCTCTGCCAACCACAGATATAAAACCCAGTTTCTTGTGTTGTAAGTCTGCTGTGCCACTGGGAGTTAGTTGATACTCAAACAACACTACTAAACTTTATCCTTTACAAAGGTTTTGTACAACATGCAAAAAATAGATTGAAACATACTCCTTTGTTATATTCTTATAATAATGTAGCAGTATATGTAAACATTTGATGTGAGAAATGGTATGTTTCTTCTCATAACTGTGATTCTCAATGTAGTTGTTGTTGTTTTTGAATTTTGCCAAAAGCTACATGAGCGTTATCTGTGCTAGCCATCCCTAATTTAGCAGTGTGAGACTAGAGGGAAGGCAGCTAGTCATCACCACCCACCGAATAGTGGGATTGGCCATCACATTATGATGCCTCGATGGCTGAAAGGGCAAGCATGTTTGGTGTGAAGGGGATTCGAACCCGCGACCCTCGGATTACAAGTCGAATGCCTTAACACGCTTGGGAGAGAACAGGGGCGTAGATTTTTTACACCCGACGGGGGGAATGATTCAATGTATCAGAATCAGAAATGTAAATTAGGACTATATGAGCTAAATTAAATCTGACATTACATCTCTAGCTCTATGCCTCTTCTGAAATGTTTTACGAAAAAATTTGTTCCTACATAATACCACACCTCAGGCTCTAAGCAACAGTTTGTAACATCAGGGTGTTTAAGGAGTGGTGTTCTAATTTAAACAGTTTGGTGTAAGTAAAGCCTTATGTAAAAATCAACTAATCATATAACTACAACAAATCTAGGTTACACTAAAGCTACTGTAAAAGCAACTGATAACACAGTATTACAAGCTTTAAAGGTTTAATTAAAAATAAATTACTTTATATATATGTACCATTTTTAACCTATTAAGTTATCATTCCACAAACTATTTTTATATTTAAAAGCAAATACAGTTTTGATTTGTTAAAAAAATAACAGTAAAAGATGACATACTTTACCCTAATTTATGGGTTTTTAGCTTCATTAAAAATCAAACAAAAATATGTACAAATTAAAGAACACCTAAACATGTTCTCAGATAGTACAAAAAATCAAATTATAAAAAGAAAAAACTTATACTCACTTTTTTCAGTAACGTCAGCTTTTACTGTGGTTTTCCAATTTACAGGAACTGAATTTTTGTTTCTGCATATTAATTTAAGTTGTTCTAATGGCTTAACATACAAGATATGATTACTATCTTCAACAACTTCTGAATGGCTGGAAGGTTTCAACAAAACCAATAAGTCTTCCGTACCTATGACATCACAAGAAATGTTGACTTATCAATTTCCACATATTAATTGTTTATAAATTACAGTTTCAAATAATCACAATTTCATTCTATTAACATTTTAACTGAAACAGAATGTTTTTAAGAGGTTTATTAAATAGATGGAAATACCTAGCATCAGAAGCAATGGATTTTGTTTATCTAATTAAATAGTAGATGAGAAAAACAACAATAAAATACACATATTACAATCTTGAAAATGAATCATACTATATGTGCTTGTAAAAGAATTAAAATATATACTTCTTAATGGATATATCACAGAAGTAATTCTTCATTCTATTACAAGAATATGATTTCAGGTTAACAAAGAGAAACACATGATGAAAAAAGGAAAATATACATTTAAAAAAATCCATACTTTTTAGGGTTACCAGATGTATTAGCATGTATACAATGTGAAGTCTTAATTTTCTACTTAACTGAAGTTAGAAAATACGACTGATGTGATACAGAATCAAGTGTTCACAGACAATGACCTAGGGTCAGTTTATGACTTTATAAAATTACAACATTTTAAATAAAAATTTTTATTGTATTGATATTGCTCAAAAGGTGGGTATCTATTAGAATGAAAATACAAGATGATTCAGTAAAATATACTCTTACACTGTTACAAAACAAGCATTTTATTACAATGACATAGGTTTGTTTTATTAATGGATTATATTCTCCCCATAGGAAATCAATGAAAAATCTTTCATTGAATCACTCTGTATAACGTGAATTTCATTATTTTCATAGCTGTTGCATAATAAAAATGATAATTAGGCCTTGTTGATAAAAACAAATTGTGTACGGTATAGAACTGATGTGTTATTTATTTTGATTATATATCCACAGTTATACAATTTTGATTTATCTATTGTTCAGGAAAGAATAAAAAAACAACTGCACTTCTGAAAATGAAACTACAACCTTGGTGTTACAATGTTAAATACATATGCTTTTATGGTAACAAAAAAATGTATGGATAGTTATTGAAATGTAATATTTATTACCAGTGTTCCAAAATGTTCATCATAATGTGTCTTATTTTCATAATTGAGGCACGTGATAAGGAAAACCAAAAATCACCATATTTCAGCAGACATTCTGGGAACCAGCTATGATTCCATTTCCCATCTTCACAATATGTTGTATTCACACCAAACAGATGTCTCCTTTTAGTGTCTATACACCTGAACTTTATCCACTCTCCATCTGGAATGTGATCTTTAGCTTTCACAAGATTACCTTTGTGATAGATGCTTAGGTTTGTATCATATCTTTGCAGTTTGCAGTGTTTTCTGGTTTCCATGTCGTAAGATGTGGTAGAGGTGAAAGATTCAGTAACACCTTCTAGAGAATCTTCCGATGACGTATCTGTACTTTCATGTCCCTTTGAATCTTCTGATACATTTTTATCAAAATCTACAGGGTGTTGCAATCATTAATTAGTTTATAAGGAATATATATGTTCTTCTGACATTAATTATATAAAGTTAAACCAGTTTATCAAAAACAAATAATTAAATGGTAAACAGAATCAAATGCGAAGTTATGCATCTAACAAACCTATGATATCTACTCCATAAGGGTGAAGTTTATAATAAATTATTTCTTGTTTCAAATGTGTTTTATACACCAGAACATAAGCTCAAAATGTAAACAGTCCATTTCACAGCAATTGCAGTAGTATTAGATAAATAATATAAGATAGGGGCAGTATCACGAAATAAGTATACATGTGTTTACACTACCTTATCTGGCTCAACAAGTAGAAGGTCTATTATTACTTATTATTAAAATCTTAAATGAAGCTCCTGTTATTTAGTGAACCATTCTTACAACTCTGAGGCTGATTCAATTTCATCCAGATATGCTACCTGTAGAGCAATTATATAAATTTGCTTTCATCAAACAGGAAAAACAGGAGGGAACAAAATCTCCTGTACTATTCACAGTGAGGAACAGTTCTTATATTTGGCATTCCACACTTTTATAATTACATTCAGTCCTTTTACGTGGTGTTTTGCTACCAAAAATCTGTATCTGGATCAAACACAAGTTATTCAGTAGTTTTTCAACTGGTTAGCTTCTAACTATGAAACCAAGACACAATTTGAGGTAGACTCTTTACGTTGACTAGTTCACTAGGCTAAAGAGGTATGTTTTGTCGATCATGAACAAGTCCGTGTTGTGGTGTATAAGAATACTTATTATTTTCTTTAAATTCAATGTTCAATTCTAAAGCAATTGTTTAATCAAGGATTAAAGCAACAACAGCATAGAAACCAAATAACATAACGTTTTTGAATAATATGGGACCTACTGGTCTGTCTTGGCTATTCTTAATAATATGGCCTAACCAGTGACCTGTACAATGAAATTATAATCTCTTTATTAATTAAAATGTCCCTAATTAAAACAAAAATGCCAACTGTATCTGACGTGGGTTTCGATCTCTGAAGAAACAGATACACTAGAAAGCAACCACAATATACAACCTGTATATGTAAAAACATCTTCCTATATTAATAACAAAGAGCTAAACCTTTCTTAATGGAAAGCATGCACACCATTGACAGTGCAAAAATATTGTGTTCCTACTCTAATAATTTGATATTAATTGTAATTTTAATTACACAATGTATATCACTTAAATAATATACAGGATGAGAAAGCACTGATGTCAATGAATAGTATAAATGAGTGTGAAAGACTTCACATGTGTTGTTAATTAGGACCAGTTCTACTTCATTGATGTGGGCCTGAAAGTCTTATGTTTGTCTACTGTGTCTCTTTCATCTCGCTTGTTTTATTTTTACTTCATTATTAAACAAATTTTTATTTTCATTGGCCTCTATCTAAGCATATATTATTTTCTTACAACACCTTAAATAAGTTAACTATCTACTTCATCCTTAAGTTTACAATCATCCATACAATAGTTGTCTACTGGTATAACTGGTATTCTTCTATTTTTTGATTTAATTTTTTTTATGCTGAATTTCTTTTTCTTTTCCACCTCTAAAAAAAAAAATCACAACTTTGTCCTTCTGCATACTCGGTCTACATATCTCCAGAATCAAATGTGCTAGGTTTAAAATTCGAATATCAATGAGTGCACATAAAGTAAACTGAATGGTCTCAGTTTCTAATGTATATCATAACGTTCTTGATTTTACTGAATTAGAAAAGGGTTTTATTTTCAGTTTTATTGCAGGACTGAAAAACATCTTCCAGATGTATTTAGGTAAGCAGCTTTCTTTCAGTCAAAATAATGATGGGTAATATGATTAAAAAACGTCTTTTGATAAATGAATTTTATTATTTATATAAATAATTTATGCAACACAGTTACTTTTGTCTAACCCATCTATCAACAGAGATCTGAACCACTACTTTTAACTGATCAGAAACATCAAATGAGATTAATATTCATTCACTTTCATATCTACATGTGATGTATTAATATTCATTCACTTTCATATCTACATGTGATGTATTAATATTCATTCACTTTCATATCTACATGTGATGTATTAATATTCATTCACTTTCATATCTACATGTGATGTATTAATATTCATTCACTTTCATACTACATGTGATGTATTAATATTCATTCACTTTCATATCTACATTAGATGTATTAATATTCATTCACTTTCATATCTACATGTGATGTATTAATATTCATTCACTTTCATATCTACATGTGATGTATATATAAATTTACAGACTTAATAAGTGCTTTACACCACAAACAGTTTGTCAATTATAGCATCATCTGTCGATGAACAGTTAACTGTTGGGTTGAGGAATAATTCGTGAGCGTTTTTTCAAGTTAAAAAAATATATTCATAAATGAAACGCTTTCGCAAAATATTTCATGTCATTTGGTAGATAATTTTTTGCTCTAATAGATGGTGTGTTTGATTTTCATAATGTATTTAATTTTTGTTTTCATTTTCAGCTCATTAAATGGAATGTCAAGTGGACAAAATCGAGCATTTTCGACACCATCTGCTTTTTGCATTTAATTTCTTGCAATTTCGTTTACAACAATGCATACTATATACCTAGGCATTACATGAAATAAAGTATCATAATAAATGTTTTGGGTGTAATGTGTTCATGCATTGAAGTATTGTATAGTCTTGCATGTAATGCTTGAATGAAATTATTTAAAAACGCTTACGAATTATTCCTCAACCTAATATAATTTTGAATATAAGTACAAAAGCTAAGCACTAAAACTTTTAAAAATAATTTACTAAGCTAAATTTATAAATTTGACAAGCAAGATTTTTGTAGTTTAAACTTAAATGTTAAGAAAATTACAAATGAATTTAATTCACGGAGAAATATCAATAAGCAAATTTTAAAGAGTGAAGTCAAACACGATTGCTTTCCTGAAGCATGTATAATTTTATATTTACTAGAAAGTTTTTGTTACAAACTATTGAACAGAATAACACATGATTTTTATCAACATTGCTTCATGTTAGGTTTAAGAACTTTAATACTGTAACTGCCTGTTGAAAGTCAAGGTGAAGACATTTTTAGCTTCTACACTCAATCCTTCTTCATTAGAGAAATATTGTCCCTTTTCCTTTCCATAGACAGTTACATTACATTAAAAATCTTAAACTTACTGTGCTTACAATGCAGAGCCCGGGAGGGAGAGGGAGCATCCAGTGAAAATAACCAGGGCTTGTACCCTAGGGAGGCTCAGGCTTACAAAAATAATCACCACAAATATTATACCAAAATCTCATTCTTCTCTCTTTCTCAAAATATTAATTTTTATATGCTGATGATACATAATGGTGAATATTCCCATGATATAATTTAAGAAGTTGTGTCACCTCTCATAGGTTAAGGCATCCAAATCCGTGATTGGCTACTAATGACGTAATTGAAAAAAAATATTTTTGATTATTAGCCATGTAAGAAGAAAAAAAAACATGTTTCACAAATTATGCATCCACTATGTGTGAAATTAGACAAGATGTATAAATCAAAACACAAAGAGTGGTGGCAAAAAACGCACTGTTAAAATTGAATTTCATATAAACTTGTCATAAAAATGTTTTTACATTACCTGTTACAACAACTTGCAACATCACCGAACCTCCAGAAGGTGCAGAACAAGTGTAGTTTCCAGTGTGAAACTTTGTGGTGTCAAACAAAATATACGATAGTTCTTTTTCTATATTTGAGTATCTGACTAAGAGAATCAGTAAAATGCAAACTGTCATATTTAATGTGAACAAAATATAAACATACAATAAATACAACTAAAAATATAAAAACTCCACCCACGTGTAACTGTCACAGAAATCCTACTTCATTTTTAATTTAACAGTCCTGGTTAATAAGGTTTTGAAGAGAGTAAGTAACCTTCACCCAAACATTAAATTTAAAAATAACAAAACATTTCTCATACAAATATTTATCAAGTATTCCCTTAATCTCCTTAGTTACTGCAACCACGAAATCTAAAGGTAACCGATTCCAAAGGCTGATGACACTGTTAATAACATAAAGCTGTCTTAGCTACTGATGACTCCTACCCTGCCAACATTTATATTTGTGTCCCATAATCCTACCATTTTCACCCCTAAGTATTAAAAATGTTGATATATGAACACTGTCAATTACTTTAACAATCTTAAACATCTCCATCAGATTCATTCTAACTCTGTTTGTCAACAGGAAACAAGTTCAGAGATCTTAACTAATTCTTGTATGATAAATCTTCCATCACAACTATTATCCTAGTAGCCCTCCTCTGAGCCATTTCCAATAATTCAATATCTTTTCTAAGGTACTTTAACACTCCTACGAAAAGTGGGGCCTAATAGGCAATTTCATTTAAATACAAATTTATTAGCCTAATATTAATAACCTTTCAAGTTGCTCTGGGGCCTATTAGGCCCCACTTTTCTTAGGAGTGTTAAATGAGGCCTAACAAATAACCTGTACAATGACATTATAGCCTCTTTAGACTTGTTTTCAGGATGCCTGTAGACTCAATCTAAAATCCTATTTGATTTACCACTAGGAACAAGACATTTCTTGAATGGTTTAAGAGAATGACCAATTATTACACTAAGATTTGTTTCTTACATAACAACGTTGAGGTTATTTCCATGAAAATTTTACTCACAATCGAAAATTATATATGCCATATGTATTACCTTGCTTTCATTAAAATTAAAAGCCATTTGTTAATTACGTGCCCAACTAACCAAATAATCCAAATCCTTCAATGAAATGAACCATTAAGTAGTTTTCTATTTATTATGAATGTACAGTATTTTTCACTTTAAATTTTCCTTTAGGCTCAGAAAACACCAAATCTAAAAGTGAAGAATTGAATAAATAAACAAACAATTCTGCCCTTTCAAACAAACTAATACATGCTGTTACTGAATGAAATAGAAAATCCATATCATATATGCTTCTCTCACTTCTTTTGTTATGCTACATTAATTGTTCCAAAATTCTCAGGGTTTAGGTGAAAATTAACTTAAATATTCTTTTAACCTTCAATTTTAACAGTTTCAAATTTAAAACCAACTGTTGACAACTTTCAATCTTAAAACCAGCTAACTGTTGAAAAAGGATAAAATATTTTCATAAAATTATATATCATTTTTCACTGAGGCATAAATTTAACTTTAACAGAAACATGTTTACTAGATAACAAAACATTCAATTTCTATGAAATAACACAAAACAACAACATATAACTTGGAAACCATACATATGTTAATACTTCACAAATACAAAAAAGTTACTTAATTATAGCTTAAAGTGATAATTTAATCCATTTATCTGTTCAGACATTTGACGTCTTAGGTTCTTTGTTTTTCTATTAGTCAAAGAAAGCAGAATAAAAACAAATAAACAATTAATACTCACTGCCTTTATTAACATCAGCTTGTACCGTTGTTTGCCAATATGCAGTGCCTACATTTTTATTTTTACACAATAAGGAAAGTTTGATGTGTGGCTTAACAAGTAAAACACCTGAACCATCTCTTCTAACTGCTGAACGTAGGGAAGGAAGTACAATAACTGATAGTTCATTTGTACCTGTAACATGGAATTAAATGTATCTTTAAATATTTTGTAGCTTATTATGCTTAAAGATTATGTCAAAACTCTGCCTAAATATTGTATACATTCTTTTCAAATAATTAACTGCTTCCACAATATTCAAGTTTACAAAAAAAACCCTTTCATCTAACCCTAGTTGTGTGCACTAATAGTAGGAAAAGATATATGGTAAAAATGTAACATTTCACATCATTCATACACCAAATATCAGTTACTGCTTCTCTGCTCTGTTTGTTCTTTTCTCACTATGAGCAGGGAAACACTTTACAAACTATCTAAAATTATACATCTCCAGTTTATAATGTTCACAATAAGAATTTATTTTTATATATGTATACATGCACTCACTTTAATATTCTAACCTAAAGTGACAGAATGGTTCTAGTTCAAATCAGAAATTAGATGAAGATGTGTTGTCTCCACTACCATTTGTTATTTATAAGGACAGGATAACCAAAGAAGCTAATTCCACTTCTCATCATACACTATCAGACAGTAACAGATTCCAGGAACACAAATAAATTAAGTAAAGGTTTTGAAAAATATGAAATGAGGATGATCATGTAAACAGAAATGGTAGTTGTCAGATGATCACCTTCAGCAAACCAACCTTTAACAGACTGAAGACTTCAAGTACCTTTTGACAGCATGTTCACAGAGAATGGGAAGATGGATCACAAGACAGAAACACATTGATAAAAAGTAAACAACATTAAAAACCAGTTGACCTCACTCGTGACACATTCAGCCCTATCAATGGACACTAAACATTATCTCATAACTGCAATCTTCCTTCTAACTCTTTGTTATCAATGCCAGATGTATTGATTATAAACAAAGGATCACCACTTGCAAAATCAGATGTCAACATAGAGAAGTAACTAAAACACAAATGGACTCAGTTAAGAATGAAGTAATCAGAAAGTTGTTCAACATGCAGAAAACCCCCACAGATACCTTATTTGGTCACCCAGTCAAATGGTTCCCAGCTAACTCTCAAGAAACAAAGGAAGACTGAGGAAATTGAGAAAGCAAGAGACGAGCGGTATTTACAAAACCTTGCACCAAGTTAATATCATTCTCATGGATACTATTCATTTTGTCGAGGAATGAGTACTACAATGCCAATATGTGGTACAAGCAATGGATAAAACAAACAAAATGATGGGAGTAATTGCTTGTGTTAACAACAGCTTCACAGTTGTAAATAATGCAACATACATGGCTTTATTCAGATGACCTAAAGTAAATGCCACAGAGTGTATATAATCCAATCAAGTAAGTCTGCAGCAGGTCACCACCAACCACTGCCGACTCTTGGGCTGCTCTTTTACCAATAAATAGTGGGATTGTCAATCAAATTATAATGCCCACATGGTTAAGAAAGAGAGCATGTTTGGTAAAATGGAGAATTGAGCTTTTATCAAGAGCCCTAACCATCTGGCCAGGCCAAGCCTTAAATGTTAGGTCCAATAATTTAAAGTTCCATATTTTTGTTACTGTTATTGGAGAGAACAGCAATGTGTGTGTGTTCTTTCTAGTGCAGTGCTTGGTTAAACGTATGCAAAGGCAAGTATGGCTTGGTTAATGTGTAACTTGTGACATACTAAAGGATTTCTCTGCAGTTTTACAAAATCTATAGCAGAAAAAAAGAAGAACCAAAGTGGTCTAAGAGTTATATCACAAGATCTCTGGTTGACGCATAGAACTCCTTTGTAGAATCCTTAATCATCTTCAGTACTCCAGCATGCATTATAGAACTTCAAGCTCTTTTTACTAATTAGAATAACTGATCCATAACAGGTCAATTCAGAACCACAATTAAACCCAAATTAAGTAAAAAAAAGAAAAAAGATCACCTTAAGGAAAAAGGATTGTCACTGGTAGAGACGAGAATATAGATTAACTCAGTTAGTTGTCACCCAGCTTAAAATGACTTGGACAACCTATTAACCTTTTGAAAGTAATTGGACTTGAGTCATGAAGTGCGGATATGAAAGTTCCATGCACCGTATGACCACCCAGAGAGTGAAATTTGAATGATCCCATTTCACTTCCTGGTGGGTCCCTAAGGACAAATGCCATGTTCGGTTCAATAGTTCAACAGTTTTAAACAGACACACACACATAAACTTTTGTCTAATAATAGTTTAGTTATATGCAATGTTGTACCTGCTCATAATTTTTTTTTTAGCTTTAATTATTCTCCCAAAATCACAGCTGTATGTTAACATTTTCTCACATCAAATATATGTTTCCAATAGTACTTACCTCCACTTACACTACAGCTATTAATTGACCGTTAGAGTTTCCTTCCTTCACCAATCTAAGCACTGGTCTGATTTTAGTTTATTGTTGTAGACTCTTATTCCACACTTAATTCCCCTTGAAGATATCTGTCCTGTCATACTCTTCACCTACTTCAATGTGCTCTTTATGTTTATAAACACCTCAGTCAGGTAATATCATTACTTTTTCAAGACCAATCCAATCTGCAGTTTTTAGTACAGGCTCTTACTGGGAATGCAGGTGAGAGAGTGTAAGCAGAGGTAAGTACCAAATGTTAACTTCCAAAACATACCTCTTTTCACATTACAGCTAGAAATTCACACTAATACGTTGGAGGACATAGTGAGGTTATTATCCACACAGAATGAGACTACATAGATAATAGTTGTGCCAATAGAAGATTAGCACCCTAGAGTGAGGAACTGCACTGCACCCAGAATAGGTATGCTCTTCACACGGAACCTAATTCATGCACTTTGAGTGGAATTTGACATAATCTGTAATCACTATTGGCCAAGCCTCAACCAGGTTCCACTGCTCAGGGTTGAAATTATAGGACCATGACCCCTAAATTCCATGTTGGTGGCTATGGCGTTCGAACTACCTGTCTATATAGTTGTGAGTAGAGTCTAGCCTGGAGCTATAGAGTGATGCATTCTGAGCCACTTGATTCACAGCAATAAGGTAAGAAATGACAAAATGGACAAACCCTCTCCTCAACCTGAAAGGCAATGCTCCCAGATGGACAATATATTGAGTTGGAGTGAGAACAGATTACTTGGCTCTGATAATACAGCTTACTTAGTTGCTTCTGAAAGTAAAATCCGAGTGTGATGTTTTTCCAACTAATGAGATGGTGCCAGCAGTAATCAAGAGAAGGAGCTGGAGATGGATGATCTAAATTGATCTCACAAGGAGTTGAGATTAAAGGAAGGTGCTGGAAAAAATGAATATAAACTGCAAACGCATCCTGAGAAACCCCTAGAAAAACACACTGGATCAAATGTATGTCTCCATCTCATTACAGTTAAAGTTATAGACAGCTTCAACTTCATATTATCTAGCCAAACTTTTTTTTTCCACAAAAATTATCTAGTTAACATGAATAATGTCAAAAGTAATTCCAACAGTTGTAGTAAAGAGAAACCTATCAGTGAATACTTTGTTGAGAAAATGTGAAAATATATAATTTATATATAATTATATACAGTATCAGGATATATGGAATGCACTGACATAAGTGGAGAGTGTCACAAGACAGACATCACCAAAGACAATTAAGTGGACGATAACAAACTGATGCAAGTGAGAAAAATTAAACTAATGCTCAGATGGGGAAAGGAAGGAGACCATAACAGTTGAGAGACAGCAGTAGTGTGAGAAGAGGTAAAACAAAACCCCTCCAACTTAGTTTATTATCCAAAAATCGATAGTTTTAGTTAATTTTAGGCCTACTGTTTTTGATAAGAAAATATTTTTTACCTGAATAGGGTTGGGACTGAAACTGGTACACCATTTAAGTAATAGTTGCAGTGAACAAATTTTTACAGTAAGTATTCCTACACCAACTTTAAGTTTTGTTGAAAAAAATAACGTCAATTTTTACACATTTATCTTTTGGATAAAAATTATACATAATCATACCATAATTCAGCACACATCTTGGCAAGTACTTATAATTCCATTTTCCATTTTTACAATAAATTTCATTTGTGCCTAACATTTTCCTCTTTTCACTATCTGTACATTGTAACACTATCCGATCTTCATCTGGAATACGGTCTCCTTGGTTTACAAGACTTCCTTTGTAATAGATTTTAACACTGTCGTCAAACTTTTCCACTGTACATTGTTTCCCAGTAACAACTGTTTTTTCTGGTTGTGATATGCGAGACATATCAACAAAGATGGGTTCAGTTAGGTTTCCTCTTGAATCTTCTGAAGTGGATAAATTTGTATTTTCATGTTCTTCTGAAACAACTCTTTCTTCAGAGCTAGACTCTAAAAAATATGATACGTAAGGTTTAGGCTAGTTAAGTGTGAAAAAACAATCACGACAAGCAATTTAATGTTTATATAAAAAGGTTTGTAACTCTGATTTGTCATTTTACTTTATAATTATTAATGGCAAACAGAGGTGATATGTTGAATTATGAACACCAAGATACAAATCCAAAACACAGTGATAATAATTACTACAGTATGGGTCACACTTATGCTTACATTCTTTATAATAAACCTTTGTTTTCTACTTTTGATAATAAGTTTAATATAATTCAGGTTTAGTTTTTATTTTTCAAGCTTTTTGTTACTAAAATTATTTGAAGTCATTCATTTAAAGTTTGTTGAAATAAAAGACTAGAGTAATGAGACAGAGGCAAGTCTGTTATTTCGTAACAAGTGATAATCTTTATGTTTCTCTGTGTCATTCTTATGTAGATTGACTTCCAACAGTTAAGTAACAAGTATCTGCAATGCACAGTAAACTCTTGAAGCAGAGAATAAATCAAACTCACACAGTAAAGAAGGAGCAGCTATGGAATGATAAACATGTTATGTAACTTTCCATTAAGAAAGCAACAACAACTTGTGATACTTCTGTTGTGACAATTATCATGTAATGTATTTAATTTGTTAATTTAATCTATTAATTAATTGTGTATTTATTTTAAATGAGCACATAAACAACAGCAACTAAACTATTTACCAACATAATATAAAATCAAAATATAATGCTAGAGAAAAATGTTTATAATGTTTTATACTCTGCTAAATTACAAAACTTAAGATGTTGTATTCAAGCTTCCTGTGGAATTAGTTATAAGTATTGGTATACTACAGAAAACTGTTACTACATGTATTAGCTTAAAAACATGTAGTGAATTGTGTTTTATTACAATACTGTACTGATGGATGTTATGGAAGATGTTCTTGTATCTACAATTAAAAACATGAGTTTCTATATCTATATTTAAACTCACCAGAGTCGAAAGGACACGATGGAATCTCCATATTCCACTGACCATTATGACAAGTCACTTTCTTAAAGATGGGCTGATTATTTACAGTTTTTCCATGAAGACAAAATAACATAATGTCACCTCCATCTTTGACACGATCACCATTCATTACAGGCTTCCCTTGATAAAATACTTTCAGATCTTTATCAGAGGTCACCAGTTCACAATGTTGTTCATCCCATTTATTCTCATCTGGTTGTATTGTAGATGTATTTTCATCATCTTCTGGTTTGGATTCTAAAAGATACATCAGTCATTATACAATTCAGTAGTATAATATATCTTTACAGTATTCCATGGTTTTGTTAGTCCTAAATGTTACATTACCTTATAGTTAGTCCTACTAGAGACAGACAAGATTATATTTTATAAACATGCAAGTGTTTCTCTAATATTGATTAATTCCACTTTTCTTAAATGTTGTTAATTAGCTGTTCTAACTTCCCATTTAATTGACACAACATCTATAATGTTGTGTGAGCAAATAGAAATATCCAACTTTATCAATATGCTATAAATTGATTAAGATGTAAAAGTAATTAGTAATTTGAAATAATGTGTGCTGCATAAAACACAATAATCAACCCTCAATATTCAATGATTACCAGCCAACCTTCACTTAACACTTCACTAGTTTGTAAAACAAGTTTTGTATCTCAATCATGTTGAGAAAATAGTGCAACCAACCCTTTATCTTAAGTGAGTTTACTCACTTGTGTCCCATATCTATAACAACCAAAGGCAACCTATTTCAGAACCTAACCACTCTGTTAGAAAAATAAAACTGCCTTAGCCTAAGATGAGTCCTAGTCCTACTACTCTCACCATAACGAATAAAAAACAAATTCATCAGCATTATCAATTCCCTTTAACCTTTCAAACACCTAAATCAAATACCCTCTGACCCCATTTTTCAAGAGAACATAATTTAAAGATCTTAATATCTCCTCATATGCCAAACCCTCCATTCCAGGCACCATTCTAATAACAATCCTCTGAACCATTTCCAGCAAATCAATATCCCTTCTATGGTAAGGAGCCCAAGACTGAACACAATACAAATGTGGCCTGACCAGTAACCTATAAAAAAAATTATATCCCCCTTAAATTTGACCTCAATGGTTCTGTAGATTCAACCTAAAATACTATTTGACCAAACACTAGCAACAGCACACTTCTTGGATGCCTTAAGAGAATAATTAACTGTTAGTCCAAAATCCCATTCATTTATGACTGTTAATATTATTCCCATTCAAATTATATGTATAATGTAAATTAATGATAACCCATATACATTTATTATAATTAAAAGCCCATCTGCAATTTATTTGCCCAACTCAATATGTTACCTACGTCCTTTTATAAAGCAGCAGTATCCTCTTTTCAACTAGCAACACCTAAAACCTTAATATCTTTGGCAAATTCAAGTAACTTATTGACCATTCTTTCAACTATGTCATTGTTGTAAGTCAAAAAGAGTAAAGGTCCTGAGACTGAGCCTTGAAGTACCTCACTAGTAACATTAATCTACTTTGGATAAATTCCCTTATAACAATCTTCTGCTTTCTTCCATTCAGCCACTCTTCTATCCTATTAACTAACTTATCACCCACATCTATAGATGAAATCTTTTACAAGCTTTTTACGTGGCATCTTGTCAAAGGTTTTCTGAAAATCCTGATACACCAAATCTACAATTTTACCCCAATCTACACAAGCAGTAATCTCTTCAAAGAATGTCAAAAGATTTATAAGGCAAGGTTTTTCCTTAGTGCAACATTGTTGACTATCCAATCAAATTCTAAACTCTGTTGAATTACTTTACAAAGCATCTTTTAGCACAGATTTGTCAAATTTTTGCCATAACTGATACAAAACTAACGAGTTTATAGTTACTGGGACAATTTTTATTACCTTCCTTGAAAACAGGAGTGATATTAGCTAACTTCCAATCCTTCGGCACTTGTCCACCTTTTAAAACTTACAAATATTGTAGCAAGTAAGTGGGTTCATAAATCCAATCCATAACCTTACCTGCTTTTTGCTTAATCAAATTTTTAATCCAACGAGCATGCTAGACAATGACATAATTTTATTGTTATCATGTAATGACTGACTTTAATTTTAATTAATTGTTTTTATTTGCAAAGTATTTCACTCAAAGAAAACTTAACCTGCATGTACTTTCCTAAAGAAAGAAAAAATTAATATTACATTAAATGAAATTGCTATCGGCTTTCTCAGCTTACCTAGGTCTAACATGCACATGCAAAGTTCATTCAAAACCACATGCTTATAACTTTGTGAACACACATTCAGACATTTCTACATAACAAGCCAAGTTTGTCTTCATTATAACTTCACATTTAATTTGCAATAATTTAGCTTCAGTTTGTTTCATAGACTGCTATAAACACATTTTTAGCTACTTGATTCTTTAGTTCAAGTTTTATTATTTATCTTTGTGACATCCTTTCTTTTAGCTCGTAAGACTGTTCTACAGTAAATGTGCATCTTTGTGACATCCTTTCTTTCAGCTCGTAAGACTGTTCTACAGTAAATGTGCATCTTTGTGACATCCTTTCTTTCAGCTCGTAAGACTGTTCTACAGTAAATGTGCACAGCAGTTTCATACTCTATACATAATTATCAATACCATTATTATACTTTGTTTGTTTTGTATGTAACTTTGCTAAATAAAGTCAAATACATAAATAAAGTTACATCTATTTGAGTGTTTGTATGACTGTGTAAGTTTTTCAAATAAACCAGGACTTATCTATTTAACATACTGCCTACGAGCAAGTACAGCTGAAATGCTGTGCATAAAATTGCTTAAATGAAGAATATTCAAGCAAAGGGCACAAAAATTACCACAGCTAGTCATTTAATTATTTTCATAAAATTAATTGATTTAATTTTGAGTAATAGAATATTTTATGCTACACTAATTGACATAACTGATGCTTATAGGTAAGCAATGTAAGACAAGAGAGAAGGCAGCTAGACTTCACCACCCACTGCCAACTTTTGGGTTACTCTTTTACCAATAAATAGTGGGATCAATCTAAAAGGGTGAGCATGTTTGGTGTGACAAGGATTTGAACCCGCGACCCTTGGATTACGAGTCGAGTGCCTTAACCACCTGGCCATGCCAGGCTATTTTCCAAGGAATTTCTAAAGCACATTTTTAAATATGCGTGAATGAATCATATGAATATTAAATAATTTTCAGGTGAACAAACCTATAATAATCTAAAGTTTAGTTGGTTCAAGAAACATTCTCATGTGATTTCTTTCCCGGAATTAATTTTATCCTATATAATACTATAAGCTGAAACTCAAAATGTGTCAAACACACATGTAGGAAATTAGGAACAATGTACATAATTCCACATAAAAGCACCTAATCTTTGAAATTACTTAACATTTAGAATAGACAATTTAAGTCACAGAATTAATAATGTTTCAACAAATGGCCAGGGCAGAAACAAATTGTGAAGGTATATTTTCCTCAAAAGCTGATGATCAACCTATAATATGCTACATATCCAAACTTAAAAATATGTTAGAAATGGATCTCATTTTACTCTCAGTAATTTTATAAAATAAAAGGAACCATATTAAAAGATATTTTACTTTTTTGTAACTTACGCCTAAGAGGCGTAATAACAAGTTTTAAAACGTAACCAACCACTTTTTTATTTGCTAATTATACTACCAAAAGTGGAAGAAAAAAAAGTTTTCACAGTGCAAGATATATAGATTTTTAAATCAGGAATCTTTTAGTGAAATTGAAAATTTTATCATATGAAAGAACTATTAAGAATTACCTGGTCTACATGATTCCAACAAGCCAGTCCATACTCCAAAGTTACATTTAATATCGGCATGTCTTTCATAACCTTCATCACATTCAAAAGTAAGGTTTTCTCCATTCAAATAAGATCCTTCATGAAGTATAATTATATTTTCTTGTTTTAAGGCTTCTGTATAACATCGAACTGGAAATGTTTACAGGAAAAATTGAAATATCAGTTGTCTTGTTACATGATAATGTTAAAAAAACATCACTAATAACCTACAAATACATGTAAAACTTATTAAAAGACTTGAAATTTCAGTTGACTTGTCTTGTGTGTCAGAGGATATCAGTTCTCAGAATGGATATGGCTCAGATGACGATTCTGAGAAAAATGTACTCAGGATATTCCCCATTTATGGAATAAAAATAGATAATTCAATATATTAGTAAACTGGGTGAAACGTATCTCCCTACTACATAATCCATACAAGCATGAAGACTCCAAATACAACTCTTACAGTACTGAGAAGGCACAAAACTGTAGGAAATATAAGAGCCTACATATTTCTTGTGAAGTTTCTTTTACATTTCACAGTGCAATAATACGGCCAACAGTTCAAGTGTATTATTTTCAGCCATGCTTCAACACCTTGTCTCCTATAATCCACCTGCAAGAAATCATTGAATACATTCTTCCAGATACCGAGTCTTTAAGACCATATGATTAAGTGTTAGACTAATCCCT
This sequence comes from Tachypleus tridentatus, assembly GCF_004210375.1. Taxonomy (NCBI): domain Eukaryota; kingdom Metazoa; phylum Arthropoda; class Merostomata; order Xiphosura; family Limulidae; genus Tachypleus; species Tachypleus tridentatus. The sequence continues at coordinate 171,838,363 of NC_134825.1, forward strand.
GAATTACATCATAATCACCAAGGAATCAATACACACACTGTTTAAGTTTATAATTTCCCAAGTGCACACCACCCATGTTACAATGAAAAGTAATGTTAACTGTAACAAAATATAAAGATTTTTCAAAAGACGAATAAACAAAGAAATAAAAAAGTAGGTGTATCATTACATTATCAGCTGACCTTTATAACTATAGTACACTGATATTTTAAACCAAGCTTTGGTTGTAGCACGAGAAGAGTTGTTAGAGGGTATGACTGTAACCATGTGGTCATTACACATACTTGTCTTAACTTCTGAACAATTGGAATTTATCTGTTCTTACATTTTTAACAGGATTTTTGTTAGCTAAGATTGATTTCTTGATTCTTTTGACTGTTTTGTTCTTCAATTAGCCAGTGATGTTTTTTTTCTCATTTTAGTGCACTTACAAGTCCAAGTACTACCACCATGCTGCATAAAGGAAGGATTATTACTGTCATATAGTCTTCAGCTTATAAGTTTGTTTGTTTTTCTGCTGGGAGGTATGTACATGCTTATTTACATTGAAGTGTTATATCTTAATCTAGGGTTTAGTTGTCAAAGTGTTTATTTTGTAATTGAAGTCTTCCTAGTCACTTTGAAAAGGTTATTTTATTATGTTGTGCATGTGTGTGTGTATATATTTTAATGAAAATGAATACATTTTAATGAAGTTAAATAGGTAAAGCCACAAGGAAAGACTGTGTTAAAAATAGAAAATCCAAACCTCTGACTAATTATATTAGTTTGTAATAACTAAAAACGCAAGCTGAAACAAGAATAAATTAAACAAAAAAATGATGCACTAATTGAAAAGATCCCAAGGTACAAGCTATAATGTGGGACTATAAAATGTACCCTAGGTTTTGGAGAGAATGCTGAAGTAGGACCCACATTGCAGTGGGGATACACCATCTATCAAACCTCCATTTGCCAGTCTTACATAAGAAATAAAAGAGTAGCAATAGATATAGAAATAGAAATTAGGAGAGTGAGATGTGGATGCTCAAACCCACAACGTCCCACATCTATATCACCCTTCACTGCCTGCAGACAGTTGTGGGAAGATGAATGCTCTCCAAAGTAAAGAAAAAAAATTAAATGAAAATAACAAAAAGAAAATAAGGAACTAAGGTACTACAATTTGGGGGTAAGTAAGTTGAAAACTTACCTCTTGAAATTAGTATTCCAGTCCCCAATATGGTAGAAAGGCACTAATTGACAGCACAGCAAATGAAATATAGCAGCATGAAGTATCCCATCCAGCTATCCAAACAAACTAGCATAGCTTCCAACCACCACCCATTCACCACTGTTTTGGCTTGTTTTTTAAGTTGGTTGTTTGTTTGGCATTTTATGGCACAAACCAATTAGACTATTTCTGCCAAACAACTGGTAGAAAAAGTTAAAAATAAAGTAAAATTATTAAAATTTGTAAAAGGTAATCACATTAAAACAAAATAATGTCGAATTTTTTAATTAAAACCTTAAATACCATTAAAAGGCCAACAGCCCTAAAAAAACTAAAAACATTTGTAAGGTGGTCACAGTATCACCATTGCTGATCACACTGTCCATCATCAGGGGTAAACCAGTGGACAAAACATGTCTAAAATGGTGCCGTTATTAAAATTCATAATAACAGCATGACAGTAAAATGTAGACTATTGTGACCTGAGTGTCACATAGATCACACGTAGTGCATCAGTCCCAGGTAAAAGAAAATGATCAGTTAAAAACTGTGACCGATGTGTAGTCTGGTTAAGACAATTTTCACCTTCTGATCCTTACAGAAACAAGATGAGCAAAATCCAGTAAAGAGTTTCATCTGGAAAAGCTTGTTATCACATTGTTCAGTCCAAGTCTACTGTCAATTGGTGCAGAGCTTAGCCTTGAATACAGGACCATAGTCCATATCTGGAACAGGCACAGCAGTGATAGTGCCAGAGCAGACAAACTTAGCTGAGGTGTCAACAACCTCGCTCCTGCAAATATCAATGTGGCCTGGTATCCAGAAGGATTGTATAGAAGTAGAGATTAAAGATAAATGGGCCAGTCAGTTTCAAATGTCAGCAAAAACAGTGTGAGAACTGACGTGAAGCAATTCCAGAGCCAGTAGAGAGCTAAGTGAGTCTGTATAAATAGTACATTTCAAGTACTGCTTAGTTTCTATGTGATCCAGACAAAATGGTGAATTATTCGGCAGTGAACATAGAAACTGTAGATGAAATTCTGTGCACAACCACCAAACCACAACATACCATGGCAGAGCCCACAGAGTCACCTGATTTTGAACCATCCATGTAAATGGGAATGGAAGGATGGTTCAAAAGGTGTTCAGCAAACAGAAGACAGTACTTCCAATTGGGAGTATCCACCTTTCTCAGATGACTGAAAGAAAAATCACAGCTGCTCAGTATGTACCTAAAATCTTAACACATTTTCCACGATATCCTCGTCTGTGGTGAAATCCTGCCAACCACATGGTACAAAAGGCTTAAAAACAGGCCTGGGATACATTTTGTAGGTATCTCACACCTTCAAACTGCATTGTTTTTCAGTGAGCCCATGCAAATGCTTGGCAGGTAAGATGTCAAAGCTAGAAGGAATCTTGGATTAAATGCATGACCAGCATCACTTCTACCACCAGTTTTAAAGTTATTTGGGACAAGATTCAGAAGGTCAGTGGCAGTATACTTCTGTCCCTCTTTTGATCTAGCTTTCTGATGGTCAAGAAGTTGCTGATGCCCAGAGCATTGCCAACACTCTCAGCAAAAGCTTTTGCCAGGTATCTAGCACTTCTGATTCATCCTCCATCGTAGCCATCAAGACTTGGGCAGAACGATCACCTCTTTCCATCCAGGCTGATCATATTTGACTATAATCGCCCCTTTACACTGGTGGAACTCAAGTTGGCTCTTCATTGGTCTGATAGTACATTGGCTGGATCTGGTGATATAGACTATGAAATGCTGTGCCATCTCTTTCTTGCTATTATTCTGGTTGTTTTTAACTAGATCTGGCAAGAGAATGTTTTTTCTGATGTATAGTACCAAGCTATTGTCTTATCTTTCTCTAAACCTGGGAAGGATACCAAGATTCCTTCAAACTACTATCCAGCTGCTTTGATGAGCTGTCTCTAAGACCTCAGAGAGGATGGTTAATGGTTCCTTGAACCAAACATCCTCCTCTCGTCCACCAAGTGTGAGTTTTGACAACAGCTCTCCACTGAGGACCATCTGATTCGACTTGAAATTTTGATCAGAGAAGCCTTTCTCAAGCTGTAACATCTTGTATCAATATTCTTTGAACTTGAGAAGGCTTACAATACTACATGGAGGTATGGCATTTTGCATATGGCATGCATGGCCATTTGCCCATTTTTATTATATATGTTGTATAAGCAGGTGATCCCAAGTGGATTAGAGTCACTACAATTAACATAATGAAGGTATATTTCACACTTGTAGTTATCATGATTCTTGCCACTGCAACAAGGACATGGCAAAGAACCACAACATGATGTCTTTTAGTTACTGAACTGCTGACATTGGAAACATCTGAGAGGGTTTGGAATACATGGCCATACCTTGCTATTTAGATAACTTGCCTTAATGGTGGCAGGTGGACTTGGTGATATAAACATCAAAATTAGGACATTGATCAGCATTATAATTCCATCTTTGTGAGTGGAGAAACTCCTTGGGTGGAGAAACCAGTAAGGATCTATGACGTGGGGATGTTCTTCAAATCCCTCTCAACAATAACTTGTCTTGATAAATTCAAAGTAGCATGGGGAGTAACTTCCATAGGTATATTCCCAATCACCTTTGAATGTAAGAGAGGTTTTCACTGTGTGTTGGAGTGAATGTTTCCATCAATATGTCACCAGAATGAAGCTTTCTGACTGACTTAAGAGAGTCAGCAAGTCTCTCCTGAATAAAAAAGGGAAACATTTACCCTAAAGATTTGTCTGATAAAGAATGTAATGTCAGAAAATCAGGTACAGGTGTTGAAGAAGTTGAAGATTGCTGTTCTGAATCTTTAAGAAGTAGTTGTTTACCAATGGCCTTTTTTTTCAGTGTTTTGATCAGGGGGATCTATAATAAAGAAAGAATGATTCTGTGTCCACTGACCCCACCCACCATGAAGCCCTATGAGGGGATGTACTACAATGCTAAACAAGGACATTACAGTAACACCAGGGTTTTGTGAGCACAATACCCAAACATCAGCATCAGATACAATGTCCACAACACCCACTGAGAACATCCAACACTGGTGCTTGGTTGACCCTAGCCCAAGTAGAACAGCCAAATGACCTTGGGGAAGTCACCTCAAGGCTGTCCATTTACATGTATTCAGGGCCAAAGTGGTGTGTTAGGGTTGGACCCCTCAACCACCAGGATCATCTCCTTCATGGGTCACCACACACAGCAAACATGTGGGTGGAAGTTTAGATCCCAGAGGAGGTAAACTGAAACAACAGGACTTTCTCTGGGAGGTCCTCTCACCACGTACAGGAATCCACACCAAAGGGTTTTTTAAGTTATAATAAACTAATGTGTATATATATATATATACACATGCACATATAAGTGTTATGGTCTGTGTTTTGATTTGTACATAAAGAACCCATGGGTATATATGCATAGGTTTGTAAGAATTAGCCCTCTAGGGTAAATTTGAGTTTTCTTCAATGTATAAAGATTTATTTAGTGTTTCCAATTCATTCCATGTTTAATTTTATTTATATTTTCTACATCTTACACATAGATTTTATTTAAAAAATGGTTTTAATTTTTATCTTTTTGCACAATTTTTTGACATGTAGTGATTTTATACAGTGTTAAGATATACGTGGAAATTTCCCAATTGTTTTGTATTAGAATGAACTTTGTACTAAACTATGTCTTCATTAGTTAGTTTAGTTATCACCATTAGATTCCATCAAGGAACATAGGGCCACAATCGCTTGTGGATTCTTCAACAGGTATTTAAGTGAGTAGGTTGTTAGCCCACTGCACCGAGCCGTCCCTAATTTTGCAGTGTAAGACTAGAGGGAAGGCAGCTAGTCATCACCACCCACTGCCAACTCTTGGGCTACTCTTTTACCAACGAATAGTGGGATTGACCGTCACATTATAATGTCCCCACGGCTGGGAGGGCGAGCATGTTTGGCGCGACTTCGGGCGTGAACCCGCAACCCTCAGATTATGAGTCGCACGCCTTACGCACTTGGCCATGCCAGGCCCATGTCTTCATTAAAAGGTTATAAATAATGTATCTTGTAATTTTATAATGCTATATTTTTGTGAAAAATTTTGTTATATAATCACAATGTTCTTGTGTGTTTGCTATATCATTACGTTTTTTTGCAAAAGGTTCTTTCTGTGTCTAATGTTATTTTATTTGTATTAGATGAGTCACAGCATTCAAAGAATAATATGACAGGGAAAACATCTCGTGAATTGAAGGTTCCCCTAAAAATTATCTAAACGTTGAAATATTGTGAATAAAGCTGTAGAAAATAAATCTATTAAAAGGCCATCTGCATAATAAATATGAAAAACATTGAGTCAAAACAAAAAAAAATCAGGATATAACACAAAAAACATAAAAGTATTCAAGAACTGAATATATAACATTAGTACTCTTAGGCATAACTTGTATTAATGATTAGATATTTCTAAACAGTGCCTACCTGAGAATCAAGTGAAGTAAGATCAATTTTTTTAAAGTGCTGTGTTGGGAAAGAAGCATAGTTGGTGAGGGATGATGGGTAGATTGTTGTTTGCCCTCATGTAACCTATATTCATCCTTGTACTTTACATGCAAGACCAAACTGGTGTCAGTAGTGTTTTTTTTTTCTCTCTTTTTCTTGCTGATATGTCACACCATCACTTTAACAACTGAATAAGTGCATATGTTTTTTTCAGGGTTATGACAAATGGAAAATTCCTAGTGCTCAGTTAAAGAATACAATTAGGCATAGGCAAAATATCGATCTTTTCTCAAACATAAGAAAACAGCCCACGTCAAAAATACTGAGCATCCATATGATCAAAATAGCTGTATGGGACATCAACAGATGGATCGACCAGCATTAAAATCCCTCATAAACTGATAAGTAAAAACTATCAAAGTAACCATGAGAAATCTCTACACATTGTGTAGATTAAGCCTCTAAACAATCTGGAGTTGATTCATTTTCTGAATTACACAAGTGTTAACAGCAAGGTTAACACTGGTTCAGAATTTATAAGCAGAGCAAATGAAGGGGCACAGAATACAGAATGACTTAGTGGAGGAAAGTTGAGGTTGTGTAGTCCTCCAAATACTTGTATAAAACTCATGTGGAAGGTTGAGAACTTGCTTCAATGGCATTCATTACCAAAAGTCATGTACATTGTTGTTGATGCAGAAAGAAAGGGAATTACTCATCAGGAAAGCCTCACAACACTTCAGAAGACCAAGTCTGAATGCAAGTTTCTTGGTTTACTTTTACTTCACTGTCTTATATATGTTAACATATAAACAGATTACAGTCACCTAAAAAGCCCATCAGATAAAACTGTATTCTCTTTAAAGAACCACTAATACTGATAAACTTTGCAAAATATTTCTCTCAACCAATGAGGAACATATGTTGAACCTCCTAAAATATATTGGGAAAATATAAAGAAACTTTTAAGTTACATAAGTTTTATCAATAAAAAATTAATACAGACAAATATTTTTAAAGGTTCTTTTTGTTGTTATGTTTTATAGTATTACCATTATACATTCCAAGAATACTTACAATAGTTATAGTTTTACAGGACATGATGCCTAGCTGTGAGAGAAAATTCCAAAAAACTGAGGGTTTGGGGTTGCCTGAAGCCCAGCAGGGGGAGTACAGGAGTTACAAACAATACTCCTGTCTGAAAAGGCATGATTAGATGATGGGATGAGACAGGATAGTAAGGTATCACATTCTATTACATGTGTAAAGAATGGTATGAGACAGGATAGTAAGGTATCACATTCTGTTACATGTGTAAAGAATGGGATGAGACAGGATAGTAAGGTATCACATTCTGTTACATGTGTAAAGAATGGGATGAGACAGGATAGTAAGGTATCACATTCTGTTACATGTGTAAAGAATGGGATGAGACAGGATAGTAAGGTATCACATTCTGTTACATGTGTAAAGAATGGGATGAGACAGGTAGTAAGGTATCACATTCTGTTACATGTGTAAAGAATGGGATGAGACAGGATAGTAAGGTATCACATTCTGTTACATGTGTAAAGAAAAATACTTAATTATCATGAATGTCATTTTTTTTACATTATTGTTGAGCATTGCTGCAACTCTGTGAACATATTGTTGAATATTTTTGATAAACTGTCTATTGGACGTTCAAACACATCCTGGGAGTTAGTAACAACTGTTATTTTATTTTATTTGTGTGAAATACAAAAGTATTGAAAAAGAGGTGAACGGTAAAAAAGAAGGATAGCTTGAGTTTTATCCTTCAGGATAATATACTGGCTATGCTAAAATGTTATTAAAAACCTCATTTATTTGCTCACTACTCTATAGGTATCAGAAAGGTGCAAACAATGAAAAGAGGTGCAAGGGGTGAAAGTTTTATGCTCATTAGGTAATAATGTAGAAATTTAACAATGAAGAGATGCTAAAATGCTCGAATAAACCAGTTTCAAATGATTAATGTCTACTGTATTATTCGTTTTTCATTAAAACAATAAATGTTTAATTACAAATGGTAACTGGTGTTTTTAGTTGGAGTTGATGCTCAAATTAATCAATTACTGTATAAAACTATGCAAAGTGTAGTAACTTTTATATGAAAGTACAGTACTGTTAAACCAAAGAATAAATAAAGTTTTTTTACCATGTCAGATGTTAAGACAAAACTGGCAATTAATCTGGACACATTTCAAGAGAGCATGCCATTCAAAACAGATTATGCAAAACAAAAAAATGTAATTAGAATAACAACTATACATTCTCACCAGAATGGACCTCAATGGAAATGCTACAATACACAATATGAATGCTAAATGAGAGAATTTCAAAGTTAATCAGGAAAGTGAAAGAAGACACTTAAAAGAGCAGTCATTAACTACAGTTCTGTGTAGAAGTATTGTCTTGTGCACTTTGTATTTTGGTGTGCAAAAATCCATGAAATATCCCTGAGATCATGAATGTATCCGAGTGTAATGTATGAACTTGCGAAGAAATGGCAACATGAACATACAAGAGGATATGAATATACTCTGATGATGCAAACAAAAGCCTCTGAATATACTCTGATGATGCAAACAAAAAAGGATGTGAATATAGTTCAAGTCTTATTTTTCTTCACAGAAAACAAATAAATCACTACCAAAGACATGGAAAGTTAGGCTATGAGATGCAAAATGACTCAGAAAATATAATGCAACTGAAAAGAAAATTCCTCTCATATTTTTAAATGGGGATGTTAGTCCACTGAATAAGTTATAGGAATAATGATGGAAAATCTGGTACCATGATTTAAACTTGAAGTTAGATCACAATGCACATCTGAATAAAAATACTTTTTTTTTTTTTTTGTTACTGTTCAACCTGAAATTTGATATTCAAAAACCCAGATTATTTTAATGTTATATTCCTGAAGACGTTTCTTACATTATGAATGGCAAGAAAACCATTTCAATTTTGGAATGCAGAGCACAAGCTAATTTCATCACAAGTAACTCTGAGAGAGTGGAATCAAAAATTTTAACAGCTTGGATTACATGACAGAAACAAATATATGTATGATGTAATAAACATGAAAACTCTTCATTCTGATTGAAATCTACGAATAAAGAAACTACCAATTCTAAATATAAATAGGGAGCTGACTGGAGGTATATGCTTTCAAGTAGAACTAAATATGAATCAAAATAACAATCTGAAAATAAATTATTGATTATGGCTTAGTGTGACCAGTCCTATCTGATCTATATAATGCACAGGGTGAATAATGGAGGTTATTTTCAATGATATCTGTATAATTCTGAATACAGGTAACTTCAACAACGAATATAATACCAAATATTCTTTAGTATCTTTGAACACTCCTATACATGGCCTGTATGTTTCAGTACCGATATTGTGAGCAATTGCTGTCAGCTTATGGTAAACAAAGACACATGATATTTTCATTGTTGAATATTCAAATAATAAAATCCTTTATTCTTTTCACTTGTAAATGAAATAAGGAACATAAACTATATTTAACTGAAAAGAACAGATTAAAAAATGCATTTAATTAAAGCTAGATAAAAATAATTGTTACTGTTAATAAAGTCAGATCACAAACAATCATCAGCCACTGGGTGAAACAATAAAAACGACCATAAGACTTCTCTTTGTTGGTGACTAATCAGAAAGATCTAATTACAAAAACCCAGAAGCATTTCTGAACACGTGACAGTCCTCTATACATCAGTATGGTACAATAAAATTATTTTAAGAAATAATTTCATAACTCCTGTGATTGACCCTATTTGGTAAAGTACATCCTAAATCAGAACATAGGAAAATATACTATTTTCTGAATATGAATAGTATATAATAGGAGAGTGAGCTATGGGGTATCTTAATACCAGAAGAATACAGAAATTTATAACAGGTCTGTGTGTTTAAGAAAATGATACAGACAAAAAACTAAACCTGAGAGAAGTCTTGATGGAATTGTTGCTCTCTTGATCTAAAAGTCACATTCAAGTGAGATCTAAGAGTTTAAGAAAATAAAAAAAGACTGAGATAATTCATAAATGGTCGATAGTTGAGAGACCAATAATAGTTCTATGGTCATCCAGAAGAATCTGCGATAAAGAGAGTAAAGAAGTTTGAACCATTATCCTGAATTATATAGATGGTCTTCTCAGGAGCTGGAGATCACAAATAAAATCTGAAGAAAGAGACAAGAAATGTGGAAAAAAAGAGGTACTGGAATGGATAATCAGTTTAAAAAAATAAAATCCCATGGAAAAATACCTAAGCATGAGCATATATGTAACTTTCCATTGCAGGAATTAAAGAAAGGATGACTTTGAAGAAATCAAGGATAACAATATTGAATACTGACAAGAACTTAAAACAGTGGGAACTTAGAAAGTTTGCAATTATATTGAAAGGAATTCATTATATGGTGAGACCTTAAGTATTCTGTGAGAAGAAGAACGATTTGAGCCAAACAGCAATTCAAGGCACTTAAAGAAGTCAGCTGACAATTAAGAAGCAACAGTCTGTTCTTTAGAAAGAATAAAACTCTGGAAAAACCAAAAATGAAAAATGGAGCTTAGAATGATTCCTAAATGAAAGAAATCATGAGTAATATTCATTAATCCCATTTCAGAATAACTCAGAAACAAATTACTCAAGTGATAAGAGAATTTGATTAACTTTCATCACCTGAATTGTTGAAGAAGGCAAAAAACAAAAGACAAGATGCTGTCTTCTAAGAAAGTCTCCAGATGGTGAAAAATGCAGAAAATAAATGAGCAAATTAAAGGTTGATTGAATAAGGAAATAAAAGTGTCAGATAAAATGAGATGCAGTCATTGACTCAGGTGTAGTCCATGGGGAAATTACAGAACCAGAGCAACCAGTAAGAAAATCAAAAGAGACACAAAAAAGTAGGTGAGTGTCTTTAATTATCAGAAGGTGACTATTTCTGATGAGGATGCAACACAACCAAATTTCTTTAAAGAGCAGAAATTGTAAAGTACAAAAAGATGATATACAATAAACAAAACAAAATGTAATGTCAAGCATGATTTGTGACTTTGCAGTATGATTAACAAGAAAAAAGAAAAAAATGAACACTTTAGCTTGTATATATTACAGAAACAGAGGTGAAAATAGTTTGGTGGATTTGGTTAACAGAAACTGCAAATCAATACTGATTAGTAACTACCAAATATTGCTCAGAAACTTTTTAACATTCATCATTTTAACACATTATGTGAAACATATCCAAAACTAAAGGTCTTAACTCTTTGTAAAGATATCATTAATGCAAATGCAAAAAAAAGAAAAGATATGTTATGTTTTTATCCTAACGCTTCATGAACAAAACAGTTACTGGTATATAAAACTAAACTCAAAAAACAGAAAGAAATACCAAACACCTCAGCTATCATAAATAATCCATACTTTAACAGGTCATAAGTTTTGAGTTCTTAATTGTATAAGACACTATTAAACAAAAAACCCTGAATTTCTCCTAATTGAGAAATGTGACTTTTCTCTAGGCATATCCTCTTCTCTAATTTATTTACCACCTCTCCAAGAAGTGTAAAATTTAACATAAATTACTTATTATAATATTGCCACAACACAACTAGAGCACAAGTTTCATAGCCTTCAAGTTTTTTTAGCTACTGTATCATCAAAAAGAAAATCAAACCCCTTTTTGTCACACCCACCTATCATATCCTCTCTCTTAGGATTTGTCAATAGTTCTCTCTAATGTTTAAAACTAAATTATTTTTAACAAATAGAAAGCCAAGGTTTTAATCTATCAAACTGTTTATTACATTACACTGTTTTCTATAAAGAAAAATGTTAATTACTCTTTCAGTACAAGCTTTGTTCCCACGAGATTCTCAAACTGCAATGTGAACTTGGATATTTTATCCCCTGCAAGAGACTCTACTGTGTATTAAGTATCTGGTGAAGAAAGATGGCTTTCTCTTAAATTCTTGTGCATGAAAAAAGAGGGAGAAGATAATATATAACGAATTAACTATGTATTCATGTGGAGGTAAAAAAACTATGCCAGGAATATATACCGTGTTTCTCCGATAATAAGACCTACCCATAAAATAAGACCTAGTGTGATTTTTGGGGATAGTTTTAATATAAGCCCTACCCTTAAAATAAGCCCTAGTTAAGAGTGGCAGGAAGAGGAAAGAAATAAAAAAAAAATTAATTTATTAATTAGTTTAATAGTTAGTTAATTAGTTTGTTTAAGTATTAATCAGTTAGTTTAATAGTTAGTTAATTAGTTCGTTTAAGTATTAATCAGTTAGTTTAATAGTTTATTAATAGTTTATTTTAAATGGTTAGTTTAATAGTTTTACTTTGTAACTTCAATTTTTTAATATATCAAAATAAGACATCCCCCAAAAATAAGCCCTAGTGTCATATTTTGGAGTGAAAATTAATATAAGCCCTGTCTTATTTTCGGAGAAACACGGTAATATCCAGCTTAGTACAAGTACCAAACTGTGAACCATACTACTGGACCAAATGAAAAGTATTAGTCAAATGGCAAAAATTCAGTCAAATAAAATATTAGAAAAAACAATTACAAGAATTTCTAAAAAACAAGTAATAAATCATAGTATTTAAAATCATAAAATTTAATAATGAATTATAATCTACTTAAAATTACTTGCCTAATAAACTATTTTAAAAAATATATATTTAAATTTTTAGTAAAATTCTGTGAAAAATTTATAAACATTTTAATATTTGTTATGTTACCTTTCATGTTGATTTTATTATTACCATAACTATTCAAAGTACTTCATAAAGACAATTATTAAGATCAAATGTTATTTAAGTTTAGACCAACAAATAAGCTACAATTAATTAGAACTGTTCCAAAATGTTGTCATTCAGAAGGTTTTGCATTTGATATTTATAAACTGAGGTTCATTTTGAGTCCCAAAGACAAAAGAGAAAATATTTTGGTGATATAGAACTCTTCAGTATCTAAACATTTTCCACTAAAACAAATCAGATTGAAAATAACAACAGTAAACTCTTAATTTAAAAAATAAAGACAGATGTAGGCTTACTTACACAAAACCAATACAATAAATCTTATGTAATACAACTGATACAGGAATTTAAAAAAATTAAACTTACTATCCTTGCATGTAGCAGGAGTACCTATCCAATGACCATACGAACACTTGATTGTCCCAGATGAATTAAGAGCATAAAAGTGGTTGCATTGATAGGAGACTAGTGTTCCATGATCACCTTCTGTTACAACAGTGTAACCATTTTCAATGGATGGAGGGTTCTGGTAACATTTTTCTGTGAATATAATTTTATAATATAAATCTGTGGTGAATAAAAATAATTTTACCATTAAAAATGTATCTTAAAACTGAATATCTGATCTGTCACAATTCATTTGACATTGTACTCACACGGCATCCAAGTTTTTATGATGTTCTGAAAAAGAAATATATTACTGATATTGAGAGTCCATAACATTAAAAAGCTACACAAACAACACTTAAAAAAATCTTTTAATCTAATGCTTAAAGAATGTAAATACGATATTCTATAAATCTTTATCATCTTGTGTGTGTGCGTTTTCTTATAGCAAAGCAACATTAGGCTACCTGATGAGTCCACCGTGGGGAATCGAACACTTGATTTTAGCATTGTAAGTCTGTGGATGTTTGTAAATGTCAAGCACTGTTATAATGTTAACTAATATCAAAGCAATCATGTTATAGGAACTGTATAATTAAGAATAAAAGTTTGTTTTCCTTTAAGCCATGCATCTTAATATTATTTAATGTATGTACTTGTGGAAAGTTTTATGAATGAGTAATGGAACAAGCCATGGAAAGCACTGAATACTGAATAAGACCAGCCTAGAGAGTACACTGTAGCTGAGCTGATCCACTAAAAACTTAAGCCTTTTATGTAGAAGGGAACAGAAGTTGTAAGTGAAGCTAGCTTAAGACTAAGGCAAAGTTCTTTGAATAACGATAAATTTGCTGATTTTTGATTGCCCAATCATAAAAGAATAATTATAAGAAATATTTAAAGGTTTAAGTCCAACCCATGAATTTTATTTTATAGAAATTATTATTAGCATTATGCACAAGAGATTTTGAAATCATAATATGAAGTTGTACATTGTTTCTTTGTTCTTCGTTGAAAGGTAAAGCACTAGAGCACCATATTTTATTTCAGTATTTGGGTAGTACACGTATTAGATACTAAACTTTTGTGCATGCTTGGTAGTGAAACACTGGAAATGAGATGAATCAATCTAATGAAAATATTATATGAATGTTAAAGTGATCCTTGTTACTGAAATTATAACATTTAATATCTACATTTAGCTATATATGAAAATAATATATGTTTAGTAAATATGCACAATATATTTGATTTGTTGAGAATTTCTGAAGATTCATATTTTTATTTTACATTTTGTAGATACATTCTTAGGTTTCTTGCAGCTTCATTTGTCCCTGTATACCATGATGCCTCTTTTAATAATGTTATTTATTTATATGCAACATAAACTATGTCACTGCATGAAGTCAATTTATTTCATTTACAGTAAACTATACTCATAACAACTGAACTTTAAATAGGTAAAAGTAAACAGTACATCAGCTTTAACCTCAGCCATTAATATCATAAAAAAAACTTTCAAGAAGAATTTCAAGTGGTTAAGAGAGTTGTATCTTACTTGGTTTACAGGGTTGGAAGATTTCAGTCCATTTCCCCAAGTCACATTTAATCTCAGCATATGTATATTTTTCATATCCTTCAACACAATGAAACTGCAGAGTTTCATTATTTTCATAATATTCTTTATACACCACAGTATAGTGATCTTCATTCAATTGATTTGTGTAACATCGAGCTAAAAGTGTTGACACCAAATATGTAATTATTTTATAGTACACTTTAATTTCAAAATGAGCTAATTATAAACAAAATTTATTTATATGCTTATATTAATTATTTTTTAGTGCTGTCACATTTAGAAGAAAAAATACACAATAACATAGAGACATTACTATGAAATACTACAGGGTGTTCGGAAAGTCACTGTGCAGTTTTGTAATCATATTTTATTCAGTCTATTTCAAGCCAGCAACTGATAGCGGTGTTTAGAAACAAAATAAGAAGGATCCAAACCTGTATTGATGCCAACGGGGGTCACTTTCAACATTGTTTATAATTGTCATTCATAATTACCTCCTGTATTCTATATTGAAACATGTCTGTTAATAAATATGTAAGTGCACAGTAACTTTACAAACACCCTGTAGTTAAAACTGTAGTTATGTAAGAACATGAAACTTGTAGCTGTACAAGGGTTTGGTTTTAAAGTTCAAAAAGCTATTATATTAAATAACAATTACATAACAAACATAAACAAAGAATTGTTATAACATGTGCTTGCACTGAAAAACCATAAAAATTGTTTGTATGTTGTATACAACAATGTGAATCTAATATTGTTACAGGCTTTGTTTTTAACTGTGATGTTTGTCAAGTTGATTTTAAACGATAGACATGTTGTATGCAAAGAGATAATCACCAAGCTGACTGGAACCTCTTTAACTGTACGTTTCAGAGACAATCTGAACAATATGGGGCACTCAAGGTTTTGGTTGACTAGTGAGCTGCAGCCAGTTATACATATTTATGTATCAACAATGTAAATTCTGAGTTAGTGTTTTCAATCAAATAGCATGTTCACATACTAGAAATTAAAACTAACAAGTAGGTAGAATTACTGTTGAGATATTACTTATTGTTTGTTAAGTGGAACTTACAGTTTAAGAAACTTGGCTTTTCAATATTTATTTTTGAAATAATGCAGAAACTCCTGTCCATCAGTTCAAACCATCACAACACTTGGATCAGAAGTGTTATTTTGGCAATAATAAAATATAATCTAGACTTAACACCAAGATGATAACACAAACTCAGATAGGGATTGAATGTTTGTTGGTAAGAATTATATATTATATATATTAGAAATATAATCAAGAAGAAAGAGATGGAGAATTAACATAAGATCAAAAAGAAAGAAACGGAAGATTAAAAGATCTGATTCAATGAGAAGGGAATTTATGAGAAGAGACAAAAGAATGAGATAACGTTTACAGAATTATTACTTCAGGGAAGCAGCAGGATTGATAGATGATTATAACAACAAGGTTAAATAATAAGATTGAAAAGACCAGAAAAAACATACACAAGGACAATAATGAAGTTAAAAAATAGAATATAAAAGTTCATTTATGCTAAAATAAAACATCTGGAAACTAGACTGACAAATGCAAAACCCCTCACCACATTCACTCAAAAATTTCATCCTTAAATACCATTAACTATGTTGTATGTAGCAGCAGAATCCATCTGATTTACAACTGTCACTGTTACTACTGTGCTACTTCTCATGGCTGTAGAATTTTCTTAGATTGTTCCAGCTACATTATCACCTCTTTAAGTTATGCACCAACTGAGAGAAAAACATACTATGAAGGAAAGCTACCATCAGGCACTGTTTAAAATGATTTCCAACACAAACAGATGGAATGTGATTAACAACCAGCTGATTATTTACAATGACTATCAGTATCAACATTAAGCAACATAATAAAATCCATGCATTAGTGACAACTTTGACAAATATATTCGGAGTATCACATCAAAAAGAAGTTTCAAAAGCAAGATTTATGAATAAGGAATGGTAGAAACCTCAGCTACACGTAATGAAAATATGGAAGAATTTACCCAATTATGATACTTACAAGCTCCATGTGAAATAATATATTGATTGGCATGCAATCTATTCATAAGTACCACACAAATTAAACTAAAGCAATCATCTTTAAACCAATTGGCAATGGTACTTTAATCTTTTGAAGATGCAGACAAAAAGCACCATCCAGAAATTATCTAATCATGAGATCATTGATGTATAAATATGAAGTCACTATGATGGGAGTTTAAAATTATTATGTCAAAATATTAGTTGACAACTGAGTACACAGAAAAGAGGAATAAAAATCAAAGAATATATAATGTTTTAATTGCAATTTGAAAGGACAAACTGCCAGGATCTGCAGCCAAAGTGGCCATAAAACTTGGATATATTAATATGAACTGCACATTTCTGGAAATGTTACAAACATTGTAAAAGCCTGCATGTGTTATAACAACTAACTAAAGCAGAAAGATTAAGGCTTGTTTGACAGTCATAAATTATATCTGTCATTGTAAAACAACTTAAATAAATATTTATTAAAACACATTACTTAAGTAATAAGCAAATTCTAATATTGTATGGTAATTTTTATATTTACAAAAACAAAAAAACCTCTGTCTATTTTTTTAAAATAAAATAAGCCAACAAAACACTGTAACAAATGAACCTATTATCAAACTACTTAAAAAACACATTTTTCAACTCACTGTCTTTGCACACAGCAGCTTTACCAATCCAACTACCATAGGAACATGAGACTGATCCCACTGACTGAAGAACATAAAACTTGTTACATTTATAAGAAACCTCAGTTCCATGATCTCCTTCGGTCACCATCGTGTAGCCATTCTCAATTGAAGGTGGCTTAGTGTAGCATTTAGCTGTGAAAACATTTTAACACTGTAGAACAATTGTTTTTTACATGAAAACAATATAGGTAACCAATATTTTTGCATAAGATATTTTTCAGTAAAAATTTGAAATTTCTGTGCACCTTGGAAAATATGTTAAATGTTCTAATAACAATGCACCATTATTATTCACCTTGCATTCTTGACCATACACACAAATGAAGTAAAACCTCTAGGTGAATGCAAAGGTCACATCTCATTCTTTGTTTAAACATATATATCAACCCTAGTACAAAACAGTTCAGTGTGAACATGATAACACCTTTACTAGTGAAACAAATGTGACATATTTGTGAAACATACAGTTGTTTTGTTTTTCCTCAGTTCTGAAGTAAAACCAAGTTATGTCCAAAAGTACCCTGGTGGTCAAGGAATAGGAAGATAAAAATGTCGTGTAACATCCAATATCCTTGATGTTTAATTTCTCATAAAGAGCTACAGATCAGGTTCAAAAACAATAATTTTTGCTTTAAATAAGAAGAGATTTGAAATACTTCCATACAAGCCAAAGCAACCAGCCTAGATTAGGGCAAGTTTAACAATAAAAAGCAAGAAGAAGGCACTCTGAAGAATAAATTGAGATCATAAATAGGTATATTATTAGATCTGTTCTTCTGTATAATATAGAATGAGATTGTACAGATAATACACATTATTAATAAACAAAGAAAAAAATGCAACATGAATGCAAAAATATTACCTTTAGCTTTGACTGATAAATGCAAACAAGTGAGCTTTTGGCACATCACATTAAAACACAAACAATAATATTACCTGTTATCCAGACAGAAACTAAAAATCAAGAGGTGAAAACATGGATAAGTACATCATTGGGTAGCATGATGGAGCTTAAGATTCTGGAATAAGCTTTTTTTCCTGATATATAAATTAATCTTTGCTAATATATATATTTTTAATAGAACTAGAATTACAAGAAAAATGTACAAACAAGTTGGTTTGGTTAACTGTACCATAGATGCTGCAGACTTACAGAGATGTAGACAATTTGATACACTGGGCAAATACGTGGCAAGTGGTGTTTAACAATCCAAGATGTAAAGTAATATGTGCAAGTTTTCATAATTCAAATTATAACTTAAATGGCATTATGTTAAATGCTGTGGTTGAAAATCTTGGTGACATAATTGAAAAATAACTTAAGTCATCAAAACAGTGTATTGTAGCTAGCAGTAGGGCTAATAGGATTTTGGGCAGCTTCTGTAGAACTATTGAATACAAAACAAAGGATATTATTGTTTCACTGTATACATTTAGAGCACTGTACACAGTTTTGGGCTCCCTTCCTCAAAAGGACATTAAATTGTTGGAGAAGGTTCAAAGAAGAGCCACTAGAATGACACCTAGGATGGTGAGATTGACCTATGAGGAGAGACTGAAATATCTAAACTTGTTTTCTCTGAAGAGGAGAAGGGCCAGAGGGGATATGACTGAAGTGTTTAACCCTTTTGGCACAGTTGGCGACCACAGTCGACTTGAAGGCTCAGTGCGGCAGGCGACCTTTCTTTATTCCTGTCATTCTTATGCAATGAATTTAACATATAGAGTATTGGGTACAATCACTGAATATTTCAGGGACTTTTGTTGAGTTATTGCCGAGATATCATGCTTTTAGTACTGATACTGTAATTAGTTGAAGTATCAAACATATATATTCAGTGCCATGCTAAACATTAAAAGTTGTTATTCAGTGCTGAAAGGGTTAAGATAATTAAGGGTACTGATAATATAGATCCATAAAACATTTTGTTTATGTTTAGCAAAAAGGGGTCATAAATTCAAATTTTGACAGTATAGAAGTTGTCTTCAGTTAAGACAGTGTTACTTTTCAAACAGGGAGGTTGCCTTTTGGAATGAGCTGCCTTCAAGGGTGGTATAGGCAGTAAACTTAACCTTTACATTTTCTGAAATGGTACTTTCTATGTACACTTACTTCAAAAAAATGGCATGTTAATAACCAATGAATAGCTTAGAATGTCCCCACAGAGGTTTTTTCCACCATTTTAATCTTTGAAAAAGCTACAACATTCTTTCGATCCAAGATTTCTATAAGGTAGGGTGTGTCTTTAGTTTGCTCGAAGTTTCATATATTTTTAAATATAAATATATCTTAGTTAACTAAGCTTAATAAATTATAGTGGAATTGTATAGTATCAGTGTAGTTATTCATGATTCTTTTGTTATTCAACTGTATGTATAAAACCTTAAAAATAGTTTATTTCACTTCCTTCACGTGTAAAATCCTAAAAGACTTAGTAACTTATGTCCAGCAGCAACTGAGTACAAAGGTCATAGTGAGAAGATAACACAATGTAACAAAATTTTTACTTTTTTGTTCCTGAGCAGAAAGTGTTATTTCCCAATTGCTTATGCCTAAAGTAAATGGTAAAGACATATTTTTCTCTTCAAACTTCGCTTTTGTGATATGGGTATAGAAATTTTCAAATTTACCCATTTTCCAGAACAATCCAGGTAGATTCAGTGCTGAGTAGCTGATAGAGAATTTTCTCGAACTTACAAGAATTTTCAAGAACTTACGAGAATTTTAAAGAACCTTTTATAATTTTCTAGAACTTTCCACAGTAATATATATACAGGGGCTCACTACACAACACTTCAGTTTAATTCTAGCTAACAAAGTGAGCACATAAACCTATCCAAGGAGACTTTATCAAATGTTCCTGTTATCTTTGCCTCTGGGACAGCAGGGACACTGCAGCACACTACAACAGGAAGCACTGGCCACAACGGACGGATTTCTCTGTGGAGAGGCACAATGTCAAGTGTGAGCCACTAGTGGACCTCCAGAAGGTGTTGTTCTCACCATTGCACATAAAATTTGGTCTTATGAAGCAATTGGTCACAGCTCTTGATAAGGAGTCTGCAACCTTCAAGTACCTTTGAGACTTCTTCCCTAAGCTGAGGCACTTTTCTTTATTCAGTGTCAGACCAAATACATTATAATCACATTAGCTGGTGTCTTCATTGGACCACAAATAAAGATCCTGAAATACACAGAATTTCCCAAGAAGCTCAGTAGGAAGAGAAAAAAAGTTTGGGGCAGCTTTGTTGCAGTGGTTTGGTGCTTCTTGGACATTCATAAGGCTGAAAGTTATGTAGAACTGGTTGAAGCTCTGGTGAAGAACTACAACAAAATGAGCTGCAGGATGTCCCTGAAAGTCCATATCTTTGACAATCTTCTTGATAAATTCAAGAAGAACATGGGAACATATTCACAGGAGCAAGACAAGCGCTTCCACCAAGATATACTGGATTTTGAATGCCACTACTAAGAAGCATATAACAAAAACATGATGGGAGACTATATTTGGGGGCAGATATGTGAAAAACTACTCACTTCTAAACATTTTTGTATCACTTTAGTGTAAATACATGTAAATCTTGATTCATATGTTGTTTTTTTCAGACCTTATGGAAATAAAAATGCACAAATTTGCCTGTTTTTGCATAGAAAATAGGTTAATTTCTAAATTTCTTCATCCAGGTCACAAAAGCAAAGTTTGAAGGGAATAATGGCCATTTTCTGTACTTTTACAACACAAGCAATTATGAAATAACACATAGTATCCAGGAACATAATTAAATAGTGTAATTTCTTGCTTTAGTTCTTGATTTATTGTTTCATATTTAAAAAAAATAAGTTTTATAATTTATTTCTAAATAGTAATAATCTATATACATATATATAATGTATAATAACTGAAAATGTGACTGTATATTACAAAATACTAGTCCACTAAAATGCAACCAAGACAGGGAATTCAAAAGGTCAGTTTTATATTACTGGATACATAACATGAATGTACATGCACCATGTCATTGCAAGTTATCTTACTTTAGTTAGTCATGACTGGAAGGTCAACATAATAATAAATATATAGCATTATGAGACTTAAGCTATTTACACTAAGCATTTGCATTTTCATGTTATAATATTTGGTCATTCTAGCATGAAGAAAACATAATTTATATTTCATAATCTTTTCATGATGTTTATGAAGTTGGTCAAGTGACAAACCCACATAATTAGAAAACAACATAAAACATAGTCTTACTAAAAACAAACGTTTGAAATGTATTTCGGAAGTTTTATAGATCACACAAATAATATTTGACATTTTTGGGATGAAGAATAGTTTTTAATTATAACATGAAATCACTTTACACTGAGACTAGTAATGGAACAGACTCTATTTTCACAAACAAATATTTAATTAAAAAATCAGATTTTTGTTACACAAAATACTTGTAATTGTTACATAAATTCTAACAGAGTTTACTTATGCTGTATCAAAAGTTAGACAAACCCACGTATATTATACTGAGCCTATTGCAAAATGGTTAATATACAGCATGTTACTGTGAGTTGAAGTTCGTTACAGCTAGATCTTGACTACAATCTATTTTGTTTTTAATGTAGAAGTTACTGGAGATGTAGCCTCAGGCCTGGGCTCAAGAAAGACCCAATATGTAGTTTTTTGTATCTGAGTTTTTAGTTGAGATCACAATGGGCCTGATAGAAGAATTTAGCTACACACCTATGTGACCTTTAATTTACCTGTAAAGATAATATACAATTTAGACATTGTTTTGAAGCGTGATTCCCAAACTTGTGAATTACTTACACCTCTTAAGATGAAATTAAAATGGTAAAGTAACATGACAAAGATTATATTTAAACAGAATATTACCTGGTTTACAAGGTTTTAAGTTGCCAATCCATTCTCCTAAACGACACTTTATCTCAGCATTAATAATTCTTTCATATCCATTGTTACACTCAAATGATAGCTTATCACCACTTTGAACTGAGTGCTGATGTCCATAATAATTATGTTGTTCCAGGTTGTGTCTATAACATCTTGCTGAAAATGTCAGACCAAATACATTATAGTCACATGCCTTGATAAAAAACATTACTTTAACACTGTGTATTTTAACTACCTTGGTCAGAACTGGACTATTAGCAACAGTACTATGTGAAGATCATATAAAAACTGTTGCACACACACACCAATAACAATGGTAAAAACCACTTACCTAATATGCATACTTAACATGCAAACTGTTATCAACAGATGACTAGAAACATGCAATTTGTTTTAATGAATTTCACTCTTTTCTGTACCAACAGCAAAAGGGACATGTGGAGAACGTCTCATGACCCTGGATCTGTTTTTTGCAAATACAAGATGCAGAAAGTAATATAATTCCTAAGTGTAACTAAATACTTGTTGATAACCATTTAATAAATGGGTTATGTTAACAAAATAACCTTTCTACATCCTGTGGAGTTTAAGATACACTAGGTGGAAGTCCTAATAAAGTGTGTAACAATATTATTCCATTATCATGTACAATTAGGTTATTAACAATAGCTTCTAATGGCTCAACATCACACTAAATAATTTAAGAAACTGTTTATTACACAACACAGTTAATAAAGACTAAACAAGTGACATTCACTTTAGTACCAAAGAACTAAAACCTACACAGTAATAGTTATCAAATCAACAGTAACAAAAACTATTAACTTAACACTTCAGTATTTAAAAAATAGAGCTCTCTATAAAATAATGTCACATGTTTACAATTATATCAACATAACATCATGTCACAAACAAATCAACAATAAACAGTTTGTACAACAAATATATCATCTGTGATGGTTTGTAAGATCATACACTGTTGTTTAAGCTCGGATAAAATGATTACACAAAATACAAAGAGAAAACATACAAGTTACCATTAATATAAATTATGTAATAATACAGTAATACATCTAATGATTATATGTCAACAGAATCCTGCATTTGAAGTAAGCAATAATACAATCTAAATACCTTAAAAGTTTTCATGCACTGGATTGAAGTTAATGTTGCACTTATATAGCATTTAAGAAGTATAGAAACACACTTTATGTACCTGGTGTTTTGATAATTTAATATAGAAAATGAAAAATTTCATAAACTACTGATCCTATAAGTATTGGAATTAGATGAAGAAGAACCCAAATTTTTAGAAAATAAAGTTTGGAAATGGCTTGAATAGGTAGTGAAAGAAATGGTATTATAAATGTACAATTTTTCAATAAGATTATTATATCCTGAAGTACTAAAAGGTTTTTGGTTTTTCACTGTGTACAGACATTTTTTAACACAGAGTTGCTTTGATTCGGTTCATTGTACATTGCTCTGTTCATCTGGTTAGAAGGTAATGGGCTAGTTGGTGACCTAATTTCTGTTTATATTGATATAAGTAGTTTAGTTATTAATTATGAGGAATTCAGGGTAGCTTTTAGAAGTTTTCATTGCATGTTTTGGGCAATAGGGAAGATTGGGAAGAAGTGAAACATCTGCTCTGATTCTCAGGTTTATTGACCAATTAAAAAAAAAGATAATATGATACAAGAAGAAATATGGTAATCACGTGCTAGAGGTAAGTTTTGCAATCACAACATTATTATTCACCTGTTAAAAGTTAATTCTAAGGAGGTAAACCGTGTCTTCTTGTGACTGAGATAACAGAGTGACTGCTATTGCCTATTAACAAAGCTAGGTACATATCAAATGCTGATAAAACACCTGAAACTTTTGTTAATTACTCGCAAGTAAAAAATACTGCTAAACATTTGGGAGAGACTATAGCTGGGAGTGAACTGGAACACCTTGTCTCTGTTCATCCGAGTACCATTTATTCATTGTTTCAAAAAAGCTTGAAAATGCCATTTGACATTTTGTCACACTTGTATACAAAGCAAATAGAGAAGCACATTTGACATTTTGTCACACTTGGCATTTTCAAGCTTTTTTGAAACAATGAATAAATGGTACTAGGATGAACAGAGACAAGGTGTTTCAGTTCACTCCCAGCTATAATCTCTCCCAAATGTTTAGCAGTATTTTTAAGCTGTTCCCTGACTTTTAATTTACCTAGTGTACTCAACAAAATTTTTTATTGTGACACATGACATGCCAAACCTGTTTACATTCACGTAATGGAATAATTACATAAGAATTACTTCTTCCTTTCAGAAAATATGCCTTTACAAATAAACAGTAAAGTCTATATGATTACATATACCTGAATATGGAATAATTATGTTTCATGAAATCTTTTATGTTAATGTTGCATTTCTCCCGATGCCATGTTCCAGTTCTCTCTCACAAGTCCAAGTTCACTCAAAAACTAAGCACCTTGCAAACTATGTAAAAATTCCAAAAATATAATACAATAGTAACACAATTTTCCTAATTTTAGGATTGCCTAAGTCATTTAATTCAAGTTTAAGTCAGTTGTGTAATGTACCTGCCAAATGAGCAACATTGTGACTGCTAAAAGAAGGGGCAGACCTCAGAGTGTATACAAAATGAAGTAAGTAACCAGTGAAAAGAATTTTATTCCTATAAATATGTTTTATATACCCCTGCACCTCTCTAAAATCTTAATACATGTTTGTTTAACAACAATTACTAATATTCTACTGGAACTGGAAAAAAATGTTTAGAACTGGTATACCAAAAATAAAGTTTAATATAGTTTATTATTGGTGCAATCTTCTTGGAAGAAATATACAGCAGAAGCAGATTACAAGCAGGGGCTATTAGGGCTGGAGTCCCAAGCCCAGACTTAAAAAATGACCCATGATGAGGCTTATTTACTGTTGTTTTATTTTACCTTAGTTTCAATCCCAACCATAACAAGCCCAGTAAGAAAAATTAGCTTCACACCCATCTGACTTTTAATCCACCCTGATGTACAACAATTATTTTCCTCTACAATACGAATATATTTCAAAGTTTACCAACACAACAACATATGATGAATAGATGTAAAGTATACTATAATACTATAGTCCTATTAAAAAACTCAACTTAAAGCCTTTGCATATAGCAGAATTACCATTCAATCTGCCAAAGGAACACATGATTAATTCTGTTGACTTAAAATTTAAAAGTTGTTACAGCTTACCAACACAACAGCATCTGGTGAACAGACATAAAATATACGTTCTTATTATAATATTATTAAAAACTAAACTTACTGTCTTTGCATACAGCAGATTTACCAATCCACTTTCCATAGGAACACGTAATTGATCCTTTTGATTGAAGAACATAGAAGCTGCTACAGTTATAAGAAACCACAGTTCCATGATCTCCTTCTGTCACCAACGGGTAACCATTCTCAATAAATGGAGGCCTGAGTCGACATTTTGCTGTAAATTAAAAAGTTGCTCACTATAAATACATTTATAAAGACTCTATTTCTAAGATACTGATTTATACTAATTTCATTTTTAATTAATAAG
Source organism: Tachypleus tridentatus (assembly GCF_004210375.1). Classification (NCBI taxonomy): domain Eukaryota; kingdom Metazoa; phylum Arthropoda; class Merostomata; order Xiphosura; family Limulidae; genus Tachypleus; species Tachypleus tridentatus. The sequence continues at coordinate 171,864,189 of NC_134825.1, forward strand.
TTATACTAAAATAGAAAAAGTTAAATGATGCAAGATATTTCATAATGACAGTCCCTATTCACACATTTTTTTTTTAAAGTATACAAATACAAACTGTTGTGAATTCATAGAGCTCCTTGGGAACCTCAGATAGCATGTAGTAGTAGGTGTGACATCTGATATGTCTGAGGAATAAACACTTTGCAGAATAATATATACATAGCTTAATTAATATATACTTAGCTTAAATGTTTCGTTTAGTTCAGGGGTTCCCAACTGGTGGGTTGCGACCCCAGGGGGTCGCAAAGCCTTGGCAGGGGAGTCGTGTAGCCTTGTTAGAAGTAGCTTGGGATAACATTAATTTTATTTCATCAATTACATTTTCAAGTCACGAGTGCCAAAAGGTTGGGAACCCCTGGTTTAGTTCCTTCATATGATTTTTTTATTTTATTTTATTTTACTAAGAGTCAGGATTCATATGAATTATAAAATAACAAATCCTCACTGGTTAGACAGTTAAAATTATACAGTGAAAAGGATGTTTGTTTTGAATTTCGCACAAAGCTACTCGAGGGCTATCTGTGCTAGCCGTCCATAATTTAGCAGTGTAAGACTAGAAAGAAGGCAGCTAGTAATCACCACCCACCGCCAACTCTTGGGCTACTCTTTTACCAACGAATAGTGGGATTGACCGTCACAATATAACGCCCCCACGGCTGAAAGGGTGAACATGTTTGGTGTGACGGGGATGCGAACTTGTGACCCTTGGATTAAGAGTCACATGCCTTAACACGCTTGGCCATGCTGGGCCCAGTGAAAAGGAAAAGCTAATCGAAACTTAACGTCTACAAGCTTATAACATGACATTATGTTTTGGGACAACAAGAGACTTATTGATCTATTGTTAAAATACAATGAGAAGGATTAAACTGCATGCAAAGAGTTACAGAATTATTAGATTGTAAAGGTTTAGTTCCTGCCTAGTGCAATTTTCACCATTCTAGTTTCAGGTTCCAAATTCCTCATTTCTATTATTTTTACTTACAATTTTTCCTACTTAAGACACTTTTACTGGATTATAGATCTGCAATGCACACAGAGAATAACTTATAATGAATATTACAAAACTTACACTATCACACAGTATATAATGAATGAAATTCTGACAAAAACACTTTACATTGACAACCCATAGCTTTTTTAACTGGAATAGCAATTTATACAAATGGCAAACATGCCACAGTTCACATTTATGTAAGGAACCATCTCAATATGTACACTACACTGCAGCAACAAGCAAACACTGCTTAACACAAAGCAAAGTGTCCCACCCCTCAAATGAATAATCATTACTCTCTTGGGTGTCAAACAAAAAGAGAGAAAAAAAATTGTCTAATTGAAATTAGCATGTCTAGTGTTAACTGAAGAAGAAATCTATGTCTGTCAATGTACACATGCCTAACAACAGCACTTCTTTCTTGTGGCAATAACAGTTTGCTAATATAGGTAAGGGTTATCTCTGACCTTTCCTCTCATTTTTCAGTAGCCATAAACAAAAATGCTCCATGAAAATTTTAGAATAAAAAAAATTGGCAAAGATGGAGAACAATTCTGTACTGTGCCAAATACAAATTCAATTATTCAGATAAATCTGTACAACTTGTAATGAAACACAGATTATGGTCAAGGAAGAATTCAAATTTGCCAAACATGTTTTAACTGAAGTACAACGAGGAAGAATCTCTAATAGTACTGCTTTATCACAGTCAAAGTGGATACAAGGTGAGGTTACCAAAGAATGTGATAAAAACTTGACATATGATGTTTAAATTTAGTTTAACTGTACTGAATCAAGTCCTTGTGGCATATTAACACAAGTGGTAAGAACTTATGGAAATAAGAATCTTATTTTACATCAGTGATGAAAGGGAAACTAGATGGAAAATCATCTACTTTAGGTTTGATGCTCTGTTAGCTTTGCTTAGAGAACCAACTCAATCTTAGAGAATTGGTGAGAAATTAGGGTTCCATGTATAAACTGCAATTGTGTTGTCCACACTTTTAATAATCACAATGTAGAAAAGCTCTAGTTTAACCAGACATAGTTATTTGGGAGTTTGTAAGTTCTATGGCTCAATAATCATAAATTAACATATTTCAAAATCACCAAATTGTTGTATTTTCATTTTTGTTGAGCCTGACTATGAATGATAAGTAAATGAGAACCCAGTTATTAATGATACTATAGCAATAAACTCAGTATCTCCAGTGGCACTAAAAAACAAAACAAAAGTACTTCTTTAAAAAGATCTAAAATCTCCCAAATAACCTACAAATGACCTGTTTCTGTCCATCTTTAGATGTTAATCTGATGTTGACATAACTGGTAGTTTCATATATTTGGATTAAAAGGAGAAAAATTTAAATAAATTTGTTTTTTTTTTGTTGTTTTTTTTTAGAAATAAAATTTCAGAAAACCACAAGACAAAAGGTTAATATGCTGTAATAAAATCTAAATAAAGTACCACTACAACCAGGGTCACACAAAAATAGAAGTCTAAAATAAAACTCTTATACAACTAGAATGCAAGTATTACCACCTTCAATAAAAAATAATTAATAAACCTGTGCCTGGCCATAAATAGGTACAAATGTTAATAAATAATACAACATAAATCTAAAAGTTATTCATTTAAGTAACTAACAAAGGAGACAGGAAAAAGAACCAGAAGAAGAAAAACCTAATTCACCAAGAAAACATAAAGTTACAAAATTAAACCACATCTCAATATTAGAAACAATAATCAAGCAATGAATCACTCTAAGTATCTCATGAATTAACTTGTTTTCAAGCTCAAGGAAAGCATTTTTTTTAATTATGAAACCATGTGGTTATTATGATAAATCTTCACATTCTTTCACAACATTAATATCTGTACATCACTGCTACGTGGTCTTTCACAACATTAACATCTGTACATCACTGCTAGGTGGTCTTTCACAACATTAACATCTGTACATCACTGCTAGGTGGTCTTTCACAACATTAACATCTGTACATCACTGCTAGGTGGTCTTTCACAACATTAACATCTGTACATCACTGCTAGGTGGTCTTTCACAACATTAACATCTGTACATCACTGCTACTTGGTCTTTCACAACATTAACATCTGTACATCACTGCTACGTGGTCTTTCACAACATTAACATCTGTACATCACTGCTACTTGGTCTTTCACAACATTAACATCTGTACATCACTGCTACTTGGTCTTTCACAACATTAACATCTGTACATCACTGCTAGGTGGTCTTTCACAACATTAACATCTGTACATCACTGCTACGTGGTCTTTCACAACATTAACATCTGTACATCACTGCTAGGTGGTCTTTCACAACATTAACATCTGTACATCACTGCTAGGTGGTCTTTCACAACATTAACATCTGTACATCACTGCTAGGTGGTCTTTCACAACATTAACATCTGTACATCACTGCTAGGTGGTCTTTCACAACATTAACATCTGTACATCACTGCTAGGTGGTCTTTCACAACATTAACATCTGTACATCACATCTGTACATCACTGCTAGGTGGTCTTTCACAACATTAACATCTGTACATCACTGCTACGTGGTCTTTCACAACATTAACATCTGTACATCACTGCTAGGTGGTCTTTCACAACATTAACATCTGTACATCACTGCTAGGTGGTCTTTCACAACATTAACATCTGTACATCACTGCTAGGTGGTCTTTCACAACATTAACATCTGTACATCACTGCTAGGTGGTCTTTCACAACATTAACATCTGTACATCACTGCTAGGTGGTCTTTCACAACATTAACATCTGTACATCACTGCTAGGTGGTCTTTCACAACATTAACATCTGTACATCACTGCTAGGTGGTCTTTCACAACATTAACATCTGTACATCACTGCTAGGTGGTCTTTCACAACATTAACATCTGTACATCACTGCTAGGTGGTCTTTCACAACATTAACATCTGTACATCACTGCTAGGTGGTCTTTCACAACAACATCTTACACACTCTGTGGTCTTTACATTAACATCTGTACATCACTGCTAGGTGGTCTTTCACAACATTAACATCTGTACATCACTGCTAGGTGGTCTTTCACAACATTAACATCTGTACATCACTGCTAGGTGGTCTTTCACAACATTAACATCTGTACATCACTGCTAGGTGGTCTTTCACAACATTAACATCTGTACATCACTGCTACTGGTCTTTCACAACATTAACATCTGTACATCACTGTGGTCTTTCACAACATTAACATCTGTACATCACTGCTGGTCTTTCACAACATTAACATCTGTACATCACTGGTGGTCTTTCACAACATTAACATCTGTACATCACTGCTAGGTGGTCTTTCACAACATTAACATCTGTACATCACTGCTAGGTGGTCTTTCACAACATTAACATCTGTACATCACTGCTAGGTGGTCTTTCACAACATTAACATCTGTACATCACTGCAGGTGGTCTTTCACAACATTAACATCTGTACATCACTGCTAGGTGGTCTTTCACAACATTAACATCTGTACATCACTGCTAGGTGGTCTTTCACAACATTAACATCTGTACATCACTGCTACTTGGTCTTTCACAACATTAACATCTGTACATCACTGCTAGGTGGTCTTTCACAACATTAACATCTGTACATCACTGCTACGTGGTCTTTCACAACATTAACATCTGTACATCACTGCTAGGTGGTCTTTCACAACATTAACATCTGTACATCACTGCTAGGTGGTCTTTCACAACATTAACATCTGTACATCACTGCTAGGTGGTCTTTCACAACATTAACATCTGTACATCACTGCTAGGTGGTCTTTCACAACATTAACATCTGTACATCACTGCTTGGTCTTTCACAACATTAACATCTGTACATCACTGCTAGGTGGTCTTTCACAACATTAACATCTGTACATCACTGCTAGGTGGTCTTTCACAACATTAACATCTGTACATCACTGCTACTTGGTCTTTCACAACATTAACATCTGTACATCACTGCTAGGTGGTCTTTCACAACATTAACATCTGTACATCACTGCTACTTGGTCTTTCACAACATTAACATCTGTACATCACTGCTAGGTGGTCTTTCACAACATTAACATCTGTACATCACTGCTACATGGTCTTTCACAACATTAACATCTGTACATCACTGCTAGGTGGTCTTTCACAACATTAACATCTGTACATCACTGCTAGGTGGAACTTTGGTCAGTTTCATAATACATATATATTGAAAACCTAGATGCTCAAGATGGAAGGTGGTTTTAAAACTGTGTAAGAAACTATGTATGGTGGTTGTTAAAAGAGATCAAAGTAAAATGTTGAAAATAAAACCACAAAGAAGTTAACTGCACACATATATGTGTTATTGTTGATACAATATTTCAAGCAATGCCTTTCTTCAAGTATCACTAACTGAATAGTAAATTTGTAAATGAAACATAATATCAACAATAGTACATATACATTTTTGAAAAAATATATATGTGTGTGTATATATATACACACACACACACATACATATATACACACACACACACACACACATATCTGTAGTTAAGTTATTGGTGGTTTTACCTTCAATATTTTTCTTTTATGCTAGGGATGTAAGGTGAGTTAGCCGTTTAATGTAACTAAAAATTCAAAGTTGAACTAAATTATAAAAGAAATAATAAATGAATGGTAAAAAACATAACAAAATAAAGGCATAACCAGCTATCTTACAGCATAATACAAATATCCAGAGAGATGGTAACTAATGTACCAGGTAAGAAAGATTCATTGTTGTTAATGGAGTAAGTATATTTTAATAAGATCATTCATTGTTAATAAAGAGATTTGTTTCAAAATATTTCCATTATTATTCTATAGGCATCAAATCCATGAATTGTTCATATAAATTAGTAGTAATGGTCCTATATTTCCAACAAAATGTAGATCAAAAACTTAAATAAGCAAAAATTACTTTTTTTTTATTAATAAAATTCTAGAATTTTAGTCAACTGAGATCAAAACGTTACAAATGACTAAAATAACTACTGAAAGTTCTCTTGTTGGCTTACAATTTAAAAATTCAAAATAGATTAAATGTTATTTGTGAATCATTACTTTTCCAGGGTTAATGTGGTTTTAATTTAAAAAATTTTCTCAGTTTTGCTTATCTCAATGAGAAGCACATCTAATATAAATATGAAAGAAAACTAAAATATGGAGAATTTCAGGCATCATTCACGTAACTTAATAAAAACTATTAATTTATCAATAAATTCTTAGTATTACTGTTAACAGCTATAACAAAAAAACCTAATATGTACACTTGCTCCAATTAAAGCTGCAAAGTCAATTTTCATTCAGAATATTTTTAAGCATCAAATAGTGACTTTACAATACAAGTGCTTTACTGTAGACAACATTTATAATAGTCTTAGCTTCAGCTTTCCTTAATTAGTAGGAGGAGGCAATACTATATATAATGGAGTCAAATCTAAACTAGATCTAAAATTAGATTAATGGACAGCATTAGCTCAGAAGAGGAGGGAGTGACCTCTCACTAAGCCAGCCCTGATTTGTGGAGTATATTAATTTATATATATTAGAAATTACCATATATGCCTTTAAGTGAATACTTATTACCTGGAACACATCTAGGCACAGGATCCCACTGTCCATCATTGCAAATTATTTCATGGCCACTTGAGATACGCCTCAAACCTCGAAATTCATAATCACTATTGCACTTAACAAACGAATTCTCCCCATGAGGTTTTGGCACATCCTTTTCATCCTATCAGTGAAATACAGTAAGATAAATCATACTAAAATTAACGAAAACAAATATCTGACAAAACAAAAGTGCTAAGATGGTTGAATCCTCTTTTGAAGATAAAATTTAGTCAAAGCACTGGTTAAAATATATCCACAAAAGCTCAAGTCCATGACATGACATGACCTCAGGCTCAGCCTAAATTCTGATTTACATGACATTTATCTGGGAAAGTAAAAAAATGGATAAAACTAATTAAAAAGTGCACAAAAATAACAATGACAGTGGCACTTTTAATTACATAGCTAATAATTAATTGCAATTATTGTAATATTCCCTTTTGTATCATTGCATACAGTGTATTAAATTGACTGCAGTATAACCATATTAAGTGTTAGTTAGTTCTGCACTTCTGTATAGATGACTTGATTTGAACACAAGTTGCTGTTATTGAAAATGATAATATCAAACCTGAAGACATGGTACTTTGAAGGACAAGTGTTAAGAATTTGTTTTAAATAGAATAAAAGAGATAAAGATATAAAGTAAAATATACTTTTATCTGTTTGAAGAAGACAGGCCACAGACAACTAGTTGATTTGATTAGAATTAGAATTAATATATTATGATAAGTGAAACTCAAATACACATAAAAACAATAATTCAATATAAAAGATAAACTAATAAAACTGTATTTACTAAAAATAAAACTAAGGTTTCTTTTCTGTCTCAATAGCTTGGTTGAGGTTACTATTTGCAACTCTGTTACCATAGAATCCTTCCACAAACTAACCAACCAAGATATTATTTTTGTAAGCATTCCAAGTTATTCATGTACACAGTCAAGTTTTCAAGTGTTCCACATCTACAAGGCTTAAATTCTGTTTAAAAATGAAGTAATATTTCTACCAAGTTGAATCAGCAATGGTGTTCCTAGATTCAGAATTGTTTATGTTCCACATGTTTGATGACATTCAGTGATAGATCATCCATAATAAGCAGCAGATGTAGTGTTATTTGTTCATGAGTCAGGAATTTTCATGTAGAAACCTGTAAAATTGATTAAGAAAATACCTAAGCCTTCATTTTTGAATATTTACATAACAGCAGTGCACCATACTTCACCTAATCACTTTATGTTAGTTGTAGCAAGAGTAATGTGCCACTGCACACATCAAGAAATTACTACTGAGGTGTTAGCATGGCACTGGTTCTTCTATACTGGCCAAAAATGATTAATTCTGCCAGATTTTGAATTCCCTTTTGTGCTCACGTGAGTGAAGTTCGTCACACCAATATCTCCATCCAAGAATGTCAAATGTAAGTTTCAAACTGGTACAAAGACATCAATACTGTTCCTTTAACAGGGCTCCTGGTAATTATCTGAGGTATGTCACATACCTTCTGATTAAACAATACTATAAACAAAGCATGCATGCACACTATGAAAACATTATCGACAGGTCAACTTTTCAGTAATGAAATAAAATACAGAAAACTTACTTCAACAGGGCAAGAATTCCAACCATAATAGCATCTACCATACTGGTGTTTAGATACAAATTTTCCATTAGCTAGAGGTGGGAACTGACAGTGCCCTGTACAATGTAAAAGAGTACCAGTTAGAGGTAATTAAGTCAACATACATCATATTACATTAATAATGAAATAACAGAATATCTACGGAAAAAAAGTGAGAAAAAAGCCAAATTAGATTTTGATAGATTATATCAATGAATGGTCAAGATCTGAAACATATTTACAGAAAAGTTAATAACAGAGAATTCTAGATATAAACAACCACTGACCTTTGGAAGAAAGGCTTGACCATAAATAAAATTATTAAATGGAATTTTGCAATATACTTCTGGAAGGTGTTTTTTGATTGGATTGGCTAGTTTACAGTTTACCCTTAAGTTCACCTGAGCATGACAAGTTACTTGCCATTAAACATTAGAACTTCTAGAAGGTGTTTCTTGATTGGATTGCCTAGTTTACAGTTTACCCTTAAGTTCACCTGAGCATGACAAGTTACTTGTTATTAAACATTAGGAGCAGTAAGACAAACAAATATCAGTAATCTATTAAACTAAGAAACTTAAAGATAATAACACAAATAAATACAAAGTTAACCCAGCAGAATTTGTGAGATAATTTCCATTACTTTTAATAATATATCAGAACTTTGAAACAATTTAAGTTTTACATTTTACTTAATTAAACCATTAATAGTACATAGACAAATATATAATAGTTTTTATTTACATCTTAACAATGATGTTTTCACAAAGGTGTAGCAACTTTTAATACCTAAAACATGATTTCTAAGCACTACTTTAAAACATGAAAATAGAAACACAGGCCTAAATTTTCAGTAGAATTTTCTGTTATTTGGGTATAAGCAAATGGTGAAACATTTTACTTACTAATGAATAAACTATATATTTATGATAAATACGACAGATATGTACATATATTCAATATATGTGTGGTACCAGGTTGAAGGAATTTTTAGTGTTGCTCCTTAAATTCTCAAATAATTTATTTTTTGTTACTGGGATATACAAAATAACTTACTTAAACATTTAGGTGGATCAAAGGTCCAGATTCCTTCTTCCACACACTTCAGTACTTTAGATCCTACCATTGTAGTTCCTTCATCACATGCAAATATTGCTAGGGTACCAATGGTTATCTTCTCAGATGGAAGAACCATTCTCCCACCAACAGGTTTCTCAGGCCTTTCACAAGCTTGTTCTAGGATAGAAAACTTTATAATTACTGATATATTAATATTCATATAAAACAGTTTATATTAAACAGTATGGATTTGCATGCAATTTTACATAATTGAAAATTATTAATTTAAAAAAGGGGAATCTATGTCTATTCTATTTGCCATTTGCCAAAAGCCATCACTGTGACTGCCAATCAAATGCTTAAAACTGAGCATGGTACTCTCTTTCAATCTGTATAGCTTAAATATGTACATTATGGAAGACAGGCTAGATCTTGATGTTTGTGTAATATGGTTTAAATATGTACATTATGGGAGACAAGCTAGATCTAGATGTTTGTGTAACATGGTTTAAAGATGTACATTATGGGAGACAGGCTAGATCTAGATGTTTGTGTAACATGGTTTAAAGATGTACATTATGGGAGACAGGCTAGATCTAGATGTTTGTGTAACATGGTTTAAAGATGTACATAATGGGAGACAGGCTAGATCTAGATGTTTGTGTAACATGGTTTAAAGATGTACATTATGGGAGACAGGCCAGATCTAGATGTTTGTGTAACATGGTTTAAAGATGTACATTATGGGAGACAGGCTAGACCTAGATGTTTGTGTAATATGGTTTAAAGATGTACATTATGGGAGACAAGCTAGATCTAGATGTTTGTGTAATATGGTTTAAAGATGTACATTATGGGAGACAGGCTAGATCTAGATGTTTGTGTAACATGGTTTAAAGATGTACATAATGGGAGACAGGCTAGATCTAGATGTTTGTGTAACATGGTTTAAAGATGTACATTATGGGAGACAGGCCAGATCTAGATGTTTGTGTAACATGGTTTAAAGATGTACATTATGGGAGACAGGCTAGACCTAGATGTTTGTGTAATATGGTTTAAATATGTACATTATGGGAGACAAGCTAGATCTAGATGTTTGTGTAACATGGTTTAAAGATGTACATTATGGGAGACAGGCTAGATCTAGATGTTTGTGTAACATGGTTTAAAGATGTACATTATGGGAGACAGGCTAGACCTAGATGTTTGTGTAACATGGTTTAAAGATGTACATTATGGGAGACAGGCTAGATCTAGATGTTTGTGTGACATGGTTTAAAGATGTACATTATGGGAGACAGGCTAGATCTAGATGTTTGTGTAACATGGTTTAAAGATGTACATTATGGGAGACAGGCTAGATCTAGATGTTTGTGTAACATGGTTTAAAGATGTACATAATGGGAGACAGGCTGGATCTAGATGTTTGTGTAACATGGTTTAAAGATGTACATTATGGGAGACAGGCCAGATCTAGATGTTTGTGTAACATGGTTTAAAGATGTACATTATAGGGAGACAGGCTAGATCTAGATGTTTGTGTAACATGGTTTAAAGATGTACATTATGGAAGACAGGCCAGATCTAGATGTTTGTGTAACATGGTTTAAAGATGTACATTATGGGAGACAGGCTAGACCTAGATGTTTGTGTAATATGGTTTAAAGATGTACATTATGGGAGACAGGCTAGATCTAGATGTTTGTGTAATATGGTTTAAAGATGTACATAATGGGAGACAGGCTAGACCTAGATGTTTGTGTAACATGGTTTAAAGATGTACATTATGGGAGACAGGCTAGATCTAGATGTTTGTGTAACATGGTTTAAAGATGTACATTATGGGAGACAGGCTAGATCTAGATGTTTGTGTAACATGGTTTAAAGATGTACATTATGGGAGACAGGCCAGATCTAGATGTTTGTGTAACATGGTTTAAAGATGTACATTATGGGAGACAGGCTAGACCTAGATGTTTGTGTAATATGGTTTAAAGATGTACATTATGGGAGACAGGCTAGATCTAGATGTTTGTGTAACATGGTTTAAAGATGTACATAATGGGAGACAAGCCAGATCTAGATGTTTGTGTAACATGGTTTAAAGATGTACATTATGGGAGACAGGCTAGACCTAGATGTTTGTGTAATATGGTTTAAATATGTACATTATGGGAGACAAGCTAGATCTAGATGTTTGTGTAACATGGTTTAAAGATGTACATTATGGGAGACAGGCTAGATCTAGATGTTTCTGTAACATGGTTTAAAGATGTACATTATGGGAGACAGGCTAGACCTAGATGTTTGTGTAACATGGTTTAAAGATGTACATTATGGGAGACAAGCTAGATCTAGATGTTTGTGTAACATGGTTTAAAGATGTACATAATGGGAGACAGGCTAGATCTAGATGTTTGTGTAACATGGTTTAAAGATGTACATTATGGGGAGACAGGCCAGATCTAGATGTTTGTGTAACATGGTTTAAAGATGTACATTATGGGAGACAGGCCAGATCTAGATGTTTGTGTAACATGGTTTAAAGATGTACATAATGGGAGACAGGCTAGATCTAGATGTTTGTGTAATATGGTTTAAAGATGTACATTATGGGAGACAGGCTAGACCTAGATGTTTGTGTAACATGGTTTAAAGATGTACACAATGGGAGACAGGCTAGACCTAGATGTTTGTGTAATATGGTTTAAAGATGTACATTATGGGAGACAGGCTAGATCTAGATGTTTGTGTAATATGGTTTAAAGATGTACATTATGGGAGACAGGCTAGATCTAGATGTTTGTGTAACATGGTTTAAAGATGTACATAATGGGAGACAGGCTAGATCTAGATGTTTCTGTAACATGGTTTAAAGATGTACATTATGGGAGACAGGCTAGATCTAGATGTTTGTGTAACATGGTTTAAAGATGTACATTATGGGAGACAGGCTAGATCTAGATGTTTGTGTAACATGGTTTAAAGATGTACATAATGGGAGACAGGCTAGATCTAGATGTTTGTGTAACATGGTTTAAAGATGTACATTATGGGAGACAGGCCAGATCTAGATGTTTGTGTAACATGGTTTAAAGATGTACATTATGGGAGACAGGCTAGACCTAGATGTTTGTGTAATATGGTTTAAAGATGTACATTATGGGAGACAGGCTAGACCTAGATGTTTGTGTAATATGGTTTAAATATGTACATTATGGGAGACAAGCTAGATCTAGATGTTTGTGTAACATGGTTTAAAGATGTACATTATGGGAGACAGGCTAGATCTAGATGTTTGTGTAACATGGTTTAAAGATGTACATTATGGGAGACAGGCTAGAACTAGATGTTTGTGTAACATGGTTTAAAGATGTACATTATGGGGAGACAGGCTAGATCTAGATGTTTGTGTAACATGGTTTAAAGATGTACATTATGGGAGACAGGCTAGATCTAGATGTTTGTGTAACATGGTTTAAAGATGTACATTATGGGAGACAGGCTAGATCTAGATGTTTGTGTAACATGGTTTAAAGATGTACATGTATGGGAGACAGGCTAGATCTAGATGTTTGTGTAACATGGTTTAAAGATGTACATTATGGGAGACAGGCCAGATCTAGATGTTTGTGTAATATGGTTTAAAGATGTACATAATGGGAGACAGGCTAGATCTAGAGATGTTTAAAGATGTACATTATGCTAGACCTAGATGTTTGTGTAATATGGTTTAAAGATGTACATTATGGGAGACAGGCTAGATCTAGATGTTTGTGTAACATGGTTTAAAGATGTACATTATGGGAGACAGGCTAGATCTTGATGTTTGTGTAATATGGTTTAAATATGTACATTATGGGAGACAAGCTAGATCTAGATGTTTGTGTAACATGGTTTAAAGATGTACATTATGGGAGACAGGCTAGATCTAGATGTTTGTGTAACATGGTTTAAAGATGTACATTATGGGAGACAGGCTAGATCTAGATGTTTGTGTAACATGGTTTAAAGATGTACATAATGGGAGACAGGCTAGATCTAGATGTTTGTGTAACATGGTTTAAAGATGTACATTATGGGAGACAGGCCAGATCTAGATGTTTGTGTAACATGGTTTAAAGATGTACATTATGGGAGACAGGCTAGACCTAGATGTTTGTGTAATATGGTTTAAAGATGTACATTATGGGAGACAAGCTAGATCTAGATGTTTGTGTAATATGGTTTAAAGATGTACATTATGGGAGACAGGCTAGATCTAGATGTTTGTGTAACATGGTTTAAAGATGTACATAATGGGAGACAGGCTAGATCTAGATGTTTGTGTAACATGGTTTAAAGATGTACATTATGGGAGACAGGCCAGATCTAGATGTTTGTGTAACATGGTTTAAAGATGTACATTATGGGAGACAGGCTAGACCTAGATGTTTGTGTAATATGGTTTAAATATGTACATTATGGGAGACAAGCTAGATCTAGATGTTTGTGTAACATGGTTTAAAGATGTACATTATGGGAGACAGGCTAGATCTAGATGTTTGTGTAACATGGTTTAAAGATGTACATTATGGGAGACAGGCTAGACCTAGATGTTTGTGTAACATGGTTTAAAGATGTACATTATGGGAGACAGGCTAGATCTAGATGTTTGTGTGACATGGTTTAAAGATGTACATTATGGGAGACAGGCTAGATCTAGATGTTTGTGTAACATGGTTTAAAGATGTACATTATGGGAGACAGGCTAGATCTAGATGTTTGTGTAACATGGTTTAAAGATGTACATAATGGGAGACAGGCTGGATCTAGATGTTTGTGTAACATGGTTTAAAGATGTACATTATGGGAGACAGGCCAGATCTAGATGTTTGTGTAACATGGTTTAAAGATGTACATTATAGGAGACAGGCTAGATCTAGATGTTTGTGTAACATGGTTTAAAGATGTACATTATGGAAGACAGGCCAGATCTAGATGTTTGTGTAACATGGTTTAAAGATGTACATTATGGGAGACAGGCTAGACCCTAGATGTTTGTGTAATATGGTTTAAAGATGTACATTATGGGAGACAGGCTAGATCTAGATGTTTGTGTAATATGGTTTAAAGATGTACATAATGGGAGACAGGCTAGACCTAGATGTTTGTGTAACATGGTTTAAAGATGTACATTATGGGAGACAGGCTAGATCTAGATGTTTGTGTAACATGGTTTAAAGATGTACATTATGGGAGACAGGCTAGATCTAGATGTTTGTGTAACATGGTTTAAAGATGTACATTATGGGAGACAGGCTAGATCTAGATGTTTGTGTAACATGGTTTAAAGATGTACATAATGGGAGACAGGCTAGATCTAGATGTTTGTGTAACATGGTTTAAAGATGTACATTATGGGAGACAGGCCAGATCTAGATGTTTGTGTAATATGGTTTAAAGATGTACATAATGGGAGACAGGCTAGATCTAGATGTTTCTGTAACATGGTTTAAAGATGTACATTATGGGAGACAGGCTAGACCTAGATGTTTGTGTAATATGGTTTAAAGATGTACATTATGGGAGACAGGCTAGATCTAGATGTTTGTGTAACATGGTTTAAAGATGTACATTATGGAAGACAGGCTAGATCTTGATGTTTGTGTAATATGGTTTAAATATGTACATTATGGGAGACAAGCTAGATCTAGATGTTTGTGTAACATGGTTTAAAGATGTACATTATGGGAGACAGGCTAGATCTAGATGTTTGTGTAACATGGTTTAAAGATGTACATTATGGGAGACAGGCTAGATCTAGATGTTTGTGTAACATGGTTTAAAGATGTACATAATGGGAGACAGGCTAGATCTAGATGTTTGTGTAACATGGTTTAAAGATGTACATTATGGGAGACAGGCCAGATCTAGATGTTTGTGTAACATGGTTTAAAGATGTACATTATGGGAGACAGGCTAGACCTAGATGTTTGTGTAATATGGTTTAAAGATGTACATTATGGGAGACAAGCTAGATCTAGATGTTTGTGTAATATGGTTTAAAGATGTACATTATGGGAGACAGGCTAGATCTAGATGTTTGTGTAACATGGTTTAAAGATGTACATAATGGGAGACAGGCTAGATCTAGATGTTTGTGTAACATGGTTTAAAGATGTACATTATGGGAGACAGGCCAGATCTAGATGTTTGTGTAACATGGTTTAAAGATGTACATTATGGGAGACAGGCTAGACCTAGATGTTTGTGTAATATGGTTTAAATATGTACATTATGGGAGACAAGCTAGATCTAGATGTTTGTGTAACATGGTTTAAAGATGTACATTATGGGAGACAGGCTAGATCTAGATGTTTGTGTAACATGGTTTAAAGATGTACATTATGGGAGACAGGCTAGACCTAGATGTTTGTGTAACATGGTTTAAAGATGTACATTATGGGAGACAGGCTAGATCTAGATGTTTGTGTGACATGGTTTAAAGATGTACATTATGGGAGACAGGCTAGATCTAGATGTTTGTGTAACATGGTTTAAAGATGTACATTATGGGAGACAGGCTAGATCTAGATGTTTGTGTAACATGGTTTAAAGATGTACATAATGGGAGACGGGCTGGATCTAGATGTTTGTGTAACATGGTTTAAAGATGTACATTATGGGAGACAGGCCAGATCTAGATGTTTGTGTAACATGGTTTAAAGATGTACATTATAGGAGACAGGCTAGATCTAGATGTTTGTGTAACATGGTTTAAAGATGTACATTATGGAAGACAGGCCAGATCTAGATGTTTGTGTAACATGGTTTAAAGATGTACATTATGGGAGACAGGCTAGACCTAGATGTTTGTGTAATATGGTTTAAAGATGTACATTATGGGAGACAGGCTAGATCTAGATGTTTGTGTAATATGGTTTAAAGATGTACATAATGGGAGACAGGCTAGACCTAGATGTTTGTGTAACATGGTTTAAAGATGTACATTATGGGAGACAGGCTAGATCTAGATGTTTGTGTAACATGGTTTAAAGATGTACATTATGGGAGACAGGCTAGATCTAGATGTTTGTGTAACATGGTTTAAAGATGTACATTATGGGAGACAGGCCAGATCTAGATGTTTGTGTAACATGGTTTAAAGATGTACATTATGGGAGACAGGCTAGACCTAGATGTTTGTGTAATATGGTTTAAAGATGTACATTATGGGAGACAGGCTAGATCTAGATGTTTGTGTAACATGGTTTAAAGATGTACATAATGGGAGACAAGCCAGATCTAGATGTTTGTGTAACATGGTTTAAAGATGTACATTATGGGAGACAGGCTAGACCTAGATGTTTGTGTAATATGGTTTAAATATGTACATTATGGGAGACAAGCTAGATCTAGATGTTTGTGTAACATGGTTTAAAGATGTACATTATGGGAGACAGGCTAGATCTAGATGTTTCTGTAACATGGTTTAAAGATGTACATTATGGGAGACAGGCTAGACCTAGATGTTTGTGTAACATGGTTTAAAGATGTACATTATGGGAGACAAGCTAGATCTAGATGTTTGTGTAACATGGTTTAAAGATGTACATAATGGGAGACAGGCTAGATCTAGATGTTTGTGTAACATGGTTTAAAGATGTACATTATGGGAGACAGGCCAGATCTAGATGTTTGTGTAACATGGTTTAAAGATGTACATTATGGGAGACAGGCCAGATCTAGATGTTTGTGTAACATGGTTTAAAGATGTACATAATGGGAGACAGGCTAGATCTAGATGTTTGTGTAATATGGTTTAAAGATGTACATTATGGGAGACAGGCTAGACCTAGATGTTTGTGTAACATGGTTTAAAGATGTACATAATGGGAGACAGGCTAGACCTAGATGTTTGTGTAATATGGTTTAAAGATGTACATTATGGGAGACAGGCTAGATCTAGATGTTTGTGTAATATGGTTTAAAGATGTACATTATGGGAGACAGGCTAGATCTAGATGTTTGTGTAACATGGTTTAAAGATGTACATAATGGGAGACAGGCTAGATCTAGATGTTTCTGTAACATGGTTTAAAGATGTACATTATGGGAGACAGGCTAGATCTAGATGTTTGTGTAACATGGTTTAAAGATGTACATTATGGGAGACAGGCTAGATCTAGATGTTTGTGTAACATGGTTTAAAGATGTACATAATGGGAGACAGGCTAGATCTAGATGTTTGTGTAACATGGTTTAAAGATGTACATTATGGGAGACAGGCCAGATCTAGATGTTTGTGTAACATGGTTTAAAGATGTACATTATGGGAGACAGGCTAGACCTAGATGTTTGTGTAATATGGTTTAAAGATGTACATTATGGGAGACAGGCTAGACCTAGATGTTTGTGTAATATGGTTTAAATATGTACATTATGGGAGACAAGCTAGATCTAGATGTTTGTGTAACATGGTTTAAAGATGTACATTATGGGAGACAGGCTAGATCTAGATGTTTGTGTAACATGGTTTAAAGATGTACATTATGGGAGACAGGCTAGACCTAGATGTTTGTGTAACATGGTTTAAAGATGTACATTATGGGAGACAGGCTAGATCTAGATGTTTCTGTAACATGGTTTAAAGATGTACATTATGGGAGACAGGCTAGATCTAGATGTTTGTGTAACATGGTTTAAAGATGTACATTATGGGAGACAGGCTAGATCTAGATGTTTGTGTAACATGGTTTAAAGATGTACATAATGGGAGACAGGCTAGATCTAGATGTTTGTGTAACATGGTTTAAAGATGTACATTATGGGAGACAGGCCAGATCTAGATGTTTGTGTAATATGGTTTAAAGATGTACATAATGGGAGACAGGCTAGATCTAGATGTTTCTGTAACATGGTTTAAAGATGTACATTATGGGAGACAGGCTAGACCTAGATGTTTGTGTAATATGGTTTAAAGATGTACATTATGGGAGACAGGCTAGATCTAGATGTTTGTGTAACATGGTTTAAAGATGTACATTATGGGAGACAGGCCAGATCTAGATGTTTGTGTAACATGGTTTAAAGATGTACATTATGGGAGACAGGCTAGATCTAGATGTTTGTGTAACATGGTTTAAAGATGTACATTATGGGAGACAGGCTAGATCTAGATGTTTGTGTAACATGGTTTAAAGATGTACATTATGGGAGACAGGCCAGATCTAGATGTTTGTGTAACATGGTTTAAAGATGTACATTATGGGAGACAGGCTAGACCTAGATGTTTGTGTAATATGGTTTAAAGATGTACATTATGGGAGACAGGCTAGACCTAGATGTTTGTGTAACATGGTTTAAAGATGTACATAATGGGAGACAGGCTAGATCTAGATGTTTGTGTAACATGGTTTAAAGATGTACATTATGGGAGACAGGCTAGATCTAGATGTTTGTGTAATATGGTTTAAAGATGTACATAATGGGAGACAGGCTAGACCTAGATGTTTGTGTAACATGGTTTAAAGATGTACATAATGGGAGACAGGCTAGATCTAGATGTTTGTGTAACATGGTTTAAAGATGTACATTATGGGAGACAGGCCAGATCTAGATGTTTGTGTAACATGGTTTAAAGATGTACATTATGGGAGACAGGCTAGATCTAGATGTTTGTGTAATATGGTTTAAAGATGTACATAATGGGAGACAGGCTAGACCTAGATGTTTGTGTAACATGGTTTAAAGATGTACATAATGGGAGACAGGCTAGATCTAGATGTTTGTGTAACATGGTTTAAAGATGTACATAATGGGAGACAGGCTAGACCTAGATGTTTGTGTAACATGGTTTAAAGATGTACATAATGGGAGACAGGCTAGATCTAGATGTTTGTGTAACATGGCTTCAATCTATCACTAGGCGATGGGGGGGACTGTGATCCTACCAGTAGTATCGTGTCATAAAGGGCAGGAAACCTATATACAGACAAACGATATGCAACATCAATATCAATACAGTTGCAACAGTAAGTTAATAATTATTATGGTATGTATCATCATGCCTGCCACATAAACATTAAATTATATTCAAAGTCTGTATGCAGCCACATACTTATTGACATACTAAATTATGAGACTCCATATAAACCACAAGCTGGTTGTACAGCTGCTGTTATTTGCTAAGTAGTCAAATAAACTTGAAAACTACCCTACACAATGGTGTACTGACAAATATTGTCCAGATTTTATTAAAATACTCACAGCTATTTCTGAAGTAAGCTGATGGAACAATATTGAATAATAATAAAAATATAAAAGAGGATCCCTATTTTTAACCACTACCTACCATGGTTCATGATAATTTATTATTAACTATTACTAAATATGGAGTGAAAAAATAATTTTGTCAAATAAACTGAATAAAAAGTGGCATATATCGTTTGTATGCTTTTCATATTTCATTTTGTAAACCTTATTTTTGACAATTGTAGTACATTAATTCTAAAATATAGTTTGATAAATTATTCATTATTTGTTTCTTTAACAAAACAGAAAATTCTGACATAATATTCAACATAAATTTTCTATTTCAAATAGAGAAGTATTTAAAAAGTCGTGTACAACATTATAGTCTACATGCTGTCAGATTTTAGCAGTGATGAATCAAGTAATAAATTGGACTTTGTCTCCAGAATAATTCAGAACAATTAATTATACAATACTAAATATTCTTCAAAACCTATATGAATTAGAAGCACCAGATATGCACTAAAAGTTTATAAAAAGCTGAGCCTTGCCTTTTTTGTAATTTATTTATGTTGGGGGGGTGCTGTAAACTCTCAACATCTCTGAGTCTACAGCTTTAATCGAAGAAATATGAAAGAAAACACCAGTTTAATTTATGCCAAAATGTTTGGAGATTCTTGTCATGTATCTTCAATATCACTATATTTTTGTTATTTTTTTTCTCTGATCCAGAAATTACTTCTACTGCCAATAATATAATTTAATATAGTTAATGCACACATTTGTATCTTAAAAAAAGAAGAAAATTGTTAAATGTAGAAATAAACTTGTTTACATAAGACCCTATTATGAACCACTACCATGGTTCATGATTATGAAACATTGAAAACCCAATTTTAAACTTGCCTTTTCACTAAGAATAGTTATTCTTCACAGTTATAAACTTATAACAATCTGAAACAGCCATGTTAAAAGAACTTCCAGCTCAAAACAGTGTTCTGAGATGAGTACTCTACCAACTGGGCCACCAGAAATATTTGGAAAGACAACTACAGAAATTTGTAGCAGTAAAATGGGAGAAGCAAGATACAATGGCAGAGTTTCAATTAGAAATAAAATGCTTTATTATGAAATTACTAATCACAATGTAGTTTGAATACTGTGTTATTACAAAATTTAAATACATGGATATCTTTATTAAAACAAGAAGGAAAGCTACATAAATACATACTGTACTTAGTAGAACTTAATCTAAAATACGTGTCACTTGAACATATGCTAGAGATAAATTACATGACTAGTTGAATGTAGGAAGGAAAGAAGTCTCAGCTCACTCACGATAGAAATGAATTTGCTTGAAAGCATCAAAATCACATTCACAAATAACCTTCTTGCTGTATCTAACCAATTAAAATATGTTGAACCATAATAATCCACTAGTATCTTTGCTTTATGTAATAGCTGTAAACAATTCCTCAACCTACCAGTTAAAGTATGAAACAAATAACCTCATAAACAGAATTTAGAACATAACCTTGATTAGATTTAGAAATAAGAACTTAAATAAAGGTAACTGTTTTTAGTAAGACATATTTCAGTAAATGAAGAGAGATTTTGGTGAAGAACTAGACTTCTACCACGTTATAACTATGTGGCATTTCATGTTGATGCAAGTTCTCACCTTCTTTAAACTTTTCGAAAACAAATGTTGTATTAGTATAGTTTTCATTCACACCTGTCTACTATGTTGCAGTGAAAATGTGTTTGAACTGTAAATGTTTTTCAGTTAGGTCTAGCAATTAGAATTTATATAAACCATAATATGAAATACTATAGATGTTATTGGACAACAGTATCAATATCATGACAACCAAGAACATCTTTCATATAAACTAATGTTTAAAAATGTAAAATATCTGAATGACATTGTCCTTACCAAAATTTAAAGAACTTTAAAATACATTAAGAATGTGTAGTTGACAAAAAAAAAGTGGAAAATTAATGTATCTGCCATCTGATCATGATCCTAGCAAAGTTTTAACAAAGTATTTGTTATTCAAAATGCATGGTTTATTATTAATAATATTGAAAATGAATATTGCTCTGATGTAGATTGTGTTCACATCTGTCTACTTTAATTTTCATGTTTGAAGCTAAGAAAAATTAATGTCCTATTTGTATAGGTTTTGTGTTCACGTTTTTACACTTATAAAGTGAGAAAAAAAAAAGAAACAGTTAATAATAATATAAGGCCCTTGAGAAAATTTTATGTTATTTTAATGAACATATAACATAATTAAATAATCATAACTAGCACATTAATATCCTTTTCAAAACCAGGCCTCTAATCTCAGAGCAAAATATGCTTTTTTTTTAAATATACTGATGTATATTTAATCTTTAAAAATGTGTCAATTAATAATAAAAATATATATTAAAATAATATTATTTATATCCACACAATAACATTTAAACACAAACCTTAAAAACTAAGATACTGACAAAATCCTTGGCTATTCATAAAGTATCTGGTGATAAATGTTTGGTAAGGAAGACGCCTTATGGCAAACTGTGTGTTATGGCATGTTACAGTTGTTGTGAAAATTTCACAAAATGAAGAATAATTAATAACATTCAAAAAACTTCTGCAAAAATATGTTGCATGTGGCAACAGGGGTCAGTGGGTTAGGGTGTCATTGGTGAAAACGTTTGGGAGCCACTCCCTTACAGTGAAGGGCACATAGAAATAAGGTGTATTGCAACAATAGAAAGTATTCAATGCAGGGTTATGCCCAAATATGACACCAAGAGCCACCTGTATGTTGCTATTTTTATGAAGAATCTGTGAGCTCCTTTAGGTTTTTTTCTAAATAAAATTTGATAACCCAACTGCCCCTGTTTGTATACTGAAAATGAATTAATGCTAAATGAGTGACTGTCTATATATGTATTAAAGGCATCATACATTGATATGCTCAGATGATTCAAGTTACATTACTGGAGAGACATTTAATAATGTCAAACTATATCAACAAATATACCAACTCAGGTTAAATAGTTAGTACATAGAATCACCAACAAAAGTTGTAATATTTTCAAAACTAGACCCAAAACTCAAGCACTTTAGAACAGTTGATTCTTCTTCTTCAACTATTTGAAAGCATTCGAGTTTTGGGTTTTATTTTGAAAACAAAGGTACCAGATCTGCACACTGCACAATCAAAGTTTTATTTTACAACTTTACTCAAGCCATGTAACATACAGCACACATAAATATTTCAAAACGTTTTTTTTTTTCTTTTAAGGCAATAATTAATTATTAATGGAGAACCACTAAGTGAAAGTAAAGAAGAGAATAATATGTCTACCACACCATATCTGCTATATCCAGTGCCAGTAAGATTTTCTGCTGAACACCAGGGCTCATCAGATTCAATAAGATATGGCAGACATTGTATTGGTTGAGAAGCTGTCTATATTATCAAATTGTTTGAGAATAACTGTTACAGTACAAACTGGATTACACTGGTGAAGTATAAATCCCTACAAGTCAAAATTAGGGTAGGAATTATTAAACACTGTATTATTTCTTTATTTTCATATCATATACATTATTAATTACAATATTGTATTAAATTAACTGATTCATCACTCAGAACAACTGACAAACCAGTAAGTCAGTTTTCTTTACACAAACATGTATTTTAGGTTTATCTACTTATCATAAAAAAAACTGATAAAAAAGTACTTGTTCTGATGGTATTTGAATAGGCCTGTAATTTTGTAAAGCATTTTAAAGAAGTATACAACTGACATAGAGTATTTCAGGAATTGTTAAATTAACTTTAGTTCATAAATAAATCAAAGAATAGCTAAAAACAATAAAAGAAACAAGACTGAAATGTATTTTTGTGAATTAATGTGTTTAAGTGCAGACTAGATGCCAGAAATCTTATGTTACCATAAAGACAATACAATCCCAGTAAACAGTCAGCCTTTGATAAAGGCATAAGTCAAAGTATCGAATTAAACCTTTCTCTTCTGGAGTTTTTTTATTGTATTTGTAATAGGTTAAAATAAACATATTTTCCTTCTTTCTACTTCCCATTTTTAACTCTTGAAATATTGGTTGTGTATTTCTCATGGGAATTGAAATAAGCTCACCAAATAAAGATATAAAAAGACAAAACATACCAACACAAAATGGTTCTTCACCACTCCAGGTTCCATCTTCTAAGCACCTTCTTTCCTTTAATCCACTCAGTGAAAATCCTTTTTCACAGTAATATCTGATCACAGAATCGTAAGTTATACCAGAAAAAGATACACTTCCATCTTTAGGGGATGATGGCTGTGGACATTTTTTAACTGCAATACCAATATTTCTTTTATTATACTATAAGTTGTGAAATGGTATAAAGGAATAAGCAGTCTAAGTTTCATTAAAATTTATAAATAAAAAAACTGTAACAATTTTTAAAGAACATCTCCACAAGTAGACATCTTACAAAGTAATGAGAACATTTTGATTGGAATAGCCTCAAAAGTGGTATGAAAGAAAAAAACACTGGTGTTATGTTAATCAGTTTCTTAAGCCACCTATCTTGTTGCTAGTGGCAGGGCAAATAGAATTTTAGATTGTATCTAGAGAAATACTATATGCAGGTCTAAAGAGATCATTGTAAAAATCACTGGAAATTGGCCAATTTGGAATTTTGTGTTCAATTACGGGCTCCTAATCTCAGAAGGAACATGGAATTGTTAGAAAGGATTATTTTCTCTTGAAAAAAAAAAGAGTTAAAGGAAATCTGATTGAGACTGTTAAGATTGTTGATGGAACTGTTAATTTACCTCCATTTTTTATTTTTATTCGTGAAAATGGTAACATTAAGAGACACATTTACTTTGACAGGAATCAAATAAATTTCAACTAACACAGTTTATTTTTCTGTAAAATTCATTATGACAGTTTGGTAAAAATATTGTCCACACAATTCGTTTATGAAATAGTAAAATCAGGTCAATTTTAATTCAGCTCTACAAGTTTTAACTACATCATATTGTACACAACCACTGCATTCAAAGCTGCTATTTTAAAATAGAGATGCACATCACTTATCTTGGAAATAGGAAAGTTGTCTGACAAACACATTACATTAGCAAGTTATTCAAGTTCAGTATTTAAGAAAGAGGACTCCATATATTCCCGAGTTGATTCCTTGTGCAAACAATGTACTTGCTACACTTTTTCTTGTAAAAAACACTGCTATCAACTGTTTGTGAAAACATTTTTATAAGAAACTTATATTTGTTACATATTTCTTTGTGAACAACTAATACATGTTTTCTGCATTTTTAGTCGTTAGTGATGAAGATATACTAGAAGTGAATAGGTAATATATTCTGAAAATATAGAAAACTATTTAGAAACAAATTTTTTGGCCTGTCTAATGTTAAGGAATAATGAAGGTAAAAGTATAAATGAAACAAGTATGTACATAAAGAAAGACATTAATCTAAAGAAACTTGAAACAACAGTTTCAAGATTTAGCCTAAAATATGTATTTTATCAAAAGTAGAAATTAACCTAAATGCTTACAAAGTAATATTGAGCCAGTACTTAAAAAAGTAAAAAACTTTGATTGAGAAATGTGTTGTTCAGGTTCATTGATTTCCAAAGGAAAAGTTGAACATCCTGAAGGAAAACAATCACACAAAAATTATTTATTAAATACAAGCACTATATTTTTTGCATAAACTGACTGGGTTTCTTGTTCTGTGTTGTCTGACTGCTGGCGTTTAAAAGAAGAAAACCAACACCAGGAGAATCAAGAGCAAGAGACTGACTTATAGAAACATGTGATTTAAATAAAACAAAGGAATTCAGATACTCTACACATTTCCAGGTTACACACTCCAAACAATGGTTCACACACAATTTAACTTAAGACATGGCAGCTGTATAGGTATTTTTGTATTGTCTTTTGAATAGGTTACTTTCCAATAAACCTACACAGAAACATAAATCTGCTGGCTTGAGATTCAAGGTCAAAGGTTGTAATATGTTGCCTTTATCTGAGTAAAAGTATTAGCATATGTTAACATATGGTTAATGGGAATGTTATAACTACACACAAAAGTGGAATGCAAACTTATAACATTATATGAATATATTTGAACAAAGATATATTATATACCAATTATGGGAGGATAAAATTATGGCTATTTCAGTCATTATATAGAAACCAGCCAAACTACTTATGTGATATCCACAGCTAACAAATTTGAAGAGGAGAATAATGGAAAATGAAAAGACTTTTTAATTTATAAAGATACATTAAACAGATAAAGAATTTGGATACAACAGTAACTGAATACATGTTTTTGTTCAAAAGCATAAACATATATATAAAAATGGTCACTGGTACATTGAAGTCATTTATATCTGTGAAAGGTATAGGGATTGCTCTTTAAGGATTATATCAGATGCTTTAAACTGAAAAGATGCCAAAATTACACACACAATTACAAAATAGTTAATGTAAAAACTTTTAGGCTTTCAGTCGGTTCCTGCAATGACATAAAAAATTTTGACAAATTGCTTGATGTCCACTTTAAAAAAAAATGACTTATCAAAAAAATTGTTGCTTATCGTGGTGACAACTGCAACACAAATTTTGGAGAAAGGGAAAAAACAATGTATATAATCGATTGAAGAAGGAACTTGGCAGAAATATTGTGGGTGTTGGTAGTGGTGCTCATATTGTACATAACTGTCTCCAAACTGCAGTTGATGTCCTTCCTACTGAAGTGGAAAGCTTGGTGGTCATAATTTACAAGTATTTCTATATTTACACTGTGCATGTTATACACCTAAAAGGATTCTGTGAGCTTGTAGAAATTGAGTAAAAGAGGGTACTCCAATATGAAAATATGTGATTTCTGTCTTTGTTACCAGCTGTCGAGAGAATTCTCCAAATTTATGAATGACTGAAGTCATATTTTTGTTCACAAGAACAGTGCCCACTGTTCATTAAAAGATTTTTTGAGAATAAATGTGGAAAAATGTATCTATGGTTTGTTCATGGGCTCGTTCAACAAAATTATTTTAGCCATGTTGAAAACAAGAGCAACTGCAAGTGATATTGTTGCAGAACATAATAAGTTGAAAACCAACCTGAGAGAAAGATGAGATAACAATTTTATTCACCTTGGTGTAAAAAATATACTCAGTAAGCTAAACAAGGAGGATGCCAGGTAGATTTGATTTAGGGGGGGAGGCTTTGGGGGTTGAGCCCCCCCAAAATAAAACAAGCCCCCCTTACCCAACAAATATTGTTACCTACATATATTCATAAAATATGGAAAACACAATCATCGTTGTTGCTTAACAATTAACATCAGAGTGACATAGATCTGTAGAACTCAACATCTTCATTCAGACAGAAGTATGTGTCATGGTCCCATAACAACGTACTCAATGCACTGAAACTCATGTGTTGTATTGCTGCTCCCTGTGTAATGCCATTCTATCTTGAGCTTTGACAAAGATTAGACAACCACGTTGATTTCAAGTTACAACTGATCATCAGGGAGTTTACTTGATAAACCAAAGGTTTCACAGGTATTTACCCATTAATTTCATTTATCTTTTATTGAAAAGTAAAAAACAGCATGCATGTATAAGTGTATTATGTATAGGTCAAAACTATGAAGCATATAGCCGGTGTTGTGTCTTCTGTGAGATCATTTTGCATTGTACTGATGATTGTGGCATACACTTAAAATTGTGACTTACAATCCAATTTAATGTTATACTTATGATTAGATAAAACCTTTACATGTTAACTGACAAAATAATATTTCTAAACAATTCTTTTGGGCTATTTAGAAGTACCTAATTTAATGTAATGTAGTAGTTACATTATTGTAACAGGTGCTTGTCACACTTATGATAATAAGAACAATATCACATCTAGTACTAGCCAAAGAGATGAACCAACACCAGATGCCAGGAGACACACCTTCTATGCCATCATAGACAGGATGCTCAAAGAGCTGAATAGAAGATTCTCCTCTGATACTTGCAGTGTTCTGATGGGTGCAACTGCATTGAACCCCAAACACTCTACATTTCTGGACAAGCAAGGACTCTTAGGAATAGCAGCAAACTATGGTGTGGCAGAGGATAACCTTGCAGTGGAGGTCCACCAGTTGAACTGGCTAATTGCCAGGAAGAAAGACAAGGGGCAGGAAGTATTCACACCATTGGAGCTTGCAACCATGCTGGAGCCATACAAGGATGCCTTCATGGATCTCCACAAACTTGTATGCATCGCTGTGGCCCTGCCTGTCACTTCAGCTGTCTGTGAGAGAAGTTTCTCATGTCTGAATCTTCTCAAGACATACTTGTGCAATAGCAGTGGTAACAACTGCACCAGCAACCTTGCTGTCATATCAGTAAACTCCAGGAGGACAAAACAACTTGATATTGATAGTGTTATAGACACATTTGCTGCCAATCACCAGAACAGGCACATTGTTTTGAAGTAATATTGACTATAAACACAACATGATGAAAGATAGTTAGCCTGATAGTCACCTTACTTTTCCTCAAAGTGTATTAACTTCACATGGGATAATTCGTTTCTGCTATGTAAACTATGTCTTTATGTTATATTTCTTTTGATTTGTAGCTTCACTCTTAATGGTATATTAAATGTTCAATCTAAGCTAATCTTGATTTTCTTTATTATTATGTATTACCTTGAGTGGAATTTAGGTGAGCTTCCTCTTTTACATATACACATATTTTCATAAACAGATTATTTTTAATTTGTAATAATGAATTATTAATCACAGTATGAGTTTCCAACGAAAATTGCATTAAAAACGCAGTTCAAAATAGCACAGCTTTCTGAAATGTATCTTGGTATTTACATTATTATATTTTACCATCTATACTTCACATTGATGGCATTTTGGAAAGCCCCTCCACAGTTTACCTCAGCCCCCCCACAGGCCCCCCAATGAAAATATCCTGGTGCTGCCACTGATTAGGAAGGAACTTACCAGTTTTTACGATTGATGCCTGTCTTATACTGAGCTGTAGGAAAACAGTTTTGGCGGTGGGGAATACTTTGTTTGGATAAAAAACAGTGTTTTCGAGTAGCCTGACATAGAAGCAGCTGCTGAACAAAATGAATGAAACACTTGGAAAGGCTGAAGTCAATGTTAATGATCTATTTGATAAAGTTGTTCTTGTTAAATCCTTCTGATCATCAAAATGTGGCAAGTGGAAAACAAAAAGAAATAGGTTGTGAAGAAAAATGGAACTTTTCAACCATTTCAAAGATCAAAGTATTTCTGTACCTAATCTCAGGTAAGTTATGGAGTACATTTGTTTGTTTACCAGGCAATTCTGGCCCTGTTGAAAGAGTATTTTTGGTGATGAATAGCATTTTGTCTCAAGAAAAAGATCTAATGAATGAATCAACACTAAAAGGACTGTTGCATTGTAAACTCAATATTGACTTGAGTTGCAGTGAGTTCTTTGAAAAAATAAAAACTAATAAAGATTTTTAAAGAAAATTCATTCAAATGAAATATATGAATGGTAAAAAAAAGTGTTCAGTGAAAAATTAATGAAATTTTGATGTTCCTTGCCTTGCTGAATTTAAATAGATGTTAAGATATAAACTACCAGTATTCCTTTTTTTGTGGCAGCATTAAAGTTTAAGGGGAGTTAGGCTATGAAAGCACTTTTTTATTATACCAGTGTTAGTACCTATAATAGAAACTGAAAACTGTCCCAGTTTGAGGCTTGGAAATTATATTAAGCCTACTTTTTTATCATCATGTGTATTCTTTATTATTATAAAACAAAGAGGGATGGCTTTGGAATATCTTGAACAGAAGCATGATGGCATTCTGGCCCACTTCAAACAATGCTTTAAACCCAAATCAGATCTAATTTTGGTAAAACACAAAAAAATGTAAATTCGTTGTCAACTTATGACAAAAATCACATTCTATTTAACACAATAAAATAAAATATATACTGAGATGAAAATAATCTTACTTTCACATCTTGGAACTGAACTACTCCATTGACCATTTGGAAGGCAAAACAGTTCTTTTTTACCAACAAGTTGATAACCTTTATTGCATTCAAATCTTATGCTACGTGGAAATTCAAACACAAAATCCAGTTTTCTGCCATTTCTGGGATCACCAGGATCACCACACGTCACCACTGAAAAAAAAAAAAATCCTATTTGAAATGTTCATAATAATACCTGGGTGCATCAGAAAACATTATTTTCTCTATTGAATTTTAATTTTTAATTATAATATTTATAAATTTAATATACTCTGAATTGCTTTACTTTTATATTAAAATATATAGAAACCAGATTAAACAGGAAATGAGGTCACTGAGTGATAACACAATTTACAGAGCTTACTAGTTGACTAAGGAAATAGTTCTTTTACATATACTTGTGCTCATGTTATAGCAAATTAATATTTAGTGTTATTTTATAAAGATTGCTGAGGGATGAAAGTTCTGGGTGATTGTAACAACTGTTTCTACTCTTAAAAAGAAGGGAGTTATGGAAGAATGCAGAACATTATTAAATTCACTGTTAATCTGAAACATTTTAAACAAGATGTTAGAAAACTTTGTCCCAGACAACTCAGATATAGTGTCCCATAATGTGTCACTTAATAAATGATGCTATACATATTATGTTCTCTTTTGCATAATCCAATGAATATATTAGGTTTTTAAATGGTTTAGACTTTACTCACTGAGGACACTGTTATCAGCATCACTTATTTTGACTCTCAAACAGTTTCATGACTAAGGTTTTTCCAATAAAAGTAAACATGGATATTTTCACAGTTGAAATAAAATTTGTTTGAAATCATCAACACTGCTCATACAGTCCACTCTCTGTATATTACCAATTGTAAAACTTAATCACTAGAGTGAAGAAACATCTTAGCTACATGTGACAGACATAGGGGAGCTTTATATTCAGGGTGATTTTGGATAGAAAATAAACTTTCTCAAGAAACCCCAGATAAGGTCCTTCACCAATGTGTGCTAAAACAGAGCAGAAGAATAAGGCAGGCCTCTTTTGGACATTAACAATGCCTCAGATACACGGCAATATTGGTACCAGGTGCCCAAACCAGTATTTCACAATGGTGATTCAGAGAGACTGATGGAGCAAACACATGAGGGTGTGCTCAATACAGATAAGCAAGAGCCTGTGGTCCCTGATAACCTTATACATAAAAACTAGGTAATTTTGGTCAGTTTATTTCTAAGTATATGATGTACATGCATATTTTGGTATGGTTTTATATATATAAATACATATGTACGTTTAATGTGCCCTCAAAACAGTGGTCAAATTTAAATTCATACATGTGTTGAGAGATGGGAAGTGGGTTGACTAATTCCCAACATCTTACAGCATATGGATGGAAAGCACCTTAATGTCTGGAACATAGTGTTTGCTGAGTGTACCACAGTTTTGGCCAGTGAAGAGTCAAACAAACAATCTATAATATCGTGTTAAAAATGGGAACGTTTGGACTCCATAGGAATTTGGATGCTTACTTAAGTCATCTAATGAGATTTCATAAAAAAGCCTTTCATTCATACTACTTGCTAATCCCACTGATATTCTTTTACATGGGACAGAATTTATTCATTATTTGTAAAGATTTTTTTCTTCTCATTAGTGTGGTTATACAGCATCTGCTAAACTGTACTAATATAACACAAACTGGATGCTGAAGCAGAAGTTAAAAAGAAATGGATACTGTATTATCTAATTCAGATCCAAAACAACATTAGATATCTGTGCCAACCATCAAAAATTGGCCAAATCATCAACCAACAACTTCACTGTGCAGACAATACAAGATTATACAGAGTAATCTTCATCCTTTTGATAAACAGGCCCAACTTCCATGGCAGAATGATTATTCAGTAAAATTTACCACCTTGAAGATGTCTAAAATGTATAGTCAGTTAAAAGAGCAAGAAGAATTCAAAGTTGCATGGGGAGTAACTTCAATGGGTATATCCTCAATTGCCTTCAATTTCAAGAGGAATTTGGTATGTTGTGATGAAGATCTTTCCACCAAAATGTCTCCAGACCATAACTTCTTTACTGACTTAGAAGAGCCAGAAAGCTCCTCTAATCTCTTGAATAAAGAATGCATAATTAGAAATCAAGGTACAGAATCCGACTGTGATGGTGACTGCGCAACAGATTTGTGGTCGTTTTCGGATTATCTGTTTTTCCAAGTATTTCATTTTTATTTATTTTTCAAAAATGGGGGTATCTATTATAAAGATACTGACCCCACCCACCATGAAGCCCTATGAGGAAATGCACTACAATGCCAAACAACATCAGAGTTTCATGAGCACTATACCTAAACATCAGCATCAGACACAATGCTCACAACACCTGTTGAGAGTGCCCAACACTGGTATTCAGTTAACTCTAGCCAAAATGGACCAACCAATTGACCCTTCATGGGCCACCACACACAGCAAAGACATGATTGGATGTTTAGATCCCAGAGGAGGTAAACTGAAAGTGCAAGACCTTCTCTGGGAAGTCCCCTCACCATGTACAGGAATCCACCTCAAGGGGACTTCAAAAGGGATGCTAAAACAAAATTATAATGAAAGGTTTGAATACAGTGAGTAGGTTATCACATATGAAATCTAATTCTGTATGGCTTAATAGTTATTTCATTTTACACCTCTCACAGAGATATGTAGCAGTGACGTGAGATGTACAAGCTCACTGAACAAATCAATAAGTTGAGGCACTATGTCATTAACAAGTCTTTAGAAACCTGTGTCAGAAATTAGAAGCAACTGAAAAGGCTCAATTTTACAATCCAGTGTCAGCTGATGAAGACATTTTTTGTAGTTTATGAAGAACTGAAAAAGGAAGTGTATGTAAGAGTGATTTTTTTCACTCTGATGATCATTCAAATATCTATATCAGCTTCCTAACTAGTATTAAGTCATTTGACTGAAAAGAAATGGCACTTATTTCTTTTCAAGCTACTGACTTCGTGCTATCAAACAATATTTAATAATTAGATGTGAGTGTGATATTTTGTAGTAATCACTCTGTCTGTAAAGCAAGTTATAATGGCATTCCTGTGGAGCAGACTGGATTAAAAAGTTAAAACTACTAAGTTCCATTTACGTTAAAATTTAGTCAATAAATGTTTTTTCAATTTATTTCACTGACTTAAGTTGCAGTTCATTACTTTATCTTTCATTGTTAAACTTTATTATTGTGCAGATACTTTCAGGGTGATTTCAGTTCTGTTTCAACTGAATGTTTTTAATTTATATGTTAAATGTTTTAAATGATGACTTTCTGGCCATATTATCTCACCCTTAGCTTTATTTAGTTTCTATATTTTCGAGTTAGTATATGTTACATATTTAGATACATTAAATTTCACATGTATCCTATTTACTTTACTTTAAATAATTTTAAGTTCATAGGTCAACGTTTAGAGTTTTCTGGTCCTTTTGTTTATAACCCTGAGTTTGTTTATTAAAATATTATTGGCATATTTTATACTTTGTTTTAATGTCACTTTAAGTTTTTACTTCAGATTTTGTGTACAGATTTATTTTATGGTTTAATTCAGTTTATATTTAACTTGATTTTGATTGGTTTGGTTTGTTTTGAATTTCGTGCAAAGCTACACAAGGGCTATCTGGGACAGACATTCATAATTTAGCAATGTAAGACTAGAAGGAAGGATGCTAGTCATCACTACCCACCACCAACTCTTGGGCTACTCTTTTACTAACAAATAGTGGGATTGACTGTCACATTATAAAGCCCCCACAGCTGGAAGGGTGAACATGTTTGGTGTGACAGGGATTCGGACTCACAACTCAGATTACAAATTGAGTGCCTCAACCACCTGGCCATGCAGGGCCTTGATTTTGATAATTTATCACTTTGTGAATAACTATATATTCTTATATGTTTATGCATTTTAGTTAAATTTATTAATTGTATTATTTCGATTTTCATTTACACAACTAGATACACAATGTAAAAGAAGACAATATTTTATGCACTCCAAATCAGGTGATACCTCAAGATACTTCCTGCCTTGTTTTTATTTTGGAATGACCAAGAAGGATATGAGTAATGCATGGATGTAAAGTAAAATGCCATTACAGAATGTTTTATATAACACTATATTCTCTTGGTGTGAATAAACTGTAGAAATACTGAAATGAAGTTTTAAACTGTAAGAATAATATAATATTTCCACTATAAGTGCTATCTGTAAACTTTTGATTACTTGTGTATAAATTAGATTTCACATATGCTTTTATCCAATCAAGAATCATTTTGGTCTGGTCTTCCTTTTCTGGGAATAAAGTTAAACGTGCATAATATTTGCTATCAAACCTATTTATATGGAGCTATGATTTTTATTGCAATGGTTATCAGCCTAATGAAAATACTAAAGTGAGAATTAATTACAAATGTTAGTGCCATTACCATAGAATTTGTTATTGCAGATATTTCTCTATTTTCCTTCATGTGTTTATTTCGACTCTCTCTTGAACTACTTGCATAAGTTATCACTTTGAAAAACTTGTAAATCACATTTTCAACACAATGGACTTATGTGTGAGACGAGAAATTAGACATTAATGATAATTCATGATCTTACAATATGTCACAGTCAAAGGGATGCTCGTTTTCAGATATTGTTCTTTTGCTATTAGCAAAAAAAGCTGTTACAATCACAACTGAATGAAGCTGGCTCATTTGTTTGCTGCAACAACTCATTGCTCCTTAAGGAAGACAATCTGTGCAGCAAGCTTTGAAGATGCAACTTTAAATAAAGCAGAAGAAAAGAAAAGAGAAGGATCACAGTAGTAGCTGAAATGGTATAATCTCAACCAGAATAAACTTCCATGATGCTTACATTAAAGAAAACATTAGTACAAGCCCAAGCTCTCCTGTGGCAAGCATGAAACAGTATTTCAGCACAGCCACACTACAAGCAGCAAAAGCAGGCTGTCATTACAAGCTCTTTTATGCGCAGTGTGTAACTCCTTCTAAAAAAGCAGTCTAGGCAGGACAAATGATATATGTACTATGGCTATACAATACCAAATTATTTGAATAAAACTAACCATATCTTGTTTCCAGATAAAATAGGAGGAATGTCCCATCTACCCAATTTTGCAGCATTTACAGGAGAGATCCAAGCAGGATATTTTGCTGTAGATTCTGTCTTATTAAACTAACAGAGTAAAGGTTGGATTAGACCACTTGTGTCCAAAGACATGGTGGATGACCCAGGTTGCACAGAGCTGATGGAACTTGGTATGTACTAGTAAACATTTACAGAAGTAGGACTGAGTTATAGCTAATACAGGAGCCTCTAAAACCATGGTTGATCTTGCAGTGTACCCAACACTCAAAGTAAACTACCTCTTCAACCAAAGTATGCACATTTAACTCTGGCTAATATTAAACTATTAAAGAAAATTATAAAACACTTCTCTTGCTCAGTCTAGGTTGTCCAAGTCACAGAATGAAGGAAGTGGTCTATGATCTTGGTTAAGATACTGGTATCTGATGGATAGGCCTACAGTAAGAACTATCAACCAGTTTCACTTGTACAACTGGTCAACTACAGTTCTTCAGCAAAGTGAGTTAATGCTATTCATACAGGGATAGAGAAAATGGACTCTAAAAATACATCTTAAGGAAGGAACCACAGTACTTCCTGGTGTACAAGTGATTTGCCAGGGTATATCATAGATAAGTCTCGTGAATTGTCATAAGTTATCACTGCAGTCGTCTGATGTGTTACCATAAATGATTTTCTTCTCTGAAACTCACAGATTACTTGAGCACAAGGAAAAATATACATATAAGTTTATCCAAGAAGTTCCCTACTTTTCTACTAATTCAAGTAACTGGCATGGCCAAGCGCGTAAGGCGTGCGACTCGTAATCCGAGGGTCGCGGGTTCGCGCCTGCGTCGCGCTAAACATGCTCGCCCTCCCAGCCGTGGGGGTGTATAATGTGACGGTCAATCCCACTATTCGTTGGTAAAAGAGTAGCCCAAGAGTTGGCGGTGGGTGGTGATGACTAGCTGCCTTCCCTCTAGTCTTACACTGCAAAATTAGGGATGGCTAGCACAGATAGCCCTCGAGTAGCTTTGTGCGAAATTCCAAAACAACAACATCAACAACAATCCTTTTGTATGTTACGTTAAATATATAATGTGTTGGTATATGTATAGCTAATGATCTATAACTAGGTAGACTTATAATTTCTAAATTAAATATTAACTCAAACTTACCAAAAAATGTCTGCGTAAAATTAATTTTTATAACATATAACAATAAAATTACCGGTTCAGTAGCAGACGATAAACGCGTACAGCAACGAAAAAACGTCGTTTTATGTACCTTCACTTGAGGAAGGTGTGACATGTGCAGTGAAGGGGCGGACTAACAAGCTTTGTTTGTTTGTTTGTATAAGACAAGAGGGAAGCCAGTTGTCAACACCACCCACTGCTATCTCTTGGGCTACTCTTTTATCAGCGAATAGTGGGATTGATCGACACATAATAATGTGCTCCCTCCTCTCTCCACAAACATAAGGTTAAAAGGGTGAGCATGTTTAGTGAGATGAAGGTTCGAACTTGCAACTCTCAAATTGCAAAAGTTGAGCGTCCTAACTACCAAGCCATCATGGCAGGTGCAAATGAGTGTAAAGATGTGTCTAGGAAGCATTACCCATAGACTGAAGGTCGTTGTTGCTATCACTGATATCCTTGAGAAGGATATACAGTTGAATTCGTCAGCTTGTTTTGTATGTACAATCTATGAACTAGTATTCTGTGGGAGATTTATCCAGGGTTACTACACCATGCCCAGGAACAATGGATTGCATGATTATACAGTAAGCTACAATACCCATCCATGTGCAAACGTGATGTACTGTGTACAGTCTAATATGTCGGTGCTTTGTAATGCAAGAAATTAAGTGTTTCTTGTTCTGAAAGCAAGCAGTGTTAGCTCGGGTAGTTGTGTGTCCAAGTATCGTTCTGCATATATTCGGCAGTAATACAAGAGTTACTACAATTACACTGCAACGAAGATGGAGTCCATCGTTATCAATATATCTTAGAAACATATATTACTGGCTGTTTTATGTAGACCCCACTGTACTCATGGAACAAACACGATATATACTTGTGATGTTAGAAAAACACGTGTGTTCAATAAGTGTTGTTAGAAATCACACGTTGCAGTAGGAGCTGGAATGTAACTTGCTGTTATCTCAGCAGGGAATAAATCTCTAATCTGAATAGAACCTTATGATAAGCTCGACTGAATTCGTAATGACAAGAAACCCACTTGAAGTAAAAATGTATTTTAAGACGGCTGATATGAGTATTAAAACTTTTATTAAAATAGAGGACAACGTTTCGACCTTCTTAGGTCATCTTAACACAAACCTGAAGATGATCTAAGAAGGTCGAAACGTTGTTCTCTACTTTATTTTAATAAAAGTTTTAATACCCATACCAGCCGTATTGGGATACAATCTCGACAAAGTTCAGGTCAGAAACACTTAAGGTTAAAATACAGCTGTCCTTAATTTGTATAACGAGTGGCCATAAGGAAGGGAGACCAACCACTGGCACCTGCTACCAAAAGGGCTTTACGTGGTTTTTCGGACAAAAGAACTGGACTGGTTGTCATAATTAACAGTTTGCCACTTTTTATGCCTGCTAAGTTTCATTGATAAAACAAAATTACAGCATTCTGACAACTAAAATAAATGTTTATGTTACACATAACGTCACGACATTTTGTGTTAAAGATTTAAATGTTTAATGTAGAATATCACGTGCATACCAATAGTTTATTATCTGTTCCTAAGACGAAACAACATCAAGTCAAATGAACATTTTCTGTTGCCTTCTGTATTGCATTCTGTCCAAAATATGTTTAACCATTGGAGATATACTGTTACAGAGTTAACCTTTTTAGAGATTTCTAGTTGTAGAGTAACCGCTTTTATTGTCATTTATTGACACTCAATTTTAATACATTTTAACACGAAAATCTTGACATCTCCTACTGATACCTTTAGATATAACATTTCTTTTAGATACTCTTCTTACTTCAAGAAGCTTTCGCAAACGCTCAGAGAGTTAAGATGAATAAATTTGTTTAGGTACAACCTTACCATTTGTCACGCCTCTTTTTAAGCAGGAATTACTGGTGGACCAAAGATTAAAGGCCACAGTTTTTATTTCATTCAGTCTATTATTCTTTATCCAAAACAGAAACACGATGTCTTACTAGGTTAACACTTATTAAGACAAGCTTCTCTGGAGCAAAACTTACTTCTTTAAAATAATATTCTGTTATAAAAGCGCCAATTTTTCAAGGCGGACTAAAATTGAAGGTGAATATATTAAAAGGTGTGTGTAAAAACACCTGCCATTCAATGTAAATATATCTACATTACAAAATATAGAGATGAAATACTAATTATGCATGTTAACCTAACCAAACTATAATAAATTTCACGCAAACATAAAAATGTATACATAACGGATATCAATTTCAACAATAACATAGGTTATATTTAGTTTACCTAAGTCTCACATTTCAAAGTATATTATAAACCATCCGAATTATTATATTTTAATGTTTTGCCAGCGTGGTGTTGGATACCTTTAATATTTGAATAAGAATTTACTTATCACTATTTCTATCTACTTTCTGGGTTGAAATTAAGAATTTATACTCCAGTTTATCAGTATCGTTTCTGGACACACAGTTATACAAATCCTACCACCGCCTCGAGTCATACAAGATAACAGCATCGTTTTGTAATTCCAACTGTGGTACTTACCAGCATACAGAGGCCTTGCATATACAGTCAAGATAAGTATACTGATCGTCAAAAACATCCTCGTTTATTAATCTTTTGTAGAACTGTACGGCGAGTTATAGACGTTAGCTTCATTATTTAGTGCACTTTGAAACGCTGTACGTGTTTCATGGTTTACCATGTAAACAAGTTATCATGTTACAACTTTTTCTTGGAACCATGGAGGTAAGGGTGGTGTGTGATTTTAAGAACGTTTTATTTGTTAGTATAAAATTTCATTCTTAGAACTTCCTAGATACGCAATTCCTTTCCGGTTAGTTACAGGAATATGGGAAGTAGAACATTCTAACCATGCTTATGTACAGTAAGTACAAAACAGTCGTATTTTTTCTGGTTTCTGCTTACAGATTGGTCTGCAGCTTAAGAAATAAATGCTGTACTTATTATTTTATTATTTCATATGAAATACTTTCCAATGCATATTGCCTATCTTTTGATTTAGAATGCACTGTACAGTGCTATGTACGATAAAATACAATTTCTTTTTTTTCCCAATTTTTTTTCTCCCGAAATCTGATAAACTATCCGATCAGACAAGGCTTAGGAAGCAAGGTTGCCAGTATTTGAGAGGTGACTATCACGAGTTAGGCCTATTAAGTAAAATATATTAAGAGAACCGATTTCATAA
Source organism: Tachypleus tridentatus (assembly GCF_004210375.1). Lineage (NCBI taxonomy): Eukaryota > Metazoa > Arthropoda > Merostomata > Xiphosura > Limulidae > Tachypleus > Tachypleus tridentatus. The sequence goes on from NC_134825.1 coordinate 171,903,499, forward strand.
TTTACCCTGTCTTGGGACCTAGTATTAGTTATATATTATTTTAACAAGCATAAGCATTTATAACAAGTTTCAGTATCTGAAATGACATTTTAATTTACAGTGACTTGATTTATTTTTTTTATTTTCTTATGAAATAAATTCTATTTTTTTAAAATTGTTTTACAATTTCCAAGCTTCGCGTAGAGTATAATTAGAAGTAGCAAAAAAGTTATTAAATTTACCTGCTTTGATAACTACAGAAGAAGAATTCATATCATAAAAATATGTTTTATTCTACAATTTACTCTGTAAATAATAGAAGATATAAGTGGTTGTTTACAAATACTATAATTTTTTTTAAGCTTCTTCAATTTCTAACGTTTCACAGCATAAACAAGTGAACCTGACGATGACCGAAGAAGGTCGAAACGTTGTTCGCTCTTCTATGTAAAATATTTTCTCAACCCAAACGAGCCGTTTTGCATATAAATAAACAAGTTTGATTAAAACATTGAACTTGCAATCTGTTGGTCGCAAATTGAATTCCCGTTACCGGTCATGCTCGTTCTTTCAGCTGCTTGGACATTATAATGTCATTGTAAATTCCACTATTCGTTGTTAACAAAGCAGCCCAAATGTTTACAAGCTGCCTCCCTGTAGTCTACCACTGCTGAAGTTAGGACTCGGGCATAGAAATCCATAGAGTAGCTTTGCGCTGAAGAAGTATTGCTAATTAGCGCCACCTATTCAAACCTACTTACCCAGACAGACATAACTGGAGACTCTTATTTCAGTTACTCTTGTCTTGGTACGTTTTTCAGTACACTAAATTAGTCGTTTATTGACTGTTGTCTGAAATATTTTAATTTGACACTTCTGGACGTTCCATTAGACAAACTATACGGTTGTACTGAAAACATCTTAAAGTTTTGTTTAAAATGTTGGAGGTAGTTCAAGACAGAGTCATGTGTGGCCTAGTGATTAGTTTGCTAGGTTGTTCAGCTGATGATTTGTGCTCTCTTACTGCAGAACAATAAAAATAAATAAAAAGAGCTGACAGTTTGGGACCGTTTGTGCATTTTAAGAATGGCGGCCAAATTTTACTAATTAGCTTGACAAGAGTAACTCAAGAGTTGGAGGTTTCTAGTGCTGTTTAGCTGTCTTCTGTCTAGTATATCATTTCTAAATTAGAAATGATTATCATAGATATTCGTTGTATAGCTCTATGCAAAATTTAACAAACAAATAATCCAAGGTCCGATGGAGTTACCAAACCAGGATTTTTAAGATGTTGTGCATGTAGATGATGAATAAAAAAGGTAATATCAAAAGCTGTTTGGTTCTTGTTAAGTGCAAAGCCACACAATTGGCTAATTTGTCCTCTGCTTACTGCAAGTATCGAAATAACATTTTTAGTGTCATAAACATGCAGACGTGCCCTAAACCACTGGGGAGCGAGACAGAAAGATAAAACTAGATAAAAAGTTACGAAATCCAATGTTTTTAACCAGTTCATGAAGATCTCTTAAACTCTTTGCAAGAGACAATCTTATCGAAAGGTGGTTCTCTACTGAGTCCGCCATAAGTTTATGGTCTTATAATGTTTAAATCCGGTTTTCAATTCCCCGTTGTGGATAGAACACAGTAGCCTATTGTGTAGCTTTATACTAAAATAAATAATATCAAAAATTGGATTTCTATTCCCTATGGTGGATAGAACATAAATAATCCATTGTGTAGCTTTGTACTAAAACAAATTTTTTCAAAAATCGGGGTTCTATACTTTAAACATGAGAAACCCGAGAGAAGAAATGTTGTTTACAGATAAAGCAAACAGCTTTGGTACTTTTAAGATTTACGCCAGATGTTTCTTCAATTAATGTAAATAGACTCAGTAATGACACACCATCGATAAAGTTGCCGTGAGAAAATATTACATCTCTCTCACTAAGTTCCATATTTGAATCTTAGCCGTCATGGTTATCTATATGTTTTTGTCTTTCGCATGTTTTAAAATCTCATAAAACTGACTTTCTTATGTTATTGATGTAGTGGTCTTACTCGACTTTTACTCTCTATTTTTTCCAGTAATTATCATGTTTTTAGGTTTTTTCTTTCTCATTATGTGTCCTCCTAGGAAACTCGGTTGTTTTCTCTGTTGGTTATGAAAGTAACTTATAATATGGAAATAATAATGGTTATATCTCATGAGATGCCTACTGACTTAACCATGTACAACTTTGAAAGTTTAGTTTATAAAACTTTAAAATTATATTAATTTATCCGTAATTGCTAGGATAATAATTGAATACATTTTCCGCGATAGAACGAACACCGTCACGCCAAAGGCACGCTACAATTAATATGGCGACCTGCTGCTATAAATTCTTCATTTGGATACGTTTTAGTTATAATATTGGCTAAAGATTTTTCCTAACAGAAATTATGAATTATAGGTTTTGCTTTTTTATATTTTTCAAAATAAAAAATATATTTATTTAGATATTTCTGTAAACTTTTCTTCATCGTAGTTTATTTGTGACTATTTTTAAATGAATAAACGCCATCTAGAGTTGAGTTTGGACTTGAACATCTAGGCCCAAATTTGCTCGAGTTTTTCAACATCAGGTTCACACACCCCATCTTTATGCAAGAGAAAAGAAATCTCTACAAGTACGAAGATACAAATTTGTTTCGCATTCTACCATTGTACAAATTCAAAATGATTACTTGAACGTATATATCTAATTCCCCCCTTAATAAAGTACTTTATTCACCGCGGGAAATCGAACCTAAGATCTGAACTCTAACTGCGTAAATTTACCACTGAGCCATCAGGAACGGAACGTCTGAATTATGTGCAACAGTTATGAAATTCATCTTTGTTTTAATAGCTAAATGTTATTCAGTTAATAAAAAACTGAAACATTTTAAACTATTACAAATAACTTAATAGTATAATGTCATCTAAAAATATCAAAAATTGAAATAGAGACAGAGAGGAAGAAAAAAAAAGAGACACCTTAAGAAGAAACGAATACACGTGACAGTAACTATTAGTTCATCGGTTTCGTGTACTTTTTAATGTTCAGTATTATCTTCTTCAACGAAGTTAATTACAAGTGCAAGCCTAAGAAAGGTATTTTTCTTTTAAGGCGTCATGGGATATATTTTGAAATGATCCCTCGTAGTTTTGAAGAGTTTTTAGGTGGATTGGATGGTGATGCGGTAGTATCCTTTACATAGGTAAATGTCAAGTATTGGCGAATTGAGGCTACGCCTTTATAAACGTACCATATTTAATATTTTCATCTGGTTTCCGTAAAATAAAAAAACGAAAGGAAACCAAGTAATTGAATGTTAAACTGAACCCTACAATGTTTTTTATTGACAGTGTGATATGCCTTGAAATTTAATATAACATTTTAAATCTGTTTTTAAGCTAAACTTATTTTATAGCCATTAACATAGACAGGGAGATAGGGTTAAATGAGTAACGAACTAAGACTACACCACTAATCCGTGACAACACAGTTAAGCACTTCCTACTAAGATGTTAAATAATAGAAGAACCTATTTGTTTGGAGTAGCTGTTTTAAAGTTAGTTATTGCTCTACGGATAACATTTGTTGTTGTTGATGTTTTGTTTTTCTGGTATTATTTTGGAGTAAAGTTACGTCACAGAGTATCCAAGACCGGATGTTAGTATTTTAAGTAGCGCAGATAGCCCTTCAGTAGCTTTCCGCGAAATTCAAAATAACAAAAAGTCACAAAAACGGGAAGTCACTGTGCAGTTTTGAAAGCAGCGATAACAGCATTCATTCAGTCTATTTCGAGCCAGCAACTGATAGCGGTGTTTAGAAACAAAATAAGAAGGATCCAGGCCTGTATTTATGCCAACAGGGGTCACTTTCAACATTGTTTATAATTGTCATTCATATTTACCTCCTGTATTCTATATTGAAACATGTCTGTTAATAAATATATAAGTGCACAGTGACTTTCCGAACACCTTGTAGTATTGTAAGCAATGGCGAACAAAAATCAAATTAAAACATTAGAAACAATATTAGAGCAGAAATTAAACAACTAAAACAAGAAAACTGGGACAACTTCTGCTCCAAACTAAATGAACAAACCGACCCTAGTAAGTTCTGGCTACACTTAAAAACACTCAGAAATGAACCCACTACAAAAAAATACCTAACACTGGAACATAACAACACCTTAGCGCAAACCAAAAAAGAAAAAGCAGAGACCTTCAGACATCAACTACAAAACACATTTAAAACACACAATGACTCGGACATGAACAACTATTACTACAACAAAATAAATAGCTACGTAACAAATAACATAGAATTATATAAACCACATTTTCCAATCAACATTACAAACAGTAACAATACATATGACTACAATACCCAATTACTCACCTAAAAATCAAACTAAGTGAACTCGAACAAGCAATCAAATATTAAAAAAACAAAGCACCAGGAAATGATGGCATACAAACAATTCTTCTCAAAAAAGGCACTCCAAAATTATTTGATCACCTATTAGCCACATTTAATTTATCTCTATACTCTGGATACATCCCAGTTTCATGGAAGCAAGCTAATATATTACTGTTCCACAAAGAAGGAAAACCAGCTAATAAGCGAAAGTGTTATCGACCGATCAGCCTGACCAATTGTGTAGGCAAAATTCTCTCCAAATTTTTGGAGATTACATCAAAATTACCAGAGGAACAAAACGGTTTTGAAAATATAGACAATCAACAGATTTAATTAGGTTAACTGAAACGATAATAAATAGCTTTAATTAAAAAAAGAATGCATGATGCTTGCTTCCTCGATATCGAGAAAGCATTCGACACTGTATGGAACAATGGTCTTCGGTTCTGTACGTATGAAATGGGACTACCACGAGGATTCACTGGTTATCTAACTTTTTGGAAAATAGATAATGTAGTTCTTCACTCCAGAACCTGGCGTCCCTCAAGGAGGGGTGGTTAGTCCAATTCTCTTCATCACGTATGTAAATAATATGTTACTCAAAGACCCAAACCATGGATACTCGTTACAGTTCGTTGATGATGTAGCAGTTTGGAAAAGTGCCCCTACACCAGAAATTTCAGCCACTAACATACAACCACAACTAAACAGAATAAGTGAATACTGCCAAAAATTTAGAATTAAAATAAATACAGCGAAGACACAATTAGTGGTATTTTCAAAATGAACGAAACATCAAAAAAGTACAACCCCAGATTTACATAAACGGAGAGCTTCTCCAGACTGCTTCATCTGCACGATTTTTAGGGTTAACATATGATTCTAAACTTACCTGGATAAAACATGTAAATAACATAAAAACTAAAATTTGGCGAAGAATAAACTATGCTAGGAGTATAACTGGTAAAAACTACGGAACAACACCAGAAAACATCATTAAAGTATACAAGACATACATTAGACCTGTAATAGACTATGCAGCTCCTGCATGGATCAATGTAAGTGAAAAACAAATACAAACCACACTCCAAACATTACAGAATACACTAATTACATCAGGATACAGAGTACCTAAAACAACTTCATCAAAGTTCGTGCATAATTACTCAAATACACAAACAATACTAGATAGATTTCTACATAGTAAAATAAAATATTTTGATAAAAGTTGGCGAAAAAATGAGTTGTTGTGTGAACTAGACAGATATTGCATATATGATGAAGAGAGACCTAAACACCTCTCCCTGTTAACTTTGTACATCAGATCTTTAAGATAAAATTAAATTTAAAATAATAATAATAAAATAGTGCTAAAATAAAACAGGCCACCTACGTTCTAGACTTATTAAAATAAGTTAAAAAAATGAAAGAACAATATAAATGGACATTGTCCTGAAAAGGACCATATTTAAAGTTATGATATTACTTGAGCCATTCAGTATTTACTCGAAATATATTAATCAGGCCATTCCAACTATGTAATGGAAGAAGGAAGAGGTCTAGTGTACATGACCCTCCTGGGTATACAAATATATATATATACACCCAAACACCAAGAGAGAGAGACAGCACTGGCGAAAGATCATCACGGTTGCCCAGAATGAGGCACGAATCAACCAGAATCGTAAACTACAATTATAGAGAAATAAATTTAAGGATCTAATAATTTCTTTTTTTTTTTTATGCGTGGGGTCATGTTTTGTAGTTACGTCACTGATTATAAGTCCGTCAACTTACTGCTGATCCACTGGAGTCTCCAGTTAAACCTGGCGCTAACATTTTCTAACAAAATATTTTTTTGCAACAGTTGTAAAATATTTTTCAAATATTGTTGTAGATGATTCAGTAGAGAGGGAAACATCTACAAACCTTCTTGATGAAGTTACGTTAAGTAGGAGAAAAAAAAGACAAATTAACATGAAAATGTGACCAAATTCGAGTAACAATATAAACAATGTGGAATTCGAATAATTAATAATGTGTTTAATTTTTACCACAAAGCTGCACAACGGATTATGAACTTTGACCCTTCACCGTGGGATATTAAGCCCTGTTTCTACTAGTCTTGCGAGTTCGTTAACTTATTACTGAACCAAAGCGGGGCAAAAATTTATTGTTTGTTTGCTTAGAATTAAGCCCAAACTGCACAGTAGGCTACTTGTTCTCCAGAAACCCGGTTTTGAGTGGTGTTAATTCGCAGACATACCACTGTGCCACTGGGAGGTGGGGAAAAACTGAACAATTTCATTGTGCTAAAAATGAAAATACGGACGTTATGTTCCGCCCTGCCTTCAGTAAACGTAAGAGCATATCGTCACTCAGATTTCCACACAGTTTCTGTCATACCTGAACGCTTGGTTAAAATGGTTATCGGTATCTCTCCCAATCTTTCTTTCTTGAATTTAAAATAACATTCTGAAACAGGAATTCTCAAACTGTGGTACATGAAGCTAATGTCGATAGCACACGACACAATTAATATTAAAAAATATATATGAAAATTTCTAACAAGTCCCATCCGAGCTTTCCTTTATATGTACGTACTACTATCCTCGCTCACAGACTCACCCTCCACTCGGATATACTCCCCAGTAATTTCTTCCCTTGAAATTGACAAAAATAGTACTACGTAATCTTCACTCGTGTCAGAAAAAAACAGTTGCATCTTTCGCATTAATGGGTGGGTGTTTAAAATATGAATTTCTGCTATTATGTGCTTTTATATTCTTTTTTATAATTAGGCTTGCGTTTGTAATTAAAAAAGCGAGCCTTAAATAGTTGAGAACTACTGTTCTAAAGAGTTCATATTTTTACAATTAAATATATCATTGTTTGTTTGTTTGTTTTTTTAAATTTCGCACAAAGCTACTCGAGGGCTATCTGTGCTAGCCGTCCCTAGTTTAGCAGTGTAAGGCTAGAGGGAAGGCAGCTAGTCATCACCACTCATCGCCAAACTCTTGGGCTACTCTTTTATCAACGAATAGTAGAACTGATCGTAACATTGTAACGCCCCCAAGGCTGAAAGGGCGAGAATGTTTGGTTTAACGGGTATTCGAACCCGCGACCCTCGGATTACGAATCGCACGCCTTAAATATATCATAATACATTACTATGACGCATATTACATTTTTATACACAACATTTTAAACATAGCCCATGAGTGATTTTCAAGATTTTTCTTTTTTAAAAAGGGTACTTTGTTACTGACAAAGTAATGGATTTAAAAGAGTGGTTAGCATTCCCTTTATATTATTCAACAAAAATATTTCATATTTTTGAGAAATCCGTCTCTGCGACGACGCACTTTAGTCAATCCAGAGCTCACCGGAGTGATTGGGATACAATAAACGTGGGTAGTTTGTTTGTTTATTTTGAATTTCGTGCAAAGCTACTTAAAGGATATCTGCGCTAGCCGTCCTTAATTTAGAAGTGCAAGACTAGAGGGAAGGCAGCTAGTCATCACCACCCACCGCCAACTCTTGGGCTACTCTTTTACCAACGAATAGTGAGATTGATCGTAAATTATAACGCCCCCACGGCGGGAGAGGGCGAGCATGTTTGGTGGGGCCCGGATTCGAACCCGCAACCCGGATTACGAGTCGAACGCCTTAACACGCTTGGCCATGCCGGGCCACAACGTTGCATGTTCTGACAATAATAAAATATATTAAAATACCAGCGACCGAATCTTAAAGAACGTTTTCAATGAAAGAGTTTTGTACGATAATTGTAAAGTTTTCTTTTCCCTTCTTTTGAACCCAATTACCAATAAATCAAGATAAATTTATTTTTTATGCAGTTTTTATTTAACAAACAAATTAATATTGGTTTCTTTTTCATTTGATAAAACCGTCAGTAATTGTTAAAACATAGGAGTGTAGTTATAATTATTAATTTATAGAGCGAAACAAATTTGTACGGTTGTTGTAAACAGTCTTATGACTGGATTCTATCATAATTCACAATCATAAATTGGCAGAATAATTATTTTATATTAGTCCCCTGTCCCTCCCCCTGCTTGACATAGCGATTTGTCTGGGGGGGGACTTACAGAGCTAGAAACCGGGTTTCTGTACCTGTGGTGGGTGAAGCACAGATATCCTTTTGTGTTGCTTTGTGCTTAAAAATAAAGACAGATAAATTTGTCCAGTGGTAGAACAAAAGTGAGGTTAGAGATTTGGAACGCTAAAGCTGAGAATTCGATTCCCGCGGTGAGCAAATGGTATATTATGGGTGCTTTATCCTAGTGAGTGCATAATAAGATGGACAGATTAACGAGAGACCACGATTTGTGGTACGTGTCCGTAATTGTAGGATCTGGCGATAGTAGTTTGCTTGTCAGTACGTCCTTAACGCAACTGACCTTTTCTCTCACACTGAACTAGTACTGTTTACCCAGTGCGCTGTTGCTAGTACAATTTTACAGTGGATAGACATCTGTCTCTACATGTACGTAGGAAGCTATTTTTGTAAATAAAGAAATCTGTTAAGGGCTCCAACTTTTTTAAATGCACCATAATTTATTATATACATTTGAAAGAAATATAAAACAAACAAAATTCAACAACTTTCAAGGAAAGATATTTCATTGGGTTAAGAGAACGAAGAAACAACAAAACACATGAAAATTCGCTTATACTTTTTTTTGTTTGTTTGTTTTGAATTTCGCGCAAAGCTTCTCGAGGGCTATCTGCGCTAGCCGTCCCTAATTTAGCAGTATAAGATTGGAGGGAAGGCAGCTAATCATCACCACCCACTCTTGGGCTACTCTTTTACCAACGAACAGTGGGAGTGACCGTAACATTATAACACCCCCACAGCTGAAAAGGGGGAGGGAAAGCGAGCGTGCTTTAGCGCGACCAGAATTCGACCCTCACATTACGACTCACACATCTTAAGACACTTAGCTATCCCGGGCCATTCACTTATATACTGGAGTAAACGCACGTATAATTTGCATATTGTACAGTGGCGCCACTTACTAAACCGATTTCCAGATATTTACTTCCATGGCACCAGGAACTAAATCTCTGTCCAGAATCATTTTGTTTTAGCAGTTTCTAATGAAACTTATATTTAACTCATTTATTGATTTAATTTGCACATTATCACAATCAATACTATGCCAATAGTTCCTCGCATGTTCTACCAAAACCCAGTTACTAGTTTTTTAAGGTATAAGCGGTATTTCTATGCTCTTTAATTTTGCGTTACTGATGTAATAAAATTATAGGAAATTGTTAAAACGTGCAAGTGGTTATTCATAATTGTTAACCTTTGCCAATGTTGTAAACAATTTCACAAGTGTATTTTAGCATAAGTTACCTTGACGGATTGTCATAATAATTATTTTATTTGTTATAAAATTAAGGCTTGGTAAGTACGACCACGTCGTATACGTGAGAGTGACAACGGGTGTAGATCGCACCAAACATTCCAAAGGGGAACGTGCCTGGGAAATGGATGTCGTCCATCAGAGCTTCATCTCAGACATCAGTGTTTGTGTGTTAAGGTTTTGTGTGTTTATAGACTCTTAGGGTACCGGTATCGTCACCGTGTTGAATATAGAAATGGGAACGTAAACATGGACTTTTAACACATCTCCAAAATACCTGTTTGGTTTTGACAGATCTCGTACTAGATAAGTTGATCGATGGATCAGATCCGATAAAATCATTCGGCTTAAAGTTGTTTTTTTTTGTACTAGAGGTGTTTGTTGGGTATCACGTATGGTGGTATAGGCTTAATCCATTTGGATTTAACTTCGCAGTCATTGAGACCCATTGAGTATTAATCTAAGCAGGTCACTGTTTTAATTACTTTGTGTATGCAGAAGTACGATTTTTCTCCCTAGTATTGATTATAAAAGATATATTTATCACAAATCCAAAAAGTTAATTATCTGTGCACAAATTACTAGTTGAGCCTCATCTGTAATACAGTGTGCAGTGGTGGTGTTCTTATATAAGAAAGGATATTACTCTATCGGAAAAGGTACAGAGGGAAGTTAATAGGATGTTACTGGAGATGAAAGTATTATTTTGTAGGGATTGGTTAATTTCTGTTCTCGAGAGAAAAGAAGGGAAAAAAGGGGTATTAGTGATATTTACAATATTACCTCAGGGTAATAATCCTCAGGGTAATAATCTGTCTGGATAATTAGCTAATCATGTACAATCTTATAGTAAAGTTGTTATGGGATCGCCTGGTTCTGGACAGTTGACTAATCATGTATAATCTCCCTTTGTCATGGGGTCTCTTGATTCTAGAAATTTAACTGATCATGTACAATCTTCCTTCGTCATGGGGTCGCTTAGTTTTAGACAACTAATAATGTAAAAGCTCTCTTCGTCATGGGGTCGCCTGATTTTGGACAATTAACTAATAATGTAAAAGCTCTCTTCGTCATGGGGTCGCCTGGTTTTGACAATTAACTAATAATGTAAAAGCTCTCTTCGTCATGGGATCACCTGGTTTTGGATAATTAACTAATCATGTATAATCTCCCTTCGTCGTGATATAGCTTTGTGCTTGACGTCAAACAAACAAACAAACAAACAAACGAAAAGAGTACAGCTGAAATAAGTTTGTCAAAAAGAATAGAAAGGAAACATTCAAACAAATCGTACAGAACTTTGTGTTCGATCAAAACTAATAAGAAATTTAATGTTCTGCTTAAAAAAAGAAGTTGAAATCAGAAAAACCAAAAGTTAGTATTTTCTCAATGTTAGAATATCTGCGTAAACAATAAAATAATTGTGGTTATCTTAAGTTTTATCCTATAACGACAATGTTTTTCAATTTATACAAAGCAGCAAAACTCTTATAAAACTGAATATAAAACAAGTATATATATAAGTAAATTTGAATATTTTTCAAAATTAAAATTAAATATCAAAAAGGGTTAGGTCCTTACTGGTTTCAAGTTAGCATCAGAGTTAGGTGAAATACATGCAAGTTGTTCATCGTTCAGTTTATATGCATTCATTTGGATTTTCCTTATCTAGCTATCAATATGCGGGTTCCCCGCTAGTACAGCGGTAAGTATACGGATTTACAACGCTAAAATCAGGGGTTCGATTCCCCTCGGTAAGCAGATAGCCCGATGTGGCTTTACTATAAGAAAACACAGACACTCAATAGGTGGAGTTTTATTTTCTGTATTTTGCAAATAGTTTAGAACAGAGATAACAGAACACACCCAACAACTTCTTCTAATTGACTGTTGTCTGTTTTGTTTCTAGTTAAGCACAGTCACACAATGGGCTATATGGGCTATACCTAGTAAAGGCGAGAACAAATTTTTGAACGTTATAAGTCATCGGACTCATTGTTTAGCTACTGGGAGGGGGGATGGAATCAGGTTGTTACATTGCTTTCATCTGTAAGAACAGAATAACAAGGGTAGAATAACCTAAAAGCCTAACGCGATATTTTACGAGTGTTATTATTCCTCTGTTAAAAAGTTTGACTTGTGGAATAGTGTGCTCTGTGCTGTTTTTGTATCCAAGTGCATTAGTTGTTTTCTATGTGTTTTAGTTGTATGGAAAATTTAAACAAATTTACGTTATTTAGTTCTGGCATAAATACGTGGCCACGAAATTCGTTCAGATCATTGTGTTCAAATAGCTTTGTTTATTTTCTATAGTAGATAATGTCTACTCTGTTTGAGAGGATGTTGAAATAACATACAACATCCGAGCTTACTGCAATGTCCTTTGCTGGACGACCCAACATTGTCTTTATGTTACTGTCAACCTATGCTATGAGACAGCAAAGGTTACATAATTCGAGCATATTTTCTTAGTCCAACGCGTTTAGTTTTACAAGTTTGTCCCGAAAGAAAGAAATCTGTAGGGATAATTCAGTAAAAGCAATTGTCTTTTTGTGTTAACAAATAGGTCAACTTGTCTTCTGGCTTATTTCATAAAATGTTCTATTCGTTTGACATTAACTTTTCCAGTCTAATTACCTCACACACGCTAGGAAAACTTTGTCGGGTTATCACACAGTTTACCCTCCTATTTCCTGAACAAATCTGTTGGTATTAGCGAGTTTAACTATTTAATACTTGTTAGGAAATCAGTTTCTACATGAAAATAACATACTATTAATTTCGACTGTTTAACTTTTACATTATATTGACATAAGAATACGAAAAGTTACATTAAGGTGAATTTGTTTGTTGGAGGACTTGAAGTGATTTCAATGGACTTGGATGGCTTTTCGTCATCTTGCTCGTTTTTTATAATAATAGTGTTTCAAACATTCAAGTGTTTTCCTGAAATTACTTAGTAGTGTGCTGCTTGAGGTAAAAAAAAGTAGTGATTCATATTATTTTACTCTAACGTAAATATATTTGTTTGGTTTCCTACCCGCCCTTAATGTAGAAAATACTAAAGGGAAGCCCGAGTCGCGCCAAACATGCTCGCCCTCTCAGCCGTGGGGGCGTTATAATGTAACGGTCAATCCCACTTTTCGTTGGTAAAAGAGTAGCCCAAGAGTTGGCGGTGGGTGGTGATGACTAGCTGCCTTCCCTCTAGTCTTACACTGCTAAATTAGGGACGGCTAGCACAGATAGCCCTCGAGTAGCTTTGTGCGAAATTCCAAAACAAAACTAAAGGGAAGGCAACTAGTCATCACCTTCCACTATCCAATCTTGGACTAAGTTCTTACCAACGAATGGTGGGATTGACCGTTACGTTATAACGCCCGCACGTGAGGCTGAAAGAACGAGCATATTAGATGAGATGGGGATTCGAACCTGTATCTTGCGAGTCGAGCGCTCTAACCACATGGCAATGCCAGGCCCTAATATATCTTTCCATTCTGAAGCTCTACACTTATAAAGCAGATAGTTTGACTGTAAGTGCTTTCTTATTAGATTTATTTTTATTATTTCATTACAAATTACAAATCAGAGGTTAAGTTCAACTGGAAATATTTTATTGTTTATTTTTGTGTGCGTTGTATTGATCTTTCTTGGCTCTTCGTGGACTTACATAAAGAATAGTCCTAAGATTTGGTAATTCTAACATAGTGCACTACATAAAGAATAGTCCTAAGATTTGGTAGTTCTAACATAGTGCACTACATAAAGAATAGTCCTGATACTTGATAGTTCTAACATAGTGCACTACATAAAGAATAGTCCTAAGATTTGGTAGTTCTAACAAAGTGCACAACATAAAGAATAGTCCTAAGACTTGGTAGTTCTAACATAGTGCACTACATAAAGAATAGTCCTAAGACTTGGTAGTTCTAACATAGGGCACTACATAAATAATAGTGCTAAGATTTGGTAGTTCTAACATAGTGCACTACATAAAGAATAGTCCTAAGATTTGGTAGTTCTAACATAGTGCACTACATAAAGAGTAGTCCTGAGACTTGGTAGTTCTAACATAGTGCACTACATAAAGAATAGTGCTAAGATTTGGTAGTTCTAACATAGTGCACTACATAAAGAATAGTGCTAAGATTTGGTAGTTCTAACATAGTGCACTACATAAAGAATAGTCCTGATACTTGATAGTTCTAACATAGTGCACTACATAAAGAATAGTCCTGAGATTTGGTAGTTCTAACATAGTGCACTACATAAAGAATAGTCCTGAGATTTGGTAGTTCTAACATAGTGCACTACATAAAGAATAGTCCTAAGATTTGGTAGTTCTAACATAGTGCACTACATAAAGAATAGTCCTAAGACTTGGTAGTTCTAACATAGTGCACTACATAAAGAATAGTCCTAAGACTTGGTAGTTCTGACATAGTGCTTGTAGTTAGTGCGTTACGGTGTATCTCACAACTTGTAGGACCAACTTCTGCAACTTTCCCACGCGCTCCCCAGTGGCTCAGCGGCATGTCTGCGGACTTACAACGTTATAAACCGGGTTTCGATGCCCCTGGTTGGCAGAGCACAGACAGTTCATTGTGTAGATTTGTGCTTACTTCAATACAACAACAACTTTTCCACGTTATAGTTTGAACCTTGGTTTTTGTTTTTATTTCTTGCTGCTACATTCCTACCTGGCTTTTGACTCTCAGTAAGTATTCCACGAATGGTTGGTTTTGTTGTTTTTTTTCGTCGCTCAAATTCCAATAGGTGTAGCATTTCAAGGTCGTTAAGGTAAACGTACATATAAATTCGATTTTACAACATTATGATACCAAGTATCTAGAACGTTGGGCTGCTGGGTCGAATGAACGCTTGTTGTTACATTGACACTGGGACATTTTAATGGAACATGAACACAATTTACACTTAACGGAGAACAAATTTATTTAAAAACATTTACACAAATCAACACAGCTGTATCTTTAATAAATAGTACATAATTCTAACTTATTATTACAACTGATATTCGTATCTTTAATAAATCTTCATACTTTTTATCTTATTTGTTTCCAATAATAATGTGAAAGGTCATGTGTGGTGGTGACCTTTTGGCTTATCTTATGAAAACATTTCACACATACAAACACATTTATTTCATGCCATCCAATCCTTATTTTTCTAATCAGTGACGGTAATTATAACATTATGTACCTAAAACATATGATATGTACTAATGTGGGTTTGCAATGATTTTTACAGCAGTACGACAATACTGTTCTGTTGTAATATAACTAGATCTGTAGCAACACAGCGATACTGTTTGTTGTAATATAACTAGATCTGTAGCAGCACAGATACTGTTTGTTGTAATATAACTAGATCTGTAGCAACACAGCGATACTGTTTGTTGTAATATAACTAGATCTGTAGCAGCACAGATACTGTTTGTTGTAATATAACTAGATCTGTAGCAACACAGCGATACTGTTCTGTTGTAATATAACTATATCTGTAGCAGCACAGTGATACTGTTTGTTGTAATATAACTAGATCTGTAGCAGCACAGCGATACTGTTTGTTGTAATATAACTAGATCTGTAGCAGCACAGATACTGTTTGTTGTAATATAACTATATCTGTAGCAACACAGCGATACTGTTCATGTTGTAATATAACTAGATCTGTAGGAACACAGCGATACTGTTCTGTTGTAATATAACTAGATCTGTAGCAACACAGCGATACTGTTCATGTTGTAATATAACTAGATCTGTAGGAACACAGCGATACTGTTCTGTTGTAATATAACTAGATCTGTAGGAGCACAGCAATACTGTTCTGTTGTAATATAACTATATCTGTAGCAACACAGCGATACTGTTCTGTTGTAATATAACTATATCTGTAGCAGCACAGTGATACTATTTGTTGTAATATAACTATATCTGTAGCAGCACAGCGATACTGTTTGTTGTAATATAACTAGATCTGTAGCAGCACAGATACTGTTTGTTGTAATATAACTATATCTGTAGCAACACAGCGATACTGTTCATGTTGTAATATAACTAGATCTGTAGGAACACAGCGATACTGTTCTGTTGTAATATAACTAGATCTGTAGGAGCACAGCAATACTGTTCTGTTGTAATATAACTAGATCTGTAGCAACACAGCGATACTGTTTGTTGTAATATAACTAGATCTGTAGCAGCACAGCGATACTGTCCTGTTGTAATATAACTAGATCTGTAGCAGCACAGCGATACTGTTCTGATGTAATACTGGTAAAAATAAAGAAAATAAACAGAACAAAAAGTACCGGGTCTTTCATGTAAACCTGAATAAAGAAAGCATGTTCTATATAAATGATAAACAAAATATAGTGATAATTACGTTGTTCATTGTGAATTTATTATTATTATCAGGTTTTAAATATTACTTTTACTACATATGTAAATTATAAATGCTAGGTACTCATCAGTAGCTTACCGTAGCATTACCTCTAGCTACCTTCAACTGTAACGTCTTATCTTATGCATTTCAATGAAAACATAAACATAACAACAAACGCTTATAAAGATATTACACGAACGTCTACACGAGTTTATTTGTACTGTGACGTTTGTCCACAAGCGCGTGTTGCTTCAGTGTTCCTCCATTCTTCTTGCACTTTGGGATGGAAGCTGACCAACGTCCGGTCTCTAGGCACTTTATTGTTACTCTTCCTATTATTCGATAACCTTCTGTACACTTAAAAGTCACCGTTTCATTAACTTTATACTGAAACTTAACGTTCGAAATAACGGCACCTGGTGTCCGTCCTGGATAAGTACACGCTGGCACACCTGTTCAAAACAGACAGACTTTAAATTATGTAAACGTGAATATTTTAGATGAAGTGACATCAAAGATAATTCTTTCGTTACTAGAGTAAATATTGATGCGCGTTCTTTAAGCGGGGAGTTTGGTGAAAGATGATCACGGTGTTCACTTCTGAATTATTTTTGTTTTTGTGGCAAAGCTATGAGGTTTTATGTATTGTCGTTCATTATCTTAAAATACTGACCAAAAGAAAGTCGGTCCGTTACTCTTATTACGCTTTCACAGCTTAGAGAGAGGGGAATATTTTGTGGTGTCGCAGAGATTCGAAATTGGCTTTCCAGGTGGCTTGGTTTTATCTGAAAGATGGGTAGCTGGACTCGTAATCTGCGGGTCAGAGGTTCGAATCCTGTCACAGAACATGTTCGTCCTTTCATCCGTAGAATTGTTATAATCCAACGATTAACTTTGTTATTCGATTACAGTAACCGAAGAGGCCTGGCATGGCCTAGCGCGTAAGGCGTGCGACTCGTAATCCGAGGGTCGCGGGTTCGCGCCCGCGTCGCGCCAAACATGCTCGCTCTCCCAGCCGTGGGGGCGTTATAATGTGCGGTCAATCCCACTATTCGTTGGTAAAGAGTAGCCCCAGAGTTGGCGATGGGTGGTGATGACTAGTTGCCTTCCCTCTAGTCTTACACTGCTAAATTAGGGACGGCTAGCACAGATAGCCCTCTAGTAGCTTTGTGCGAAATTCCAAAACTAACTAACTAAGTAACCGAAGATTTGGCGGTGGATGGTGTTGGTTAGATGTCTTCCATCTAATCCATCACTGCGACATGTGACGTCTAGTGCAGATAGCCTTCGAGTATTTTTGCGCGAAATACAACAAACAATTGTCCTACCAGTTTCAGAATCCGGAGCAGGACGAACCCAAGCCTTCTGAATTGTGTGACTATTCGTTACGTGAGTTCTACTTGTAAATCTTTCAACATGAAAAGCTGTAATTTAAACAACAGTGATTTTTCACTATGTATATCAAATACCATGAAAATCACCAGTAGTATATCTAAGAGGTCAGAGGTGGCTGAGTGCACTCAAACCTCTACCTATTGTTACGTCTCAAAAGTGACTCTTTTCTGCAATCTTTAAAAATGATCAACAACTGCTAGCAGACGTACACCTTGCACGCTGAGAGCTGTAGCGGGGGAGAAGATTTCTGCTATGAAATAAGTTACACGCAGGTAATTGTAGGTCTTTACATTAAGAAAAGTAAATTGTGGTAAGCTATTACATATTAATACATAAAATTCATTGTTTAATTTTATATTTTTAAATGTTTTATTGTTTGTTTGTTTGTTTTTGAATTTCGCACAAAGCTACTCGAGAGCTATCTGTGCTATCCGTCCCTAATTTAGCAGTGTAAGACTAGAGGGAAGGCAGCTAGTCATCACCACCCACAGCCAACTCTTGGGCTACTCTTTTACCAACGAATAGTGGGATTGACCGTCACATTATAACGCCCCCACGGCTGAAAGAGCGAGCATGTTTGGCGCGACGGGGTTGCGAACACGCGACCCTCAGATTACGAGTCGCACGCCTTAACCCACCTGGCCATGCCGGGCCTTTAAATGTTTCAAATCCTGTCTAATTGAATCTGCTTGTTATGTACACCAAAGTAATCCATAGATCCCTCCTTTCTTCATCAAACAATGGCTATTTATTATATGTATAGAATCGTGAACAATTACCTGTCGGTATAATTAACTTTAAATTTAAAATAAATGTCATAACTGAAACTTGGGCACAGTCACACCTCATTCTGAACAAGTATTCCAAAGCAGGGACCGTTTTATTCATTAGGGTAAAGAGGGAGCGCAGAGGCCACCGCTTATTGCGATTATAATAATAAATAATAAAATGTGAAGTGTATAATAAAATAATAATAATAAACCAGTTTTTTAAAATATTTTTTTTCATTTTTTGTATTTCCTTAATTTTTTACCACCAATAAATTTAGTTTATCAAATTGTATTATATTTTATTGAAAGCAAAGGTAAGCAAGGTCGTCCACGACCCACTAGTGTCTTAATCTGAACGCATGATTCTTACTATATTCATTTTATACACAACCATGTTATAACCGAGGTTGTATGTGCCATCTTTATACGTCACTAAAAGAGAATGGTTGTTTTTGTTGGAGTTTTCATGTAAAGCTACACAACGGCCTATATTTACACTGCTGGTCAAAATCTTAAGGCCAATGAACATAAAGAAAAAATATGCATTTTGCGTTGTTAGACTCAACCACTTATTTGAGTAGAGCTTCGAAAGATGAAAATAAGAAAATAAAAATAATAAACTTTTTTGGCATTTAATAGAGAAAATGTGAACATTATGAAATTAGCCTAAATACTAGCTGGTTAAAAGTTTAAGACCATACCAAAAAGAAGTCCTAAACAGGGTAGGAAATGCCAAACAAGAGGTCTCAGTAGTGAGTTGCACGGCTGTCATTGCGAATAACTGCAAACATTCGCTTTGGCATGGTCGAAAAAAGCGTTTGCAGAAGGCTGGGTGGAATGTTATTCCAAGTGGTGAAGATGGCTAAGGTTTTTTTTTTTTTTCCTTTTCTTATGTTCATCTTTCGAAGCTCTACTCAAATAAGTGGTTTAGTCTAACAACGCAAAATGTATATTTTTTCTTTATGCTCATTGGCCTTACGATTTTGGCCAGCAGTGTATATGCACTCAGATTCGCGGACCTCAGATTTTAGCGTTATAAGTCTGGAAACTTACCACTAACTCCCTGGCAGTCCAAAAGGGGAAGAGCAAAAGAAGGAATAGGAAAAGCACATCGTTCGGAAAAATCTACGACTTATCGAGATATATCCAAAAATATAGTTTAAAATGCTTTGGTTGTATTTGTTTGTTTGAAGTTAAGCACAAAGCAACACAATCGGCTACCTGTGCTTTGCCCACCACGGGTATCGAAAACTCGATAGCGCTGTAAATCTGCAGACATGCCGCTGCGCTACTGGAGGGGGGGATGATTTTATTTAATCTTTTTGTAACAAACCAGTATACGAGGGCAACTACCGTAAGGGGGCAGCAGTGAGCGACTCGCATAACTATTGGAAAGCCATTACGCCCTCTCTTTCGAATAAGTTAAGGAGGGAAATTACTTGGTCAACAGCTACTCTTACCTTACTGAATAGTGTGGTTTGACTATCACTCTCTTAGCGCATATATAAACGACTAGAGTCACTAGACCTTGTTACGGAGCGCATTTTTTCGGCAATGGGTTGCGAACCCTTAATCCTTAAACTCAGATTCCAGGTACGCGAACCATTAGGCCACATCATGGTTTAAAATAAGCTGGAAGTGATCTGTCAGTAAGTTTTATACTTTTTAAATCGTTCATTTTGAGCTGCACTACTAATTTTAAATTGGCCAAGGTTAAAGCTTCCCAATAGCACAACGTTATGTCTGCGGACTTAGAAATATACTCGCCCTTTCAGTCGTGGGGACGTTATAACGTTATGGCCAATCCCACTAGTCGTTGATACAAGAGTAACCCAAGAGTTGGCGGTGGGTGGTGGTGACTAGCTACTTTCCCTTTACTACTAAATTAGGGTCTGCTACCGCAGAGGCGTGGCATGGCCAGGTGGGTTAAGGCGTACGATTTGTAATCCGAGGGTCACGAGTTCGAACCTCCGTCGCACCAAACGTGCTCGCTCTTTCAGCCGTGGTGGCGTTATAATGTGACAATTAATCCCACTATTCGTTGGTAAAAGAGAAGCCCAAGAGTTGGCGGTGGGTGGTGATGACTAGCTGCCTTCTTTCTAGACTTACACTGATAAATTAGGGACGGCTAGTGCAGATAGCCCAAGTGTAGTTTTGCGCGAAATTAAAAAAAACAAACAAACAGCTAGCACAGATAGCCCTCGTGTAGCTTTGCGCGAAGTTAAAAACAAACTAACTAAAATTTGGGTTCGATTCTCCGCTGTGCGCTAAAAACAACTATCTTACATCCGTTAACATTTCTTTCTGAACTTCGCGGTAAAGGTTAGTGATTTCAAAATTGATAAATACTGAAACATTAAAATAGCATGTCAGTACCTACAGCCTTCAAGATATAATACAATTTTTGAATTTTTAATTTGCCTGAAAATTTATTTAAATTGCATTACTATGGTACATTATCTGAAGTTGGCTTACAACACTAATTTTAACTCTGGTAAATTTCAAATTCTATCTCTAGCCGTAAATCCAACGCGTTAAATGTTTTTATTTGGATTTCTAACTCCAAGGCCCGGCATGGCCAGGTGAGTTAAGGCGTTCAACTTATAATCTGAGGGTCGCAGGTTCGAATCCCCGTCACACCAAACATGCTCACCCTTTCAGGTATGGGGGCGTTATAATGTTTCGGTAAATATCACTATTCGTTGGTAAAAGAGTAGCCCAAGAGTTGGTGATGGGTGGTGATGACTGTCTTTCCTCTAAATTAGGGGCGGCTAGCGGAGATAGCCCTCGCGTAGCTTTGCACGAAATTAAAAAACAAACAATCCGTGTCTATAACCTTCTTCATACTTTTAAAAGTTCTAGATAATTCTATAAGTTTTAAATGATTTATATCCTTATGATATGAATTTGAACATTCAAAATTAATTTTACAACACGCTAACAAGCGATTGCTTACATTTTGGTGGACTCCCTGTCCAGTGTCCACTCTGACAGACAAGAAAGGTTGGTCCGTCCATGACCAAACCAGCTGTACAGGTAAACCGGATCACGTCTCCTGTGTTATAAGTGTTTTGGCTCCCGGTCTGTGTTATCACATTTAACATTCTTGGTGGTGGACGACAGGTGTCCCCTGAAATTTATTTTAATTCGATGAAGGTTAAATACAGCATTAATTAAATGATTAAAGAATGCGAAAGAAAACAGTGACGATTAGCCATCATGGAGATCGGGTTCGAGACTCGTGCTATGATACACTAACGCAATTTTCTGTTGGCTTAGTCTTCTGTTTTAAAGCAGTTTCAAACAGAAATTAGGCTAATGAAAGTAAATCCTTGTCACCATGTTTGTATGGCTTTGTTATGTGCTATATCTAGTAAATATTTTCCAATAAGGTGAATAAAAAAATATCCGATAAAATCTTAGAACAAGATTCAAATTATGAAGAATTAATTAGTTTGGCTGTGATCGTCTGGCGCCCTCTTCTGGCAGTGCTGAAGTAATTAGTTGACATTTAACTCGCGATCAAAATCTATTACGGTCTTTAGCCAAAATAGAAATCATCATGGTAAGAACGTACAAAAATTAGAACCCACTGTTTGATCATTAGGGTAACTTACCTTCACAGCTTGGTGGTTTAGATGACCAACTTCCAGAAGGTAAGCAAATAGCTTGTCCATTTCCGACTAAGCTCAGTCCCTTGTGACATTTGAACACCACTTTTGTGGTCATCACGGTAGAAGAGGTACTGATGATCAAGCCGGCAGTCAAGTTGAGAGGTGGACAGTGGACAGCTGAAAAAATTAGTACAGACAACAAAAAGGTTAATATAAGTTACAAAATAGCAGGTTCGTACGCAGAATGGTTAAAAGGGAGGGGGGGTGTAATTTGTGAGATCAAAAGCCAACACATTATGCTAAGCATGCTAATGCTATGGGGAGTCTGGGAGCATGCTCTCTAGAAAATTTGCAAAAATAAAAAGTTATAAAATTACATCGGAAAACATTTAATGGCTATTCATATAGAATTCACAAACATCAAATTAAAAGCCAACAAATGTAGGGAGTTAGTTGAATCTCCTGGAACCCCTCTCTACATATCATATTAAACCTCATAGTAAAATGGTATCCAGTTATTGGAAAACCTCATAGTAAAATGGTATCCAGTCATTGGAAAACCTCATAGTAAAGTGGTATCCAGCCATTGGAAAACCTCATAGTAAAGTGGTACCCAGTCATTGGAAAACCTCATAGTAAAGTGGTATCCAGTCATTGGAAAACCTCATAGTAAAGTGGTATCCAGTCATTGGAAAACCTCATAGTAAAGTGGTATCCAGTCATTGGAAAACCTCATAGTAAAGTGGTTAGCCATTGGAAAACCTCATAGTAAAGTGGTATCCAGCCATTGGAAAACCTCATAGTAAAGTGGTACCCAGTCATTGGAAAACCTCATAGTAAAGTGGTATCCAGTCATTGGAAAACCTCATAGTAAAGTGGTATCCAGTCATTGGAAAACCTCATAGTAAAGTGGCATCCAGTCATTGGAAAACCTCATAGTAAAGTGGTACCCAGTCATTGGAAAACCTCATAGTAAAGTGGCATCCAGTCATTGGAAAACCTCATAGTAAAGTGGCATCCAGTCATTGGAAAACCTCATAGTAAAGTGGTATCCAGTCATTGGAAAACCTCATAGTAAAGTGGTATCCAGTCATTGGAAAACCTCATAGTAAAGTGGCATCCAGTCATTGGAAAACCTCATAGTAAAGTGGTATCCAGTCATTGGAAAACCTCATAGTAAAGTGGTATCCAGTCATTGGAAAACCTCATAGTAAAGTGGTATCCAGTCATTGGAAAATGGAAATAAAGTTTGATAATATGAGTGACTTTTGTTATATTTAACAGTTAAATATTTAAAAATAATAAATATTTTTATTTGAACGTTCTACCAAAAAAATAAGGTATTCACGTTAAAAATAATTTTAATGATATTAAAATGACAATATTATTATAAACATAAAAGATAAATTTTAAGAATGGTTAAGTTGACAATATTATTTTAATTAGAATGTTCGGAAATCTTTGCACTCGTGCAACAAGAAATAATGTCATTCATTTGGTTAATATTACAAATTAACTAATCTACAAGGACCGGCATGGCCAGGTGGTGAGGGCATTACACTTGTAATCTGAGGTTCGTGGGTTCGACTTCCTGTCGCACCAAATATGCTCGTCCTTTCAGCCTAAGACTAGAGGGAAGGCGGCTAGTCGTCGCTGCCAACCCTTGGTCTATTCTTTTAACAACGAATAGTGGGACTAACCGTCACATTTTAACGCCCCCACGGCTGAAAGGGCGAGCATGTTTGGTGGGACGAGGATTCGAACCTTCGACCCGCAGATTGCGAGTCGAGCGCCCTAATCACCTGGCTATGCCAGACCTACCTATTTATTGGTATACGTGTGTCACGACTTTACTGTTTTTTACTAAAGAAAGACTATTATTGGTATCCGTGTATAACCACTCTACTGTTTTCAACTGAAGAACTATTATCGGTATACGTGTATTACCACTTTACTGGTACGTAAGTTACAACAGTACCACAGTGTGGCTTAGCTAACTAGTTATGGAGGTTATAACAGTACCACAATTTTGGATGAGGATTTAGAGACATATTCTGTTGAAGAGAAAATCTGAACTTTCAACCGTTATTTTTTTAAGCCTAAAACAGAGATTACTGATGGTATTAGAACTTTATGACAGCATTTAGCTTATCTGAAAACTTCAACCTTTTCCGCCATTTTGAGATAACAGAAAATAGTTCAACTGCTCCGAAAATGTATTAAAATAAATGAAGTAATAAACGTTTGTTTCCTCAGAACCGACGTAATTCTTGTAGAACCATGATTATCATAAGGTTACTTACCATCTACAACCACATTTACAGAGTGACGATGACCCATAGGCGAGATGCAAGTAAACTGACCAGAGTCGTCCTTCTGCGCATTATAGATGGATAGTCGATACTCCAGATGAGAGTCTCGTCCTGGTTCATTTGTCCAGCCTGTATATTGGCCATATACAATACCGTTCAGGAAACACCAACACTCTACTATTTTCTTCATTTATAGATTTTTTTTTATTTTTTTACGGTTATAATACTTTCCACTATGAAGTCCATAACATTTGTTTACCTCTTAAATTGAAACTAATTTTTGGGAGATGTCTCATTAAATGTTATTTGATTTTCTTAATTTTTGGCCATTGTTTACAATAACACATCGATATTTTGTTTTTGCTCTTTTCATCTCTCAAAATTAAATCCATCTCTTAAAATTATTTCTTCAGTGAAAAGACATTTATAAGCACTACAAAACGCGTATTTGTCATGGCATAATGTCCAGGGTGACAAACTGTGAAGCCAGGGCTCCACTGTTTGTTTGTGCACAGTTGTATAATAATTCTTTTGAAAATGTGAGCTAGAAACTGCTAATCTAGTTTGCTTGGCCTAACTATTATTTATGTATCTGCACATCTTTTCGCCCTGTAGTCTTACTTCTCTAAATCAGCCGTTAATTCTAATGACAAAACTGAAAACGGTCCACTGTAGGAAAAATTTTGGGCCGATAGCTTAGGTGACATTTTGCATTGGCGTGCATAAAATGTTTGGTCAAAACTGGTTTGTTTTGAATCGAGCGCGAAACGAGGACTTTTTGCGCTGGCCGTCCCTAATTTGGCAGTGACAGACTAAAAGGGAAGCCGAACTCTTGGACTACTCTTTTACTGACGAATAATGGAATTAACCGTACCATTATAATACTCCCATGACAAGCACCCGGGTTAGCTCAAAATGTGACTTATTTTTGAAGCTAATTTTACACCCAACTTAAATTGGTAAATATCTATCACTGTACCAAATTTGAGAAATATTCATAAAAGTTAAGTATGCTTTTCTATCAAATAAAATTTCCGTATTTTGGATTAGAAAGACAAATAAAGCAGAAACTCAATGAAAATATGGAGATTTTATATCTCAGGTATTACTTAACTGATTGTCTTGAAATTTGGTAAGTGAAGTAAGAGACAGGTGGAGCACATCCACTGAAAATATGTGGTAGTTTTCATTACCACAGTTCGATATACAAAAGGTAGAATATGATTAAGCCTGTCAGTAATGAAACATAGTGTATCATTCAGCTGGTTGGTTTGACTACACGACACACTACCATGTGTCTTGATCAGAAATATGTCTTAACTTAGGCTTAAAACATGCCAGAGGGAAGGAAGATTTCTCACACAAAGTTGTTCCAGGGTTAACTAACACTAATTTAGTAGTGATAGAGTAGTACAACTCTTGGATCAACGAATAGCGGGATTAATCGACAAATTATAGCACCTCCATGGCTAAAAGAACGACTATGCTCAGTGATGGAGATTCGAACCCTCGCCCTGCGGATTGCGAGTTACAGAAGGTTGAAAATAGCTAAACTATCACTTCTGTTGTTTTGACCGCATGACGGCGTGTCTTGATCATGTTGGTAATAAACAGTTTTATTCAAAACGTGAATTCTAGAAGCTTCACTTAGTTATAACTTGTACTCGTTCTCTGTCAATCACATATTAAATCACCACATAGTGTTAACAGTATTCTTGTGTTACATATTTTAAGAACACAGCATGTCCTGAATAGTTGTTAAAGTGTAAAATAAATTATATTATTAAATAAATGTTATATTTATTTGATACTCAAGCTATCTTTTAATATACTGTGCAAAATCCTCTTCCAAAGAACGAAGTTTGAGAAGACGTGGCAAAAATTTTAAAAATACAACTGTAATCGGTCATATTACCTTCTGGATACTTTCGATACGAATGATTAACTTCCCATTTTGGCGCACCGTACTTCCGGATCCATAAACATTCAAGATGGAGGACTGTTCCAGGATATACAAGTAACTTGCCGTCGTTACTCTGAGCTATAGGTCCTAAATGATGGCGGAATAATATGGTTGGGGGTTCTTCCACTGAAAATGTATTCATACATCGTTATCTAAGTGGATTAACTTACGACTTTTGATAGAATAGTATCTTATAAGATCATAGACTTTAAAAGATAAAAGGGAGAATTTTCTGAGAGGGAAACAATTTTATGAGCTGATCATTAATCATCGAAGAAAATCCGTGAACGAAAATTGTTCTTAAACTTTCACGTTTAATCTTTGTTGAGCAGCAAGCAGGAAATCTTCTAACATTGAAACAAATAACTTAGAGTCACTTTTAAAAATATGGTATTCGAATTTTACATCGGAGTTGATCGCTTCGCAGCTATCAGTTGTTGTGGTCAATTGATGAAAGGAAAGAAATATTGCATTTGTAAGCAACAGTAAATAAAAACTTCATAGGTTTTAATAAGGCAGGAACGAGATATTGTTTCTTTATTTACACTAAAACGTATAGTAATTAGTGTTTATTTCAAACGTTCTTATGTTACAAGACAAATCTTAAGATCATTTCTTTCTGTTACAAAAGTAATTTATATAACCAGCGGATTCAAGGCTCAAAACTGAAGTCAGTATGTGCGAAGTAATCACAAGTTACTTCTTATAGATGAGCGCCCTCTATGGGCAGTTGCGTTATAATTCTCGGAGAAGTTTTAAGGTTGTACGGTTGGACTATTCGCGGTGTATTCTTACACTTCAATTATTCTTACAGCTGGCCCGGTATGGCCAGGTGGTTAAGGCACTCGACTTGTAATCTGAGGGTCGCGAGTTCGAGTCCCCATCACACCAAAATTGCTTGCTCTTCCAGCCGTGGAGGCGTTATAATGTGACAGTCAATCCCACTATTCGTTGGTAAACGAGTAACTCAAGAGTTGGCGGTGAGTGGTGATGACTAGCTGTTTTCCTTCTAGTCTTACATTGCTAAATTAGGGAAGGCTACCGCAGATAGCCCTCGTGTAGCTTTGCGCGAAATTCAAAACAAACAAACCAATTTTTTCACCTACAATTACGACAGAAAGTGTTCGTACCCCTGCGTCCCGAGTGGTTTTTTGTCCATAGCTTAAAAAGTATCATGAGTAGGCACACATCTACATAAATTTTTATGTAAATTAAACGACAAATAAACTGTTTAGAAACAAATAACCAAAAAATAGGAGGAGCAGAAAGTGTTCGTACATTTCAGAATATGTGAAAAACTGATATTCCTGTAAAGATTGTATTTCGTTTGGCGAATAAACTACATTACACAATTCCAGAACTAGACACTGGGGTCATAATTATTAGAATTTAGCCAGCAAAAAATGTACTTCCGCCAGTTTAGTGCCGACTCCGTCATTATCTGCTTGGTCATCATGGCGAACAGGAAATAACTGTCCAGTGATTTAAAAAACCGAATTATTGTACAATACAAGTCTCGTGTGTCTCTTTCCGGTATTGCTACACAACTTAATTTGCAAGAAATCTACTGTTCAAAGCATAATTGCCAAGTTTAAGCTTACAGGATGAACTGCTAACCTCCCTCGTTCCGGACGCCCCACCAAAATTTCAGAGAGAACCAAGAGGAAGGTTCTCAGAGAAGTTAGTAGGAACCCTCGATTAACACGTAATGACATACAGAAACTGGTAAGGAAAACTGGGGTTGAAGTAAGCACCTCTACAGTTACGAACATGTTACGCTCTTCCGGGTTCAAAGCATGCCGTCCTCGTAGAACTCCATATTTAAAGCTTGTTCATTTAGAAGTACGATTGAGGTATGCAAGAAAGCACGTAGATAAACCCTTTATCTATTGGAAGAGTATTCTGTGGTCAGACGAGACTAAATTCGAGCTTTTCGGCCACAATGATTTTCGCTATATTATCAGTAAGAAGGGGTAACGAAATATTCCAAAGAATACCGTCCCTATAGTTAAACACGGAGGTGGCTCGATCATGCTATGGGGTTCATTCAGCTCTTCTGGTGTAGGCAGCCTTCACTGCGTGAACGGAATCATGAAAAAAGAAGACTACGTTGATATATTAGGCACTTATATCAAGAATGATGCTCGGAACTTGCGGCTTGGACGTCGTTGGATCTTCCAGCACGACAATGACCCTAAGCACACATCGAAATATGTGCAATCCTGGTTGCAGAGGAACCATATAAGCGTTCTGGAGTAGCCATCGCAGTCACCCGATCTCAACCCAATTGAAAACGTTTGGCAAGAGTTGAAGACCAGGGTTCATCAGCGTCATCCGAAAAACTTGCAAGAGTTGGAAGCCTTCTGTAAAGAAGAATGGAAAAACTACCAATCGAGTACTGTCAAACGATCATGGAGGTCTATGAGGAGAGATTGCGCCAAGTAATTCACCTGAAAGGCTACACAACTGACCATTAAAGTAGACGCACGAACACTTTCTGCACCTCCTATGTTTGGTTATTTGTTTATAAACAGTTTATTTGTCGTTCAATTTACATAAAATTTTATGTAGATGTGTGTTAGTATAATATTTATAATATATTTTACTTTCATTATTCTAATCGTGATACTTTATTTAAGTTATGAGGAAAAAATACTCACGACGCAGGGGTACGAACACTTTCTGTCATTACTGTACTTAGCACGTACCAACGATTAGGTTTATACTGCATGGCTATTTAAGTACTGTTTGTTTGTTTTTGTTTTGTTTTTTAATTTCGCGCAAAGCTACTGGAGGGCTATCTGCGCTAGCCGTCCGTAAGTTAGCAGTATAAGACTAGAGGGAAGGTAGCTAGTCATCATCACCCATCGCCAACTCTTGGGCTACTCTTTTACCAATGAATAGTGGGATTTACCATCACATTTTAACGTCCCCACGGCTGAAAGGGCGAGCATGTTCGGTGCGACCGGAATTCGAATCCGCGACCCTAGGATTACGAGTCGAACGCCTTAACACGCTTGGCCATGCCGGGCCCATTTAAGTACTTTAAAGCACATTTAGAAAGGCACGAGTTTTATAAAATACTATTAAAATTCCAGACTTACAAATGCTATTTAGGTTCATTAAAATATATCACAATTTTAATGTTTTTATTTCATCAAATTATTCACAGAAAGATCGCTTACATGCATAATTATTTTCCTGAGACAAGCCGTAACAGGAAGGTTTATCTCCTGTCCACGCCCCCATCACGCAAGACCTTCTCACGCTGCCAATCAAACGAAATTTTCCTATATCCTGACAGCGGAACACCAATTCAGAAAAAGGCAAAAATTGCGTCAGTTCCTCCTTGATTTGTTCGTCACCATAGAAAGCTACCAGATGAGGGTCGTTGTTCCGAAAGGTGCAGTTATGATTTTTTCGATAATGAATGAAACTTTTACGCTCTTCTGTTAACAACAAAAACAAGAAAAAGCGTAAGTAAAAATGCAAAAGGTTTAAATTAAATGAGTTATTTTAATTTTCAAATAACTTTAACTATCATTTGATTTTTAAATGTGGACAATCAAATAGTATAACGAAGCAAAATAAATAAACTTTAATATCAAGTGAAAACCAAATTTATGGTGCAAGAAAACATGATTGTCATTAGAAACATTTTCTAGAAATAATCAAAAATATTTTGAAAAGGACAAATGGTCAGATTTTTTTGTGGTTCGTAATTACGAATGAAATGAAATTTGACGGTTTATTGAATACACATTTACCAAACGATTTTTTTTAATTATATCTTCGATATACTGCTTGAATTGATAAGACTGAAATGTATGCCGTACAAATACTTTTGACTTGTTGTAATACGGCTACGGAAACCTGTTTCATTACTAGTACAATATGTATACTTGCTAACATTTAAATTATATTATTCAAAACGTTCATTGGATATTGATAAACAAACTAGTCTTAATCGATTTGATATAATTGGTTTTATTATTTTTCATTTTTTTGTAGTTCTAATTACTAGATCAATATGAGGTACATTTTAATTGTTAGTTTAGCATGTAAGTTTTGAACAAAACTAAATCTATCAGGTTGACCGATACCTGTAAGGTGTTAGTGGGATTACGGCCCAAAATATCGATAACAGTAAGCGTATCCAAATAACAAATGAGTGCACTCTTGTAATTAAAAGATTTTCTTTAACACTTTGCATGCTTTTGGTGACACTTGTATATAAAATAAATTAATTTTGTTTACTAAGTTACGTTTTAGTTCTGACCTGTATGGGTGGTCTGTTTTCATAAGAAGTTATTGTTATATAATAACTTAGTAATGCCTCACACATTTAGTTTGATGTTACTGGGAATAACTTGTTATATTGATTATCAAAAAGCATTTGATAAGATGCTTTACAAAAGAATTCTTACATAAATTAAATCCTGGGTTTAAGCATTGTAACTTCATAACTCTACTGCAAACCCACTGGAAGACTTGCATATCCACAAACGTTTTTCAAGAACACCTATACGGTTTGGTTTAAAAAGTCTGACACATATTATAACCCCCTTAGTTTTATCACTTTTCTGTGAATCAACAATAAATTTGAGGACTTAAAATGATGAAGTCCAGGATTCGGCTCCACCTGTTAAACAGAGAACAGGTCATCTGTTGTGTAGCCTTGCATTAAAAATAAACAAAGCCCCATTTATTGAGCGGCTTTAGGTGATGAGTGTTATAGTTTTAGCAGTGGAATGTTGTTGTGATTTAAGATTTGTATTTGTTTCTAGTTTTCAGTTTTAGTTTCATTTTACCTGTGAGGTTTGCAATGTTCATTAACTCTCATAGTCAGTGTATCCATATTCTGTGAAATACACTTCACCAGATATATCTGTTACTAAGATACATCACACTGTAGCTTATCCCTAGGTTTATATTTCAGTCTTAGGTTTGTAATGCAATTTGCTTTTTGTTATTTAAAAAACATTGCAACAAGACAGCAGCCATTTTACAAAACAACTACCTTTTAGATGTTAATTTTAATTTACTTATTATATTTTGTTTATGATACGAGCTTTTGTTATGTACGTTTGCACGTAGTAGCAAGCACTGGAGTTTCTCTAACGTAGCATCTGGTCATAATGGTATACTGTCAAGTAATGGATTACACAACCCTTAGTTTCATCATTGTGGTATACTCTTAAATAATGGACCACATAACCTGCAATTGCATCATTATCGTACTCTTTAATAATGGACTACATAGTCATTAATTTCATTATTCTTATACACTCTTAAATAATGGACTATGTAACTTGCAGTTTCATCAGAATAGTATTTCCTCAAATAATGGGCTAAATAATAAGCTATTTCTTCACTATGGCACCTTCGTAATTATTGGTTTATATAGCCTACCATGTGGTTAATGTGTCACTTTATCAAATGTTGGATTACATTGGGTTACTGTGGACCTTCCTATCTTGTATTCTATGGACCCTGTTGAAGAGCTGCAACTTACTCAGAGGTTGGAAGATTCAAAAATAAAACAAAACAAAACAAAAAGGAAATCTGTTTCTTACTTCACGTTCAGAAAATTGTTTGGAGTTTTCTAGGTGGCAATTGTTACAGTGAGGCAAAAGTTGGAGAGTGTGAAGACACACACACAATTGTTACGGTGAAGCAAAAGTTGAGAGTGTGATGACACACACTCAATTGTTATGGTAAGTCAAAGTTGAGAGTGTGAGGACACACACTCAATTGTTATGGTGAGTCAAAAGTTGGAGAGTGTGAGGACACACACTCAATTGTTATGGTGAGTCAAAAGTTGGAGAGTGTGAAGATACACACACAATTGTTACGATGAGTCAAAAGTTGGAGAGTGTGAAGACACACACTCAATTGTTACGGTGAGGCAAAAGTTGGAGAGTGTGAGGACACACACACAATTGTTACGATGAGTCAAAAGTTGGAGAGTGTGAAGACACACACTCAATTGTTACGGTGAGGCAAAGTTGAGAGTGTGAGGACACACACACACAATTGTTACGGTGAGGCAAAAGTTGGAGAGTGTGAGGACACACACTCAATTGTTACGGTGAGGCAAAAGTTGGAGAGTGTGAGGACACACACACAATTGTTACGGTGAGGCAAAAGTTGGAGAGTGTGAGGACACACACTCAATTGTTATGGTGAGTCAAAAGTTGGAGAGTGTGAGGACACACACACAATTGTTATGGTGAGGCAAAAGTTGGAGAGTGTGAGGACACACACTCAGTTGTTATGGTGAGTCAAAAGTTGGAGAGTGTGAGGACACACACACAATTGTTATGGTGAGTCAAAAGTTGGAGAGTGTGAGGACACACACTCAATTGTTATGGTGAGGCAAAAGTTGGAGAGTGTGAGGACACACACTCAATTGTTACGGTGAGTCAAAAGTTGGAGAGTGTGAGGACACACACACAATTGTTATGGTGAGTCAAAAGTTGGAGAGTGTGAGGACACACACTCAATTGTTATGATGAGGCAAAAGTTGGAGAGTGTGAGGACACACACTCAATTGTTACAGTGAGGCAAAAGTTGGAGAGTGTGAAGACACACACACAATTGTTATGGAGAGGCAAAAGTTGGAGAGTGTGAAGACACACACTCAATTGTTACGGTGAGGCAAAAGTTGGAGAGTGTGAAGACACACACACAATTGTTATGGTGAGGCAAAAGTTGGAGAGTGTGAGGACACACACAATTGTTACAGTGAGTCAAAAGTTGGAGAGTGTGAGGACACACACACAATTGTTACGGTGAGGCAAAAGTTGGAGAGTGTGAGGACACACACTCAATTGTTATGGTGAGTCAAAAGTTGGTAGAGTGTGAGGACACACACTCAATTGTTATGGTGAGTCAAAAGTTGGAGAGAGTGAAGACACACACACAATTGTTATGGTGAGTCAAAAGTTGGAGAGAGTGAAGACACACACACACATTTGTTCGCAAAAATTTTCAGGTAAATCTCTTGTGCACAAGGAAAGTGAAGAAAATTTTCCCGATTTCTAAGTACACTTGATTTTCACACCTAAATGCCTACCACAGTAAAACAAAATGAACTTGGTTTGCTTGCAATTAAGACCATCACTGTTTTCCAGTGAAAAGGTATAACAGTGGTGTGGGTGAGTTAAAAACAAAAAAGATTTTTACCTCATATCTAATACTTCTTTACTTACCAACAACAGGAAAAAAACTGGTTGTAGAAGGAAGGCACACGGGTGAAGAAGGTTTGAGTTTCCCCCTCTCGCACAGTAAGAGGTTGGTGATCACTTTGATGTAGCCATGGTTACAATCAAACTCTACAAATGACCCATGGGAAACATTTTGACCTGCTCTATATCCAGTCATGTAGTATCCGTTGACCACTTCTGGTAAGTCACATGGAGCTAGTAGTGTTTTGAAGTAGAATATTATTGTTAGTAAACTTTACATTTTTATAGTATTATGAATACCAAAAACAATCCCTCTAATGACAGAGATGAACAACATCAAATACAAATAAAAATAGTAACAAAAAGACAGAATTTCATACAATTCACGTTTATATATTTAACGAAAGAACCAGAAAAAATTTGAAGCTTTGTAAACACATATTTTCTTCTGTGATACTTTTCCTGGTATTACATCATGTATCACGATTGTATTTCCGTCAGTTTAAATTTATATAAATTGTTCTACTGTTTAAAGCTTAAACTATGGTGTAATAATTTTCAGGTGTTTAATGCTAAACAAACCTATTTGAAACTTAGTCAGTCTGCCTCAAAGGAATATATCTAATTCCTTCATGTCTTAAATAGATTAATCATATACATTATTGGGAGAAAACAACCAAGAACTGCAGAACTGCACAATGTTTGAATTTGGTGTAAAAAAGAGGAACTGTACAGTTGATAACGAATCACTAAAGGCTGTTGCTAATCATATGGATATATACATATATAGAGGTGGAAACACAAAGAGTAGCTTCCAAATTTTACTTGTGAGACATTTAGGAAGACTGAGAGTTGACATGTTGGAAATGACCATATTTTTCCTTTTACTGCAAGAAAAGATGACTGAATCATTATGGTAAATTTATATCTTTGTTGGAGTTTCACCAGAGAACATAGTGTCCTATTCTTAGAGTAATAGCTGTAAAGCTCATAAAAAGAGTGTCCTGCTTTTAGAGTAATAGCTCAAAAGCTCATAAAAAGAATGTCCTGTTCTTAGGGTCATAGCTGTAAAGCTCATAAAAAGAGTGTCCTGTTCTTAGAGTAATAGCTGTAAAGCTAGTAAAACGTGTCCTGCCTTAGAGTAATAGCTGTAAAGTTAATAAAAAGAGTGTCCTGTTCTTATAGAGTAATAGCTCACAAGCTTATAAAAAGAATGTCCTGTTCTTAGAGTAATAGCTGTAAAGCTCATAAAAAGTGTCCTGTTCTTAGAGTCATAGCTGTAAAGCTCATAAAAAGTGTCCTGTTCTTAGAGTAATAGCTGTAAAGTTAATAAAAAGAGTGTTGTGTTCTTAGAATAATAGCTGTAAAGCTCATTAAAAGTGTCCTGTTCTTAGTGTAATAGCTGTAAAGCTTATAAAAAGTGTCCTGTCTCAGAGTAATAGCTGTAAAGCTCATAAAAAGAGTGTCCTGTTCTTAGAGTAATAGCTGTAAAGCTCATAAAAAGTGTCCTGTTCTTAGAGTAATAGCTGTAAAGCTCATAAAAAGTGTCCTGTTCTTAGAGTAATAGCTGTAAAGCTCATAAAAAGAGTGTCCTGTTCTTAGAGTAATAGCTGTAAAGCTCATAAAAAGAGTGTCCTGTTCTTAGAGTAATAGCTGTAAAGCTCATAAAAAGAGTGTCCTGTTCTTAGAGTAATAGCTGTAAAGCTCATAAAAAAAGTGTCCTGTTCTTAGAGTAATGGTTGTAAAGCTCATAAAAAGAGTGTCCTGTTCTTATAGAGTAATAGCTCACAAGCTTATAAAAAGAATGTCCTGTTCTTAGAGTAATAGCTGTAAAGCTCATAAAAAGTGTCCTGTTCTTAGAGTCATAGCTGTAAAGCTCATAAAAAGTGTCCTGTTCTTAGAGTAATAGCTGTAAAGTTAATAAAAAGAGTGTTGTGTTCTTAGAATAATAGCTGTAAAGCTCATTAAAAGTGTCCTGTTCTTAGTGTAATAGCTGTAAAGCTTATAAAAAGTGTCCTGTCTCAGAGTAATAGCTGTAAAGCTCATAAAAAGAGTGTCCTGTTCTTAGAGTAATAGCTGTAAAGCTCATAAAAAGTGTCCTGTTCTTAGAGTAATAGCTGTAAAGCTCATAAAAAGTGTCCTGTTCTTAGAGTAATAGCTGTAAAGCTCATAAAAAAGAGTGTCCTGTTCTTAGAGTAATAGCTGTAAAGCTCATAAAAAGAGTGTCCTGTTCTTAGAGTAATAGCTGTAAAGCTCATAAAAAGAGTGTCCTGTTCTTAGAGTAATAGCTGTAAAGCTCATAAAAAAAGTGTCCTGTTCTTAGAGTAATGGTTGTAAAGCTCATAAAAAGAGTGTCCTGTTCTTAGAGTAATAGCTGTAAAGCTCATAAAAAGAGTGTCCTGTTCTTAGAGTAATAGCTGTAAAGCTCATAAAAAGAGTGTTCTGTTCTTAGAGTAATAGCTGTAAAGCTCATAAAAGGAGTGTCCTGTTCTTAGAGTAATAGCTGTAAAGCTCATAAAAAGAGTGTCCTGTTCTTAGAGTAATAGCTGTAAAGCTCATAAAAGGAGTGTCCTGTTCTTAGAGTAATAGCTGTAAAGCTCATAAAAAAAAAGTGTCCTGTTCATAGAGTAATGGTTGTAAAGCTCATAAAAGAGTGTCCTGTTCTTAGAGTAATAGCTGTAAAGCTCATAAAAAAGAGTGTCCTGTTCTTAGAGTAATAGCTGTAAAGCTCATAAAAAGAGTGTTCTGTTCTTAGAGTAATAGCTGTAAAGCTCATAAAAGGAGTGTCCTGTTCTTAGAGTAATAGCTGTAAAGCTCATAAAAAGAGTGTCCTGTTCTTAGAGTAATAGCTGTAAAGCTCATAAAAGGAGTGTCCTGTTCTTAGAGTAATAGCTGTAAAGCTCATAAAAAAGTGTCCTGTTCTTAGAGTAATGGTTGTAAAGCTCATAAAAAGAGTGTCCTGTTCTTAGAGTAATAGCTGTAAAGCTCATAAAAAGAGTGTCCTGCTTTTAGAGTAATAGCTCAAAAGCTTATAAAAAGAATGTCCTGTTCTTAGAGTCATAGCTGTAAAGCTCATAAAAAGAGTGTCCTGTTCTTAGAGTAATAGCTGTAAAGCTCATAAAAAGAGTGTCCTGTTCTTAGAGTAATAGCTGTAAAGCTCATAAAAAGAGTGTTCTGTTCTTAGAGTAATAGCTGTAAAGCTCATAAAGGAGTGTCCTGTTCTTAGAGTAATAGCTGTAAAGCTCATAAAAAGAGTGTCCTGTTCTTAGAGTAATAGCTGTAAAGCTCATAAAAGGAGTGTCCTGTTCTTAGAGTAATAGCTGTAAAGCTCATAAAAAAGTGTCCTGTTCTTAGAGTAATGGTTGTAAAGCTCATAAAAAGAGTGTCCTGTTCTTAGAGTAATAGCTGTAAAGCTCATAAAAAGAGTGTCCTGTTCTTAGAGTAATAGCTGTAAAGCTAAAAATACAGTGGGCTGTTGTTAAATTAATAGTTTTGAAGCTGTGGAAAGAAAAAGTCAGTTCCTTACAGTAATAACTGTAAAACTTGCAAAAACAACGTTCAGTTCTAGGCCCTTATTGATTAATTTGATTACACCTGCAGTTTTATGCTGTTAACTCAAAATCCAATTTATTTTGACAGGCCTGAAAGCCATTTATTTCGTCACTCCAAGTTAATGTAACATTTAATTCATGTTTCATTTCAATTCAAAATGAAAAATATTTACGTACCATCATTTCTACGTCTCGAAATGATGGTAGTAATATAGGTAGATAAACAGAAGAAATAAACTCTGATTTATTATATTCCAAGTTCTTGAATCTAACACATCATTATCAGCCGTGGGAGCGTTATAATGTTACGGTCAATCCCACTATTCATTGGTAAAAGAGTAGTCCAAGAGTGGATGGTGATGACTAGCTGCCTTCCCTCTAGTCTTACACTGCTAAATTAGGGGCATCTAGCGAAGATAGCCCTTGAGTAGCTTTGCGCGAAATTAAAAAATAATCAAAACAAACAAACAAACAAACAAACATCTACGTTTCCAAGTGATCGCCAATACCTTATGCTCATCATATTATGCAGTGTGTAGTTAGATAGTACTACAGTTTATCAAACCATTAATTTTTTTTTTCAGTATACACGCTCTAGTAATGATACGAAAAACAACTAAATACTAGCGCTCCTTTTAAATTAAAGTTGACTAAAATACAATTGTTAAAGTGAATAAACTGAACATTCATATCTTAATTACTACACTAATTCCCTATGTTTCGAGGAAAGCTGCTTAAGTTAGGCTAAAAAATAAAGCATTGCAATATACTGTGATTACAACTTCTACAAAAAATGTTGTTAAAGAAATCTGAATACAGTTAAACATTTAGAATAATTAGTCGAAATGATTATGCTGATAACTAGGATCAGGTTTTCTGACGAAACGATAACCAAGCTAGCGTAGCTTTTGATTAGGAATTCCATTATGAAATAGTTATATCTGTACACACTCAGAATAAATCTAGGGACGCTATTAATTATATAGCTTTTAACAACTAAGAACCTAGGATCACTATTACATATACCGACCTCAACAACCGAATCAAGGGAAGCAATTAGTTATTCACTTCTTAACAATCGAATCGAAGTGATTGTTAAATATCCAATAGGTTAACAATCGAATCAAGGGTTATTAATCAATAATAAATATTTCAACAGGGAATCAACGTCATTATTAAATATTCAACACTTTAACAATCGAATTGAGGAGCATTATTAAATATTCAACACTTTAACAATCGAATCAAGGGTCATTATTAAATAATAAATAATTTAACAATCGAATCAAGGTCATTATTAAATATTCAATACTTTAACAATCGAATTGAGGAGCATTATTAAATATTCAACACTTTAACAATCGAATCAAGGGTCATTATTAAATAATAAATAATTTAACAATCGAATCAAGGTCGTTATTAAATATTCAATACTTTAACAATCGAATTGAGGAGCATTATTAAATATTCAATACTTTAACAATCGAATTGAGGAGCATTATTAAATATTCAATACTTTAACAATCGAATTGAGGAGCATTATTAAATATTCAACACTTTAACAATCGAATCAAGGGTCATTATTAAATAATAAATAATTTAACAATCGAATCAAGGTCATTATTAAATATTCAATACTTTAACAATCGAATTGAGGAGCATTATTAAATATTCAATACTTTAACAATCGAATCAAGGGTCATTAATAAATAATAAGTATTTTAAAAATCGATAAAGGGTCAATATTTAATATCCAACACTTTAACAATCGAATCAAGAGTCATTATTAAATATACATTTCTTTAACAATCAAATTAATGGCCCCTGAAAAAGATAACAAAAAGGATTGCAACTAAAGTAATTTTAATATTGGTGAGACATTCATGTAGAAACTATTAAAGAACATGAGGCATTAGGAAAAACAAACTTTAACACAAAATAGTTGTGATACACAATGTGTATACAGTAAGACTTACGTACACGCCACACACTGTGGCTCTTTTGGCTTCCAACGACCTCGAACACATTTAATAAAAGGCTTATGTAGATTCAAGTGATGCCCATTTGTACAGGTCACGTGATATTTGTTCCTATGTGGTAGAGTTCTATTCAACTTTCCTGGTCGCAGACGTTCCATTTTCATCCAGGGACTGGGACGTAGAAATGGACACGAATCTGTGATGGAGGTGTTCAAAGTAGATATAGGTAATGTTACATTGAAGAACATTTTTTTTCATTTAGGACGTTCATTAAACAGTTTAAAATACATTCAGAACCTGAATGTTTTATACACAATCTTTAGTTATTCTAAAAAGCTTGTTTTGGAATTTTGCGCAAAGCTACACGAGGGCCATCTGCACTAGCAGTCCCTAATTTGGCAGTGTAAGACTAGAGGGAAGGCAACTAGTCATCACCACCCACCGCCAACTCTTGGGCTACTTTTACCAACGAATAGTGGGATTGACCGTCACATCATAACGCCCCCACGACTAAAAGGGCAAGTAAAAATATTGCCCAAGAGTTGGTTACCTTCCCTATCGTCTATCACTGCTAACTTAAGGACGGCTAGCGCAGATAGCCCTTGTGTAGCTTTGCGCAAAATTCAAAACAAAACAAACCGATGAAAAAAATGTTAAAACGTATCATTTAATATGAATACAAAACGTTAATATTATTTCATATGAAACTTTGTGAATATGAAGAATATATTATTATTTCATATGAGGCCGTTTTATGAGCACAAGGAAATGTACAGAACTATTTGTTGGTGGAGTGATATTATGTACATTAAAGGTTAGCTTAACGTAAAGAACTATAAAGTTCTATTTTATATGATACGACGTAGTGATAATGAAAATATTAGAATGTATTATATAATATAGGACGATGCCGTTAAAATGTAAATAAATAGAATTATTAATTTATATAGACTTACATTGTTGTCACAGGAGATGTTAGAAATTATGAGTTAATAAGCACTTTTACTTTAATGACAATTTTAGACTTTCTAAAATTATTGTCATACCTCTATATCTATGTCATAAAATCTATTGTCATACCTTTTGTAGCAGGTTTGCTGTTGTACATTTATTTATGTTTCTATACATGTTTTTTTTTTTTGCATGCGATGCATATTATGTATTGCACAAGTCACGCCTGTTCTCGAAATTTGTAGGGAATTCTTTAAAGTGAGAATCAAAAATATTTGTTTGCGAAACGCGCTAGATTGTTGTAGAAAATTCTAGAAACTCGCTTGATTGGTATATGAAAACCGATGCGCAGAGAGACAGAGAATGTTTTTGGTAAGTTACAGTCAGTGCGCAATAGGACTAGAAAGCAGTAATTCTGATTAACGCCTATTAATCAGAAAACTACAAAATTTGACCAGGAACGTTTATAGATTTCGAACATTACGTAGCCTTTAACTTCAGTGAAATACTTCGGACCTTAGAATTTCTACGAGGACATTAAAATCACCACCGATAAAAGTCAGCCGTTGAGGCCAACGGAACTGGCTGGCTTAAGCGAGGTGTGACAGTGTCAACTGAGAATTAATTTATTCATTGTCGACCTGGATTGCCAATAAAATATTCAGTTCTAGACCAGATACAAGAATCAGTATTGTTTGTAAAACTGTTGTATATAAACCAACATTTGTAACAACTATTTGTAATAACCGTTATTATAAATTGTATTTTGTGTTTTTATATTAAAACATATTTGTCTTAAAAAAGGAAACTGTGTGTATCAACCTTGTTGACAAATAATATAAATTTAATATCTATTAATATTGAATTCAATAATAAATTAAAATTCCTGTTATTTGAAGTAGTTATACGTAATGTACGTAACATAATTAATCGGAGACTTATCCGAAATAAATTATAGTACGTAACACTTTATGTCATAAAATAGATTTCATGCCTTTATATTTATGTCATAAAATATACTGTCATACCTTTGTATAAACGTCATAAAACTATCATATCTACATCATAAAATATATTCTCAAAACTTTATATACGTCATAAAATATATTCTCAAACCTTTATATACGTCATAAAATCTACTGTCATTCCTTTATATCTACGTTATGAAATATATTTTCATACCTTTATATACGTCATAAAATCTGCTGTCATACCTTCATATGTATGTCATAAAATGTATTTTCATACCTTTATATACGTCATAAAATCTACTGTCATACCTTCATATGTACGTCGTATATTTGTTTTTTTCTGAAGTAAGCCTCCTTTCCTTCTCTCTCTGATAGTTGTCTCCAGTTCACGGACACTCTGTGGTTTATTTAAAGAATATCCGCTTATTTCGTTCTTTTTCTCCGCTAATTCCGTGTGACGACTGACCTTTAAGGAGCGAATCAAGCGAATGCGAGGATGCGACCCCCTTACACAGCGGGGTATGTTGTCGGGGCTCCAGGCTCCATCGACACAGGTAGCTCCAGGGGGGCCGTCCGTCAACATGTAGCTTTTATGACATTCGTACAGGATTTGTCTATTATTCTTTACTTTCCTAACGTAGGGTCTGTAGTCGTACATCCCCATGTGTCCGACAAGAAGGACCCGTCCATGCTTCAGGTACCCAGGGAATGGGCAGTAGACTGAAGAACATGTAAACACATAAATATGCGTGCACACACACATGTAACATTGTCACAGTTTATATTTGTTTATAAACTAATCTTTCAATACAGAATAACGACTGTTGTCATGACGACGATTCTGTAATCCGCGTGCTTGCTACAACCGACCAACCCGAAAATATCTTTGTTCCATGTTTACCTGCCCTTTATTTACGCTCAACCTTGGAGTTCCCGTCAAAGAAAAAACACGTGTTATACCTGTTATTATTTTTATATGCTCACCCCCATTTCTTCCCCGGCGGATCAGCGGTAAGCTTGAGAACTAAATTCAGGGTTCGATCCTGAACGAACGAGACTGCTTGAAGTAAGAAAACAAACTCGAGTTTTCAGTTGGTTGTTTGGAAGTAAGCACAAAGCTACACAACGGGCTATCTGTGCTGTGCCCACTACGGGTATCGAAACCAGGTTTATAGGGGTGCGAGCTCGCAGACATGCCACTGTGGGGCTTTTGTGTATAAATTGATAAAATAAATGTAAGTAGTTTTGGAATAAACTGTCACTCTTCGAATATATACTTTATTTTACCACCATTAAAGAGTTCTGTATCTATGTATAAAATTATCTCATAAACTTTCAGTCAACGTTTAAATCAAGAGGTGCTTTATTTGACAAGAGAAAGATAGATCTGTTTTATCATAAACTTTCAGTCAACGTTTAAATCAAGAGGTGCTTTATTTGACAAGAGAAAGATAGATCTGTTTTATCATAAACTTTCAGTCTACGTTTAAATCAAGAGGTGCTTTATTTGACAAGAGAAAGATAGATCTGTTTTATCATAAACTTTCAGTCTACGTTTAAATCAAGAGATGCTTTATTTGACAAGAAGAAGATAGATCTGTTTTATCATAAACTTTCAGTCTACGTTTAAATCAAGAGATGCTTTATTTGACAAGAGAAAGATAGATCTGTTTTATCATAAACTTTCAGTCAACGTTTAAATCAAGAGGTGCTTTATTTGACAAGAGAAAGATAGATCTGTTTTATCATAAACTTTCAGTCTACGTTTAAATCAAGAGGTGCTTTATTTGACAAGAAGAAGATAGATCTGTTTTATCATAAACTTTCAGTCTACGTTTAAATCAAGAGGTGCTTTATTTGACAAGAGAAAAATAGATCTGTTTTATCATAAACTTTCAGTCAACGTTTAAATCAAGAGGTGCTTTATTTGACAAGAGAAAGGTAGATCTGTTTTATCATAAACTTTCAGTCTACGTTTAAATCAAGAGGTGCTTTATTTGACAAGAAGAAGATAGATCTGTTTTATCATAAACTTTCAGTCTACGTTTAAATCAAGAGGTGCTTTATTTGACAAGAGAAAGATAGATCTGTTTTATCATAAACTTTCAGTCTACGTTTAAATCAAGAGGTGCTTTATTTGACAAGAGAAAGATAGATTTGTTTTATCATACACTTTCAGTCTACGTTTAAATCAAGAGGTGCTTTATTTGACAAGAGAAAGATAGATTTGTTTTATCATAAACTTTCAGTCTACGTTTAAATCAAGAGGTGCTTTATTTGACAAGAGAAAGATAAATTTGTTTTATATCAGCCATACGAAACTTATTTTTCATCTGAAACATAAGTTATAATATTTAAAGCATAATTAAAAATCACTTTGAAAATAAAACACATATGGCTAAGTATGGTCAGGTGGTTGAGGCACTCGACTCGTAATTTGAAGTTATGAATGTCAGACAAAAC
This sequence comes from Tachypleus tridentatus, assembly GCF_004210375.1. Classification (NCBI taxonomy): domain Eukaryota; kingdom Metazoa; phylum Arthropoda; class Merostomata; order Xiphosura; family Limulidae; genus Tachypleus; species Tachypleus tridentatus. Next base: position 171,946,892 of record NC_134825.1, read on the forward strand.
GGAACAAAATATTGAGAAGCACATAATTAAAACCTGACGTAAATAAAACACCAGCAGCGCCGCTATATTTGTATTACAGTAAGAAAGTTTCAGATCAATCTACAGCCATCTTAAATAAGTACTTTGAAGTGCTTGCACCTAGCAAACTGTAACTGACCACTTGAATGATAAGTAAACTTATTTCAAGTAATGATAAATAATTGTCGCTAAAATAAACAATATTGTGTTATTAACCCTTACCCTAAATGTGATTTATAAATAGCTCGTATTGGACTGATTAAACTGAAATAAAAACTTTCACCAACTCACTCTGGTTCATACCGTATCAGTTGTTGACAAAAATACGAAACCCGAAAACAAGACCGCTTTGGAAAGATTCGTCTTTCTTCATCAGGAACAAACTTGTTTCCAGTTTGTTCCTAAAGAAGAGAGTTTCACTTTTGGAAAACGAGCAAGTTGTAGGGTATCGTACTTATATCTTTAATCCTCAAAAAAAGTACAAAACTGTTTGATTATCAAATAGTGAATGTTGTCATTTTAATATTAATGATAAAAGTTTAGGTTTCTATAATCCATATTGTGTTTTCCGAACATCATGACAGGCGGTTGTTATCCATTCGGTTTGACAATATGAACAGTGCCTGAACAACAACTGTGGTTGTCGTGTATCAAGTAGCCTGATGAGCGCTGGTGTTGGTCTTGTTGACTCTGAATTTTGTGGTGACAGTCAACTCGCATTCTGAGGGTCGCAGGTTCGAATCCCATTCACACCAAATAAGTTCGTCGTTTTAGCCGTGGGAGCGTTATTATGTGATGGTCGATCCCACTATTCATTGGTAAAAGAGTAGCCCAAGAGTTGATAGTGGGTGGTGATGACTAGCTGTATTCCCGCTATTCTTACACTGTTAAATTGTGAACGATTAGCGCATATATCCCTCGTATAGTTTAGCGCAAAATTCAAGAAACAATTGTTCGTTTGTTTTAAATTTCGCAGCTATTCATCACCACCAACCGCCTATTCTTGGACCATTCTTCCACCAACAAATACTGGGATTGACCGTGATATTATAACGCCCCCACGGCTGAAAAGGCGAGCATGTTTAGTGCGACGGGGATTCGAACCTGCGACCCTCGGATTACGAGTCGAACGCCTTAACACACTTGGCCATGTCGGGCCTCAAGAAACAAACAAACAAACATTAAAACACAAATATTATCGTAAAGCTTAAAATGTGTCAAAATAACACGAGCTCGTTTTAGAAATTACAAAATATATATAAACATTTATTCAATTTTTTATAGTCTAATAGACTAACATAAAGTATTCAAAAATCGTGTATAATGTAGATAAAAATTAATAGCTTAAGGTCAAAATGTGAATCGAAAGATTCGTGGTTCGTGTTTTGCTTTCACGACCCCACCCCCTGCATTTTGGGGCTGTGACTACACTATAAAAATCATGGTGAAATTTCAATATTCGGAGTAACCCAAGAACTGGCAGCGGGTGGAGTTGATTAGATGCTCTCTCTCTCTAACTTAATAGTTATAAAATTAAAGCGGTTACGCGTGGGTAGCCCTTGGTGTAACCCATATAAATCCTTGCAACAAAGATGTCGCCAGCACTTGTTTCCTTAACTTGAGGCTAAACTTCTTTGAAATACCTACTTTCCTCGCAATAGGGAACACTTCCAGTCCATTGACCAAATTTACACGTGGTCACGTTAAGGCCGACGAGTCTGTATCCGTCTTTGCAACGAAAAAGAGCTGTCCGTCCGTGGTCAGTTTTAGGAGCGATGACCATTCCATGGCGTGGCTTTATCGGAAGATATTTACATCTTGCTAAGGAATAGAGAAAGTCCATAAAGCTGAGTTATAAATAGAAATCTTATTATTTTACAAATAAAAAAGGCTTGTGTGAAAAAAAGAAAAAAGTACAAATATTCCGACTTCCAGCTGTTATTTACTAGTTGTTATTAAACACTTTAGGACAGTAATTTGGTAAACGAGTAGCCCCAAAGTTGGCAGTGGGTGTGGCGACTAACTGCTTTCCCACTGCTAAATTATAGACAACTAGCGCAGATAGCCCTCGTGTAGCTTTGAGCAAACTTCAAAATAAAGAAACATTTTTTTTCCAGTATTAATTACAATATCTAAAAATTTCACACAAGAAATCCAGTCACCTTAAGAGTACTAGTAGATTGTTAGGACACTTAAAAACGGAATTTGTACTTGTCAACATATTTTAATCGTTTCTAAGCGTGTCTGTCGGTAGTGGCCTGGTATGGCCAGATGAGTTAAGGCGTTCGACATGTAATCTGAGGGTCGCAGGTTCGAATCCCGGTCGCACAAATCATGTTTGCTCTTTCCGTCGTGTGGGCGTTATAATGTGACGGTCAATCCCACTATTCGTTGGTAAAAGAGTTGCCCCAGAGTTGGCGGTGGGTGATGATAACTAGCTGCCTTCCCTCTAGTCTTTTTTACTGTTAAATTAGGGACGGCTAGCGCAGATGGTTCTCGTGTAGCTTTGCGCGAAATTCAGAAATAAGCAAAGCTAAACACTGAATAAAGTTATCAGACGGTTATTTAATAGTTTACAATGTTTACTAATTAAAAAAAATACTACTTCACGTGCACTGTTATAAAACAGTTGCACATGCAAGTTCAGAGAACTTTCAGTTGTTGAAGAAAATTTAATTCTATATAAGATATGAAATAATTGCTTCCATTGCACGTGAAGTGAGTGATCACTGCGTGGTAATTCATTTTTAGAATACGTAATGTAAAATTAACATTTATGGCCATCTGATAGCCTTCTCTCTACCCTGACGTTAGGCTTGAGAGCGAGCCTTGTTTCTGAGCTTAACGTCAGGGTCGGTATGTGACTGGGATTCGAAGCCGCGACCCTCAGATTATGAGTCGAATTCTTTTACCACCTGGCCATTTCGAGCTAAGGCTACTGCTAGGAATCTGTTATAACAATTTGAGAACAATTATACACATGAATTACAATTATCACAGTTAGCTTGTTATATACGATGCCATATTTTCCAAATAACAAGCGTCCATCAATAAACTGAGTAAGATTTTGTTGTAAGTAGCTATGAGTCCCAAGTGCGGTTCTAACCCTTGATGATCTAATTAGTCTACTAATTAGATTCGTTTTCTGTATTTAGTGAGATTTTGTCCACGTAATATTTAAAAACTGAAGTTTCAGTGTTTCATGCCTGACTCTGCTATCACAGCCAATCAGGGAAGGTAGCGTGCAACTTTGACTGAAATTCAAACCAAACCAATCAGTGATATTGTGTGTTTTGTAGAAGTTTCGGGATCGTTTTGAAGGGCAAAATAATAATAAAGTGTTGAAATGTTTTTTGTAACTTGTTATTTATTAAGTTTCAAAACAATGTCAAATTTAACGACAAATGGCCTAAATATGTAGAACATGTTCATAATCTAGTGACAACAACAAAAATCAAGAGAGAAACGTTTCAAATCTTATTTAGTTTTACTAGCTAAACTTTTCTATTAAACTTTCAAATTCTAGTATATAATAGTTTAAATGTGATTCAAACAGTGAGTAAGGAAGAAGGGCTTTGCACACTGTCGTATGAGTTAAGACAGAAGAGCTTTGCACACTGTCGTATGAGTAAGGACAGAAGAGCTTTGCACACAGTCGTATGAGTTAGGACCGAAGAGCTTTGCACACTGTCGTATGAGTTAGGTCAGAATGGCTTTGCACACTCTCGTATGAGTTAGGACAGAAGAGGTTTGCACACTGTCGTATGAGTTAGGACAGAAGGGCTTTGCAAACTGTCGTATGAGTTAGGACAGAAGAGGTTTGCAAACTGTCGTATGAGTTAGGACAGAAGGGCTTTGCACACAGTCGTATGAGTAAGGACAGAAGGGATTTGCACACTGTCGTATGAGTTAGGACAGAATGGCTTTGCACACTCTCGTATGAGTTAGGACAGAAGAGGTTTGCACACTGTCGTATGAGTTAGGACAGAAAGGCTTTGCAAACTGTCGTATGAGTTAGGACAGAAGAGGTTTGCAAACTGTCGTACGAGTTAGGACAGAAGAGGTTTGCAAACTGTCGTACGAGTTAGGACAGAAGGGCTTTGCAAACTGTCGTATGAGTGAGGACAGAAGGGATTTGCAAACTGTCGTATGAGTTAGGACAGAAGGGCTTTGCAAACTGTCGTATGAGTAAGGACAGAAGGGATTTGCACACTGTCGTATGAGTTAGGACAGAATGGCTTTGCACACTCGTATGAGTTAGGACAGAAGAGGTTTGCACACTGTCGTATGAGTTAGGACAGAAGGGCTTTGCAAACTGTCGTATGAGTTAGGACAGAAGAGGTTTGCAAACTGTCGTACGAGTTAGGACAGAAGAGGTTTGCAAACTGTCGTACGAGTTAGGACAGAAGGGCTTTGCACACTGTCGTATGAGTTAGGACAGAAGGGCTTTGCATATAGTCGTATATAGATCAATTTACCAGGCACACAGACAGGCACGTGCGTCCATGTGCCATTCCTACATGTTACAGGTGTGGTGTTGTACAGGAACTGGTGCTGCTGTTTACAATCCACGTGGATTTCTTGTCCGTCCTCCACTCTCGTTCCGGGCTGAAAGTTGTTTACTCGACCATTTGTCACATCCGGGACAACACAGTAAGCTGTAGGATTAGAACGGTATGTTAAGTGTTAGTACTTCGCAAAGAACTGTTATTTAGTGGATAATTTTTGGGTATCATTCCTTAGTGAAGCTTCGTTTCACCAGTTGATACAGTAAGGACATCTTTATATTTAGATATATAAATATATTCACACACATATTTATAAACGTTAACACTTAAAAACACACATAAATATACGACGCAGAGAAAAAGGTTGATAATGCTGGACGTGTCCAAAGGCTAGTGAACTGGACTGTGGATCCGGGACTATGGTTCGAGTCTCGTCGTAGGTGTTACTGTCGCTAAAAACATAGCAACTTTAAATGTCTTTGTGATGTGTCAACTACTGACATCTCGTGAGTAGTAATTGTAGTAGGTAGACTAAACATTTTTTCATAGTTGTAAGAAAATGTATTGAACCTGTTTATTGTTTAACTATAAGAACCGCTTTTTTGTGAAAGAAGATTTAGTGTTTAACTAAAATAAGTGCTCTTTTTGTGAAAGAAGATTTAGTGTTTAACTAAAATAAGTGCTCTTTTTGTGAAAGAAGATTTAGTGTTTAACTAAAATAAGTGCTCTTTTTGAGAAAGATTTAGTGTTTAACTAAAATAAGTGCTGTTTTTATAAAAGAAGATTTAGTGTTTAACTAAAATAAGTGCTCTTTTTATGAAAGAAGATTTAGTGTTTAACTAAAATAAGTGCTCTTTTTATGAAAGAAGATTTAGTGTTTAACTAAAATAAGTGCTCTTTTTATAAAAGAAGATTTAGTGTTTAACTAAAATAAGTGCTCTTTTTATGAAAGAAGATTTAGTGTTTAACTAAAATAAGTGCTGTTTTTATAAAAGAAGATTTAGTGTTTAACTAAAATAAGTGCTCTTTTTATGAAAGAAGATTTAGTGTTTAACTAAAATAAGTGCTCCTTTTATGAAAGAAGATTTAGTGTTTAACTAAAATAAGTGCTCTTTTTATGAAAGATTTAGTGTTTAACTAAAATAAGTGCTCTTTTTGTGAAAGAAGATTTAGTGTTTAACTAAAATAAGTGCTCTTTTTATAAAAGAAGATTTAGTGTTTAACTAAAATAAGTGCTCTTTTTATGAAAGAAGATTTAGTGTTTAACTAAAATAAGTGCTCTTTTTATGAAAGAAGATTTAGTGTTTAACTAAAATAAGCACTTCTTGTGAAATAAAATTTACTGTTTAAAATAAATGCTCTTTTTGTGAAATAATATTTACTATTTAACTAAAATAAGCATTTTTTGTGAAATAATATTTACTGTTTAACTGAAATAAGTGCTCTTTTTGTGAAATAATATTTACTGTTTAACTGAAACAAGTGCTCATTTTGTGAAAGAAGATTTAGTGTTTAACTAAAATAAGCGCTTCTGGTAAAAAATACTTTACTATTTAACTGAAATAAGCACTTCTTGTGAAATACAATTTACGGTTTAACTAAAATAAGCGCTTTTTTGTGAAACAAAATTAGCTGTTAAACTAAATAAGTGCTATTTTTGTGAAACAAAATTAGCTGTTAAACTAAATAAGTGCTATTTTTGTGAAAGAAGAATTACTGTTTAACTAAAATAAACGCTTTTTATTTAAAGAATGTGAAATAAGGACGTACACACACACTCTCTGACTTCATCCTTTATATAATCAACTCTGATAATTTTGTTTTAGAGAATGATTAGGTAGAGTAAATTTTACTAGATTTTAAGTTTTTATGGAATTCACTTGCTCTCAATATTCACTTGCTCTCAATACAAAAGCGTACAATTTGCGATTTTTGAAAGATTTTAACAATGTGTTTTTTCTTCACCTAAATATTTGTCTCGCGGCAAGTTTTTATGGTATATACAACGATATAACTTAATGTTTAACAAGTGGGTTATATTTGGGTGTAGCTACCAGTCGGATCTATAAAACCTTTAGAAAATGGATCGAAACGTGGTTCAATTCAACCATGTTCAGTTTAAAAAGTTCAAATTCAAGAGTTGTCTGACAAACAAGTGATTAAGAGATATTGAAATATTTACTTATGTCTTCACTTGTTCACCTTATGTACTCAATAGGCTGAACTTCCAGGTTAGATGTCTCCTATGGTTTAGCACAACCGTTTCCAGTTTTGATCTGCAGACCAGAGGAAAACAGTCAAGCTTCAGCCTTCTCCACCTGAATGGTAGGCTGTGGAAAAGATAGCTAGCAAACATCACTCACTGCTAACTCTTTGACCAAATAATAGTGGGATTGAGCCTCATATTATAACGTCCCCAAGGCTGAAAAGATGCATGTATAGTGATGGAAATTTGAATTCCCGATCCATGGATTGCAAGATAAGAGCCCTAACCACCATGTGATGACAGACGTTTTGAATATCGAGATTATCACTGTGAAATGTAAAAGCGTTTTGCAGAACCACGTTTCGAACCAAAGATCCTGAGATATCTAGTCAGATACGATAATTAAGCCTTGCTTGGACAGATTATGTCGATAAATTAATTACTAGAAATACAATAAAGAATTTACTATAAATGGCGGTGACAGTGTAGTAGAGACTGCTAATTTTATCGGAATATTTTGTTACGAAGTTTATCTTCTGTGTGCATATCTGATATAATTAGTTTCAGCAAAACAACCTCGTTTCGTTTGCCAAAATTATATAATTTTCTACATACCCCAAAATATTTTATGAGAAAAAGAAATCAAGATACACATACTTAATAAAATGTTACCTACAGGTGCTGTCTAAAAATGTATACGCTTATACATCATTAAATAATAATAAAAGTGACAGCGTTACCTAAACATTGAGGGAGCGGATTGGACCAGGTACCATTTTCTAGACATGTGGTCGAAATAAAGTTGCCCTGAAACTTCATTCCATCAAAGCAGTGAAAGACTATAACTGACCCTACAGTCGTTGTCTTGCCCTCTAGGTAACCGTTGTGGAGATCTTCCAACTCACCGCAGTTTATTTCTAAAAAAAAACAAAAAAAAACAGGCAATTTCTAAATATCTTAAGTAGTTTTAAACGAAAGAAACTAAGTGAAATATAAACTACTGCATCTCTTCCTTTGCGTAACCTTGATAAACTAAATATATTAGTGACATGGGATTAAGAAATAAAAATAATAAATATATTAAAAGTTGGTTTATTATATGTATATATATCATTATTTTATTACATACATTATAATTTATTATTATACCTGCAAAGGGCGGTGGGCCATGCACAATTGTTCCTTTTACCCATTAGATAAAAGGGTCGTGAATAAAGTAGTCGAATGGAGCTGGATTATACGACATGACAGTCTGTGAATTCTGTGTTTCCTGTTTAACAAATTGGTTTCTCACTGATCACGCGTCTGTTACTACAAAGTTCAAATAATTAACATTTACTGTTGCTGTGTTCTGAATTAAATGTGCTTTCATTCAGTAATTATTACATGTTTTTGTACTTTTAGCATTTTTTAGATTTCGCACTGGACCTGTGTCCCTAATCTCAGTTAATATCTTGAAAAATCAGAACAGTAAACCATGATCAGTATCAAAGAGAAACGCTAGAAATTCTAGCACCTATGAATCCGAGCCCTGAATCTTTTGGGTTCCTTGCGACGTTGTCTCTGATTATTCCATTCACTTAGAGCAAAAGACGTGAATTAAACCAGATAAACTCTGTGTGAACAGCTCGAGTTTATTGCTAAGTGAACTAATATTTAATGTAAAGATAAACTAATGTAATAAACAAGTAGAAAGGCTTTGGAAATGAAATAAATCAAACGGAGTTCTATCAATTACATATATTTTTTTTTAAGAGAGTAAAAATTCAATAGAAATTAAGAGAACTGGAACCACTTGTACAGAAAGATCTTGCCACCAAAGACGCTGTTCCTCGTCCGGAATTGTACATATTACTTGGTTTGTGTTTTTAGATAAAGATTGCTTCATTGAGTTTCACGTAGGGCCCGACATGGCCAGGTGGATTAAGGCATTCGACTTGTAATCTGAGGGTCGCGGCTTCGAATCCCCATCGCACCAAACATGCTCGCCCTTTCAGCCGTGGGGGCGTTATAAAGTTTCGGTCAATCCCACTATTCGTTGGTAAAAGAGTAGCCCAAGAGGTGGCGGTGGGTGGTGATGACTACCTGCCTTCCCTCTAGTCTTACACTGCTAAATTATGGAATGGCTAGCGCAGATAGCCCTCGTGTAGCTTTGCGCGAAATTCAAAAACCAAACATAAGAGTTTCACGTACGAAAGGAATCCTCTGAAAATCTATCAAGAAGCAGCAGTACAAAATCCAACAGATTTGGTGAAGAGAAGAAACAAAGATTTTGAACGAATAAAAAAAATCAAGTTAACATCGAGCCAATTTTAAAGAAATTTCAACAGCACAAAAGAATGTACACAAAATAAACCTCTGAAAGTACCACACCAAAGAAAACCCCTAAAATATCAAACAAAGGTGTAACAGTAGCACAAAACAAAAGTGAGATATAGGGAAGACATTAGAAGTGTCTCGGTGCATGTGGATATCAATAGAACGTAAAATAAACATTTCTAAATGACGGAAGTTTATTGTGTCATTCAAACAAATGTTTCTTGATACAAGCCATGCCTGGTTTCGAAGTTACAATTTCAACGTTTTGAAATGGATCCTGGTTTCTCCAAATCCCAGTGTTCAACCATGTAGAAAACCTTGAGAAAATGTGGAAATTAGGGGAGTTTAATTCGAAACACCAGACCCCAAAAGTAAAAATGTGTTCTTGTGGGGTTGCCATACTAAATATTCCCCAGTGAAAATAATAATATAAATGTGTTGTTAACTAAATACACTATATTAAAATTTTGATACGTAGAGATGCTTTATTAGTTCCGTTGGCAGGGGCGTAGATCCTGGGGGGGGGGGTATAGTGCATACAATCATACCCCCCTACAGTTTGGTCTGTTTAATTGTTTTATTGCATCACAGGCCTACAAATTGTGTGTTTGTTTTTGTGATTATCGTGTTCTTACCAATCGTATTACATAATTAGGCCGAGATGTAGGCTTTTTCAGTAGTCAAAATGTACATCTTTAATATAGGCGTGCTTCTAAGCTTTTCAATCTAAGCGATAGTTCGTAAGTATCAGTCAATAGGCCTAAATATACATGCAAGTATCGTGGCAACAAGATTACTCTGTGACTGCATGTTTACAGCTTTCAGGTTCACGTAATCAGAGATTACGGATTTGCAAATTGAACAGTCCACATAAGTGGTTGAAAAAATCATCCCCCCCATCGGGTGTAAAAAAATCCACGCTCCTGTTCGTTGGTAAAAACGCTATAAATACAAGATTAATTGTTAGAATTAAAACACTACCTTGATCTATCAGCCATTTTGTTATATGATTTAATCATGAAACTGCGTGTTTTTCTAAGCGCCATGTTTAGCGTCAAACGTGTGGTAAAACGGCCCCTTCATCTGTAATAACTATAATGCACCTTCACAAGAAGGCTCCTCCCCTTCATCTGTAATAACTATAATGTACCTTCACAAGAAGGCTCCTCCCCTTCATCTGTAATAACTATAACCTACCTTCACAAGAAGGCTCCTCCCCTTCATCTGTAATAACTATAACATACCTTCACAAGAAGGCTCCTCCCCTTCATCTGTAATAACTATAATGTACCTTCACAAGAGGCTCCTCCCCTTCATCTGTAATAACTATAACCTACCTTCACAAGAAGGCTCCTCCCCTTCATCTGTAATAACTATAACCTACCTTCACAAGAAGGCTCCTCCCCTTCATCTGTAATAACTATAACCTACCTTCACAAGAAGGCTCCTCCCCTTCATCTGTAATAACTATAATGTACCTTCACAAGAAGGCTCCTCCCCTTCATCTGTAATAACTATAACCTACCTTCACAAGAAGGCTCCTCCCCTTCATCTGTAATAACTATAATGTACCTTCACAAGAGGCTCCTCCCCTTCATCTGTAATGACTATAACCTACCTTCACAAGAAGGCTCCTCCCCTCATCTATAATAACTATAACCTACCTTCACAAGAAGGCTCCTCCCCTTCATCTGTAATAACTATAATGTACCTTCACAAGAAGGCTCCTTCCATTCATCTGTAATAACTATAACCTACCTTCACAAGAAGGCTCCTCCCCTTCATCTGTAATAACTATAACCTACCTTCACAAGAAGGCTCCACCCCTTCCCATTCTTTGTTGTATTTACACCGTCTTGTCACGGAACCTGACAATCGGTAACCATGGTGACATTCGTATTTCACTACAGAGTTATAGGCCAGAGTGGTGAAAATAGCTTTTCCGTTAGGCGGAGCTGCTGGGACAGGACACTGCACAGCTAAAAAAAGAGAAAGAAACAGATATCAAACGTGATTTTCTTGTATTTAGACTTTTGTGTTTAATATGCAAAAATAAAAGAAATCTCATTATATTTTTAAAATTAGTATTGAATTGAAATTTTTATACTTAATCAGTAATTTAAAACAATTTATTTTTATATCCTTTCCTTTCTTGTTTTAAAAAAGACAAATTAGAAAATCAATTAGGATAAAGCAACTGCTTGTATTTCTTTAAAACAAAAACAACTTAGAAAACGAAGACTTTGGAAAGTTAATGAAACCTTTTGTACCTTCGAAGTTAAAATTATATTTTCAGAATATTATAAAAATCTGGAACAATGCTTGTTGAATACCGATATTTACATTTCATTTGCTCGTATACGCACAAGATACTCAAACATTTTTTTTTTGTTATTTGAATGTTGCGCAAAGCTACTCGAGGGCTATCTGCGCTAACCATCCCTAATTTAGCAGTGTAAGACTAGAGGGAAGACAAATAGCCATCACCACCCATCGCCAACTCTTAGGCTACTCTTTTACAAACGAATAGTAGGATTGACCGTCACATAATAATGCCTCCACGAGAATGTTTGATATAACGGAAATTCGAACCCGCGCCCCTCAGATTGTAAGTTGAGCGTCCTAACCTATGCCTAGCCTATGTTTTACAGCTAGTGGTTCTAGTTTTACCGTATAGCTTGTACATTTTATTTATTTTATAAAATAAAAAACAGGTTTGCATACGAAAATAAACATTTCTATCTTATAAACAGCATATTTGTATTCCACAGTCTTTCATTAGAGCTACTAGTTGGTATTAAAAGCATATTAATGTATTAGCTCTAATTTTGGAAATATGAACCCATTTGTGAAACCATAAATGACCAATATGAAAATTGTAATGTATATTTTAACTTCCTTACAATCCAAGTTTATACAAGTTTCTTGGGTATAAAGAAACGTTTTTAAAAAGTATTTTTCATTACGTTTTCTTCTAATAATTTTGCATCAAAACCATCAACGTTTTCTGATTGTTTCAAGTGTGGCATCAGGCAAGGAAATGGCAAGAATTTCCAGGAATCTGTCCCGCCAGTTTAAACAACGCAAAAGCTATGATATGAGGGTCGCGGCTTTGAATCCCGGTCGCACCAAACATGATCGCCCTTTCAGCCGTGGGTACGTTATAATGTGACAGTCAATCCCACTATTCGTTGGTAAAAGAGTAGCCCAAGAGTTGGCGATGGGTGATGATGACTAGCTGTCTTTCCTCAAGTCTCACAGTTAAATTAGGCACGGCTAGCGCAGATAGCCCTTATGTCACTTTGCGCGTAATTCAAAAACAAACAATATATGTTGCGCACATCTTACGAGGATCATCAGTAACATTTATTGATCATTACTTATATCCTTCATAACAGATGGCGCTACAACGCCACTAGCTACTTTCACTCCAGTAGATGATATTTTCAGTATAATTTACTAACTTAGTTCGTGTTCAAGTCACTGAAACTACGTAATGTCACTTGAGTGGTAGTTTCCCTGAGAAGATATTTCCCCAAATAGTTTTTTTTTAACGTTAATATAAATTAAAATATATATAATTAATTTTTTTTAGATTCCCCGTATGCGTAGAATATCAATGGCGTTACTTTTCGCCTCGGAAAATCTAGCCTGTCTTTATTTGTTAAGGTTGGCTCTCAGTGTTGTCACTGTTGGTATGTCTCTTGTTCCTCGTGGTTTCCTCTGAGTTGAACAGTAGAGTTTTAATTTATTTTGAAATTTCATAAGCAACTCAATATTTGTGTCATGTCCAAAGCTGAAAATTCGTTCTGATTATGCCCGACATTGCCTGGTGCTTAAGACAGTCGACTTGCAATCCAACCATGGCACACGCTAGCTCTTGACGCTGAGGGGACATTATAATGTGATGTTTAATTCAACATTTCGTTGGTAAAAGACTAGCCCGGGAGTTGTTGGTGAGTGGGGTTGACTAGCTGTTAAGTTAGGGCTATCTACTACAGCTAGCTCATGTGTATCTTTGCGTGAAATTCAATAAAAAGGAGAAAATTTCTCGTTATGTGTGCGCAATGGACTATCTGTGCCCTGCTCACTACAGGTATCGAAACCCGATTTTTCTCTATATAAGTCCGTAGACATATCATGTGCCCCTGGGGGAGAAGGTCTGAAAACGTTGCATGGATTGAAAACGATTGCCTGCACCCCTTCCTATATTTAAATATTATTTTACTTCTTACTTTCTTGTGTCAGTTATGAGTAATCACGAGACTGATAAAATCTATTAAAGCCCAAGTGTGTTCTATAACAAAGTCATATCAACCCCTGGGGCACAGTCCACGGACTACTACTGCTGAAAATGTGCGAATCTGTACCATTCTTGGCTGCCAGAACGAGCCGCTGTGCAGCTGCAGCCATATGAAAATATAGCCCCAGCCCCATACGCACTGCCAGAGGCTGAGACTAAAATATTCTAACTCTAAAAATGAGTTTCGATACCTGTGGTGGGCAGAGCACGGATAGCCCGTTGTGTAGTTTTGTGCTTACTAATAAACAACAACAAATCAATAATCACTTTAAAGTAGAAAAGTAAAGTAAAAAGACATAAAACACCACAGAAAAACCTGGAAAACGTAGTTATTATACAGGCTGTCCTACAATCTAACTTAAATTTCAATCCTTTCATTTCTCGAAAAGCGGTAAACATTATATAAATTTTGTATAAAGTCCAATTTGTTGAGCGGGGAATAATTAATAGATGGCGCATATATGACTTTCTTTTGTAATAATAGTGTGTAACGAGTTATGTCTGATAAGGTAATCTGAAAATAACGATGCTGCAGCTGCTTGCTACAGAATAAAGAGTGTGTAACATCCTTTCAGAAAGTGTTTTTTCGTTGCAGCTGCTTGCTACAGTATAACGAGTATGTAACATCCTTTCAGAAAGTGTTTTTTCGTTGCAGCTGCTTGCTACAGAATAACGAGTGTGTAACATCCTTTCAGAAAGTTTTTTCGTTGCAGCTGCTTGCTACAGTATAACGAGTGTGTAACATCCTTTCAGAAAGTGTTTTCTCGTTGCAGCTGCTTGCTACAGAATAACGAGTGTGTAACATCCTTTCAGAAAGTTTTTTCGTTGCAGCTGCTTGCTACAGTATAACGAGTGTGTAACATCCTTTCAGAAAGTGTTTTCTCGTTGCAGCTGCTTGCTACAGTATAACGAGTGTGTAACATCCTTTCAGAAAGTGTTTTTTCGTTGCAGCTGCTTGCTACAGTATAACGAGTGTGTAACATCCTTTCAGAAAGTGTTTTTTCGTTGCAGCTGCTTGCTACAGTATAACGAGTATGTAACATCCTTTCAGAAAGTGTTTTTTCGTTGCAGCTGCTTGCTACAGTATAACGAGTATGTAACATCCTTTCAGAAAGTGTTTTTTCGTTGCAGCTGCTTGCTACAGTATAACGAGTATGTAACATCCTTTCAGAAAGTGTTTTTTCGTTGCAGCTGCTTGCTACAGTATAACGAGTATGTAACATCCTTTCAGAAAGTGTTTTTTCGTTGCAGCTGCTTGCTACAGTATAACGAGTATGTAACATCCTTTCAGAAAGTGTTTTTTCGTTGCAGCTGCTTGCTACAGTATAACGAGTATGTAACATTTTTTCAGAAAGTGTTTTCTCGTTGCAGCTGCTTGCTACAGTATAACGAGTATGTAACATCCTTTCAGAAAGTGTTTTTTCGTTGCAGCTGCTTGCTACAGTATAACGAGTATGTAACATCCTTTCAGAAAGTGTTTTTTTCGTTGCAGCTGCTTGCTACAGTATAACGAGTGTGTAACATCCTTTCAGAAAGTGTTTTTTCGTTGCAGCTGCTTGCTACAGAATAACGAGTGTGTAACATCCTTTCAGAAAGTGTTTTTTCGTTCACTTTTAGGGCATAAAATTTTAGTCATCGTTTGCTAGAGAACATTTGAGCTAGTAAAAGAGCAATCGTAATAATAATTACAAAATGTTAATCATTTAGGGCTAGTAACAGGGCAATCATGATAACAATCGCAATACTTCATTCATTAGAGGACAATCGTCACTCTAATGATTAAGTAATGCTAATCGGTAGATGACGTATCTTTCTGTGACCAAACTGTAATTTTGGGGTGTAACAATATGTTTGTTTGTTTTTTAATTTCGCGCAAAGCTGCGAGAGGGCTATCTGCGTTAGCCATCCCTAATTTAGCAGTGTAAGACTAGAGGGAAGGCAGGTAGTCATCATCACCAACCGCCAACTTTTGGGCTACTTTTATACCAACGAATAGTGGGATTGACCGTAACTTTATAACGCCCCCACAGCTGAAATGGCAAGCATGTTTGGTGCGACTGGGATGCGAACCCGCGACCCTCAGATTACGTACGAGTCGAGTGCCTTAACCACCTAGCAATATGAAGACTAATTTGTTAAAATGAGTGGATCAAAATTTAGATTGGTATTTTATTATATAATACGAAGCCTAACTCAATTTAAAACATTATTCTATCCAATATCAACTAGGGAAACAATAGAATGACTTATTTTTATTTTCCATAAGGGTTATGTTTTTACATTCTCTTATTTAACAGTTTTTCCTCGGGTCAGGTACCCAGAATTCTGCAGATTCTAATTTTTCAAATCACTTTGGGTCGTTATTTTTTTATCGGCTAACACTTTTACCAAAACATGATTGGACAAAGAGCAGGCGATTGACGCACCCTTTGTAAAAATCGGATCCACGACTAGCCACAAAACAGATATCGACATATTATCGATATTCAGTGACTAAGTGTACCGATCTTATATTGACAAAGCAACATTTATACAGGATACGAAGCCCCCCCGCTAGTACAGCAGTAAGTCTACGGATTTACAACGCTAAAATCAAATGTTCGATTCCCCTCGGTGGGCTCAGCAGATAGCCCGATGTGGCTGTGCAATAAGAAATAATTCACACACACACACACACGGGAAAGGGACAAAAAAAGGTTTGTGAGGGTAAAGCGTGGTACTTGTGGGAAATGTTCTCGATGTCAGCTTGGATGTGATGGTTTAAACCCAGAGGTCAAAATGGCACGACAAGCAAGTGGGAAACAGCCACAGAGCAAATTAAAGGCACGAAGAAACAAACATGAAGGATGACTCTGTTTTATTAGACAAGGATGAAGGTGAAATGCCTTGCAATAATATTGAGGATCCTTTGGAATTTGTGACACTGAAGGAACGACATCGGTCATTCACGAACTCAAGTGTGAAAACAAAGCGTCGTTGTTGTAGAACTCGAACGATGTATATTTAACTCGGTAGTTCTTAGATATCGAATCCACATTCACATCAAACTTTCCAAACGAAGGAATATGGTGTCAGTGTTCTGGACAAGAACAATAGACTGTTTGTGTTCTGTATGATTGTTTTAGTATTCTATGTACTGTGTTATTCCAAGGAGAAACAGATGGTTTTACGAACGTGATTGGAAATGACATTTGGAAGAAATCTGATGATACAAACCTATTCTCATCTGTCAATGTTATTTAACAAACTCTGTCAGAGAAATGTATTGAGATAAAAATTATACTGTACTGCTGTGTTGGTTAATGACATTCAAAGTCAAAGAGATTGAACATTGACGAACAAGCTTTTGAAACAGATAGATGGCACTTTCGTCGACTAAAGTGTGGGTCTCAGCTGGAACCTACAATAATATCTGTCCAGCATTATTGTAAGCAAGGTGGACTGAAAGATGATGAGAATTATCCCACTGACACTAAAACAAACAACAAGAACGGAAACAAATAAACAAGAATACAACAAACTAATGTTGATCTTAGTCACGTGACGGAGAGTCAACAACATAACACCACTAGCACATCTTCAAACTTTACTGCTATGAAGCAAAACGTCACTAAATCTGCGATTTTTTTCGTAAAACTTTGAATTAATACTTTAGTTCAACGTGAAAATGCACATTCCGGAATTCTGGGTACCTGACCCGTGAAAATATTGTCAAAGTTTTAGCATGATAACGTGCAATTTGTATTTCATGTAACTGCCTTCTATAACTTTATCTTTTAATAAAACAATGTTGTGTTTGCCTGCAAATTTTACCTTTCTTTGCCCTCACGTGCTGTGTCACTTGAAGCAAGACTTCACAAAAATGAAATCTTCCAGAATAATAAGTAACGAAAACAATAAAAAATATAATTAATTTATTTAACTCAGCCTAAAGTACCTTTTATAGTAAGTAACCAATATAATAAAAATATAATTAGTTTGTCCAACTCAGCCTAAAGTACCTTTTATAGTAAGTAACCAATATAATAAAAATATAATTAGTTTGTCTAACTCAGCCTAAAGTACCTTTTATAGTAAGTAACCAATATAATAAAAATATAATTAGTTTGTCTAACTCAGCCTAAAGTACCTTTTATAGTAAGTAACCAATATAATAAAAATATAATTAGTTTGTCTAACTCAGCCTAAAGTACCTTTTATAGTAAGTAACCAATATAATAAAAATATAATTAGTTTGTCTAACTCAGCCTAAAGTACCTTTTATAGTAAGTAACCAATATAATAAAAATATAATTAATTTATTTAACTCAGCCTAAAGTACCGTTTATAGTAAGTAACCAATATAATAAAAATATAATTAGTTTGTCTAACTCAGCCTAAAGTATCTTTTCTAGTAAGTAACCAATATAATAAAAATATAATTAGTTTGTCTAACTCAGCCTAAAGTACCTTTTATAGTAAGTAACCAATATAATAAAAATATAATTAGTTTGTCTAACTCAGCCTAAAGTACCGTTTATAGTAAGTAACCAATATAATAAAAATATAATTAATTTATTTAACTCAGCCTAAAGTATCTTTCATAGTAAGTAACCAATATAATAAAAATATAATTAGTTTGTCTAACTCAGCCTAAAGTATCTTTTATAGTAAGTAACCAATAGAATAAAAATATAATTAGTTTGTCTAACTCAGCCTAAAGTACCTTTCATAGTAAGTAACCAATATAATAAAAATATAATTAGTTTGTCTAACTCAGCCTAAAGTACCGTTTATAGTAAGTAACCAATATAATAAAAATATAATTAGTTTGTCTAACTCAGCCTAAAGTACCTTTTATAGTAAGTAACCAATATAATAAAAATATAATTAATTTATTTAACTCAGCCTAAAGTATCTTTCATAGTAACTAACCAATATAATAAAAATATAATTAGTTTGTCTAACTCAGCCTAAAGTATCTTTTATAGTAAGTAACCAATATAATAAAAATATAATTAGTTTGTCTAACTCAGCCTAAAGTACCTTTTATAGTAAGTAACCAATATAATAAAAATATAATTAGTTTGTCTAACTCAGCCTAAAGTATCTTTTATAGTAAGTAACCAATATAATAAAAATATAATTAGTTTGTCTAACTCAGCCTAAAGTATCTTTTATAGTAAGTAACCAATATAATAAAAATATAATTAGTTTGTCTAACTCAGCCTAAAGTACCTTTTATAGTAAGTAACCAATATAATAAAAATATAATTAGTTTGTCTAACTCAGCCTAAAGTATCTTTTATAGTAAGTAACCAATATAATAAAAATATAATTAGTTTGTCTAACTCAGCCTAAAGTACCGTTTATAGTAAGTAACCAATATAATAAAAATATAATTAGTTTGTCTAACTCAGCCTAAAGTACCTTTTATAGTAAGTAACCAATATAATAAAAATATAATTAATTTATTTAACTCAGCCTAAAGTATCTTTCATAGTAAGTAACCAATATAATAAAAATATAATTAGTTTGTCTAACTCAGCCTAAAGTATCTTTTATAGTAAGTAACCAATATAATAAAAATATAATTAGTTTGTCTAACTCAGCCTAAAGTATCTTTTATAGTAAGTAACCAATATAATAAAAATATAATTAGTTTGTCTAACTCAGCCTAAAGTATCTTTTATAGTAAGTATCCAATATAATAAAAATATAATTAGTTTGTCTAACTCAGCCTAAAGTATCTTTCATAGTAAGTAACCAATATAATAAAAATATAATTAGTTTGTCTAACTCAGCCTAAAGTACCTTTTATAGTAAGTAACCAATATAATAAAAATAAAATTTATTTTTCCCACTAACGTTTACAGGTAGGTAATACGCCGCTCCAAAGACCACTAGCATTACAATACCGTGTGCCAGGACTATCAAGTTCAAACCCCCGATAACAGAAATACACGACACTCCGGCTGAATGTAAATACATTTCCGCTTCTGTCTCCATTTCTGATATTTCCGGGATCGCCACAGTTTCGTGCTGGAAACGAAAAAGTAAAACAAAAAATGGTGAAAATACCTTCA
Organism: Tachypleus tridentatus; assembly: GCF_004210375.1. Lineage (NCBI taxonomy): Eukaryota > Metazoa > Arthropoda > Merostomata > Xiphosura > Limulidae > Tachypleus > Tachypleus tridentatus. Next base: position 171,966,311 of record NC_134825.1, read on the forward strand.
ATAGAAGTGATAAATCTCACAGATACGTCTGTTTCTTAGTCATATACTATATTAAACTATCTGTTATCTTCATTTTTATTCCATTTAAAGACAAAGAAATTGTTGTTTTTAGCCTGCGCGTGGTACCTTGGGCGACTAAAATATTCTATATATTTTTTCTATTATGTATCTTTAGATATATAAAATATTACCTGTGTGGTCAGAAATGTGATTTGCATTTATTAAATATTATATTTCTTTATAGACAGATAGATTTTCTAAAATATTGTCATTGGTGGAATCTTTTCGTATAAGTTGATAAAAATAAAACACAGTTGGTTTTAACACAAATTCATGATAATATGTGAACCGAGACTGACTGATAGGTTTTTATTAATACTTGTTCAACGGATTTTAATGAGCGCCATCGAGTGTCAAATCTGAACACTACTCCATATGTTACAACCCAGGAACTATAACGATACATGCCGAGAATGTTAACAATCGGTTCAGCAGTTCGCGGACACACAGTCACACACATTTATCAGCTAGTGATTACAAATAAAGAAAACAAAGTAAATAAATAGTGGTCTTGTAAGAGTAACATGAAAACCGAAGACAAGACACAAGAAGCTGACAAGTTTCAGAGACAACATACCATATTTGCTGTACCAGTTTATGGTTCAAAGGATCCTTTTAGTTGTATATTACCAGAACGTTTAACGACAAACTAGATTTACGACTCATAGGGTCCATTTAACTGATATTTTATTAGGCATTCATTAGAATATTTCTAGTTTATATCCTACAAGACACATTTTGTTAAGCATTTATCAGAATGTTTGTAGATTATATCCTATAAGACACATTTTGTAAGGAGTTTACCGGAATATTTGTAGTTTATATTCTATAAGGCATATTTTCTTAAACACTTATCAGAATATTCAGAAATAAAACTTTTTGTGGCTCTAAATATTTTCTTATATAAAACGAAGTAAGGCATAATGAATGCTTTTAAGTTCAAAATTACTTTAAAAGGACAATAGTTAAAAACTGTATTATACGTTTATTTCTGACTCTATAGCATTGTGATACTTAACTTCAGGGTTTTTTATTCGCTCATTGAGAAACGTTTTCAGAACTTTGATGTTAGATTCCATTCTATAGTTCGTTACGTGTAGTTGATGTTGTTTTATAACAACGATAAACACGATTATTAAGTGACAAGTAACCACTGTACTTACGAGTACATTGTAAGTCCGGACCAAACCATTGGGCTGACGTGTTGTAAAACATACATTTAGCACGTGTTAGTCCTACCACTTGGTAGCCTGGGAAACAAGTGTAGTTTACGATCGTGTCTACTTCAAACTCCTGTTTCTCCAAACCAGCAGAGTATCTGGCATGGTTAACAACAGGCGGAGGGCCACATACAGCTGAAAAACAAACAGTCTATATCAGGGGTGTGCAACAGGCGGAGGGCCACATACAGCTGAAAAACAAACAGTCTATATCAGGGGTGTGCAACAGGCGGAGGGCCACATACAGCTGAAAAACAAACAGTCTATATCAGGGGTGTGCAACAGGCGGAGGGCCACATACAGCTGAAAAACAAACAGTCCATATCAACCAAAAAATTGTTCCTGTCACACTAGTCTTTCAAAAAGTAAAAATATCCCCACGTGCTGAGCATTCTTTTGGCAGAGGATTGTTTGTTTGTTTGTTTTTCGAATTTCGCACAAAGCTACTCGAGAGCTATCTGTGCTAGCCGTCCCTCATTTAGCAGTGTAAGACTAGAGGGAAGGCAGCTAGTCATCACCACCTACCGCCAACTCTTGGGCTACTCTTTTTACCAACGAATAATGGGATTGACCGTCACATTATAACGCCCCCACGCCTGAAAGGGCGAGCATGTTTGGCGCGACCGGGATGCGAACCCGCGACTCTCAGATTACGAGTCGCACGCCTTAACACGCTTGGCCATACCAGGGCCTGGTGAAGTCTAAAAGCTGTTAATACACAGAAGTTTAATATTATAATGTTACTTGTTTTCTTTCTTTTATCGAAAGTACAAAACCAGTTTACATACGTTCCGTTGTGGCTTCTTATGGTGCATTTTCAAACCGAATATTTCTATTGTTTTTCTTATGTTTAAAGCTAGAAAAATCAGTCAGCCATTTTCTATTTTTTTTATTGTAAATGTTGGCTTTTATGTTGTTAAGTAACTTATTTTATTCTTCTTTCACGGGCACGGCATGGCCACGTGGCCAAGGCACTCGACTCGTAATCCGAGGGTCGCGGATTCGAATCCTTGTCACACCAAACATGCTCGCCCTTTCAGTCGTGGGAGTGTCATAATGTTACGATCAATCCCATTATTCGTTGGTAAAATATCAGGCCAAGAGATAGCAGTGGGTGGTGATGGCTAGCTGTCTTCCCTCTTGTCTTTTACTACTAAATTAGGGACGGCTAGCGCAGAGAGCTCTCGTGTAGTTTTGCGCGAAATTCAAACCAAACCAAACCAAATATTCTTCCACATATAGGATATAATCGATATATTTCCACCGGAAATTGGTGAGAACATAGGTGCATTAATGGGCTTTGTCTCTATGGTAACGAAGAAATTTTTAATAGTGGACATAATGAGGTTGCAATGTTTAAGACTTCTATTTGATGATTTTTGTGGCAAAGTAAAACAGTTGGTAGTGGCTAATTCATGTCGTTTTTCACATTTTCTAAAGACATTTTCAAATATTTCTTTTTGTCATATTTATCTTTGATTAGTTCAATACAAAGTGGAAAAATCTAAAAAGTTTGTTTGTTATGAATTTCACGCAAATCTGCGTGGTCTATCTGCGGTGTAAGACTAGAGGGAAGGCAGCTACTCATTGCTACCCACCGCCAATTCTGAGGCTACCTTTTACCAACGAATAGTGAGATTTACCACAACATAATAACATATCCACGATTGAAAGGGCGATCATGTTTGGTTTGATGGAGATTCGAACCCGCGACCGTCAGATTACGAGTTGAGCGCCCTGACCACCTGGCCATGTCTGGCGAAAAACTAGAAATAAAGCAACAACGAAGAACCCCAAAAATTATAGTCACAGGGACAGTAGCAATGTCCCTTAGCGACTAAATAAAATATGAAACATCAGAATAAAAAACGTGAGAGAAAAGCAGAGGATAAGATACACACAGGAGAAAAAGGAGAGCAAATAAAACTACTAAAAACATGAAGCGACAACGACAGGTGTGTTGTTTGTTTCCAGTGTATTTATCACGACAACGACGGCTGTGTTGTTTGTTTCCAGTGTATTTATCACGACAACGACGACTGTGTTGTTTGTTTCCAGTGTATTTATCACGACAACGACGGTTGTGTTGTTTGATTCCAGTGTATTTATCACGACAACGACGACTGTGTTGTTTGATTCCAGTGTATTTATCACGACAACGACGGCTGTGTTGTTTGCTTCCAGTGTATTTATCACGACAACGACAGGTGTGTTGTTTGTTTCCAGTGTATTTATCACGACAACGACGGCTGTGTTGTTTGATTCCAGTGTATTTATCACGACAATGACGACTGTGCTGTTTGCTTCCAGTGTATTTATCACAATAACGAGCTTACTGGCCACCCAGCTTGTCTGGCTGTTTAGTATTCTTAACTTGGTTCTGAGCTCTTGTCAAAATTCAACTTTTCCTTGCTGGTGAAACCTTAAGCTAAGAAGCGAGGTGTCTCTCCAGATGACAGTTATTACAGGACAACAAAAATAAATCAACCCACAGAAACAAACAGCTTAGCGAATTTCTGAACTTGTTTGGCTCCGTACAATAAATTACAGAACTAGGTGACACCTTACAACAAATTTCTGAATTAATCTGACACCTTACAACAAATTTCTGAATTGGTCTGATACCTTAAAACAAATTTTATTTTTAAAAAATCACTTCTTCTGAACAAAACGTTTCTGTTTTTTTTTAAATAAAACAAAAACAATACAATATTCTAGTCCGTTTCAAGAACGCTGGTGCTCGCTTTTAACTCCAGCTGTCGCTCCGTCAAACAAATTTTATGTATTCGCCTTGAACCTTCTGATCAACAGACCAGTTCGCTTACGTTCAGTTAAATTACTTAACTGTAAAGACAAACAATTTTAGTTGCTGTTAAACTTTCATGGATCGTGGAATGTGTATGGAGGGGTGGAAGGTAAAACAGTATTAACAGAAGATAAAAAAACACTTAACATCCATACTGTTATAATTCGTATTACCCCTAACTTAGTTCAACAATAATAGCGGTTTTCACACCTACTTACGTTTTTTCTTACAAGCAGGAGTCTTACCACTCCACGAGCCATCTCCCTGACATACTCGCTGTCTTGGCCCTGACATCCAGTACCCACCATAACATTTGTACGTAACCTTTGACCCAAATATGTTACCAGTGGCTTCAGGTTGACCGTGGACGATCGGCTCCAAGCTCTCGCATTGAAGGTCTGTAGAATAAAATTGTCGTGTGTTGTTAATACAAGTGGCAAAACGAACACTGAAGTTGTGTTGATTTTATAACGTAAAACAACATGTCTACTTTTGTAATTTTAAAAACAAAGTGACACCACTGGAAAGGTATCCACTTCACGAGGACATAGCTGAGATAAGTTCGCTTTCTTAGCTATATTTCCCGAAAAGTTTAATATCTTAGAACCTTCGTAAGTTCTTTCCGATTTTCGATAAATAAGTGAATAGGTGTTTTATAATAGAACTAAACATGGCCGGCGTATAGAATTACGTGGAATAAATATTTTCTTTATCAACACAAAATATACGATATCTGGAATAATTATATTACCTATCAACACAAAATATACAACATATTAAAGTATTGTACGTTCGTACTTAGAAAACAAACAAAGAAACTGAAGTGACCGTTGTCAGATAAGACTGAAAATTCTCGTCACTTTAAAGAAGTGATGTATCACTTAGTGTTCTAGATTATTACTTTTTATAAATCTAAGTTCATCCAATCGGACAGCGTAACTTTTTTTTGGCCTACAATGCTAAACTTTGGAGTTCGATTCCCTGTGTTGCGCTGAGCGCAACTCATTGTGTAGCATAGCACAATTATAACTCATTGTGTAGCTGAAACTGTAACAACAACATTTTCTTAATTCATTGACAACAATCTTGTGTTAAGAAACAAGAAAGATTCGTTACACGTACGAATGTTTGTTTTGAATTTCCCAGTGGCACAGCGGTATGTCTGCGGACTCACACAGGTGAAAACCACGTTTCGATACTCGTGGTGGGCAGGGCGCAAAGTTACACGAGGGTTATCTGCACTAGCCGTTCCTAATACAGCAGTGTAAGACTAGAGGGAATGCAGCTAGTCATCACCACCCACCGCCAACTCTTGGGCTACTCAAACATCTAGTACCGCCCTCTACATTCCGACACTCAGTTACACAACCCCTTTCAAACATGTGGTCAGCTTCCGGTCAGTTACCTCTTTCTTTGTGAACCTGGCGATGACCGAAGAAGGTCGAAACGTTGTTCGCTTTTCTATGTAAAATATTTTCTCAACCCAAACGAGCCGTTTTTGCATATAAATTTCTCAACTAGTGGGTTTCTCGACATAACTGACTTGGGCTACTCTTTTACCAACGAATAGTGGAATTTACTATAACATTATAACGCCCCCACGGCTAAAAGGATGAGCATGTTTGGTGCGACGGGGATTCGAGCCCGCAGCTCTCAGATTATGAGTCGAGCGCCTTAACCACCTGGTCATGCCGGGCTACACGTAGGAAACTGAAGGTGAGGGCGGTTTGTACATGATCAAACAAACAGACTTGATTTAACAGGTTTGTGTGTTCTCAGTATTTATAGTATGAGTTAGTAATACCAAACAGACTTGATTTAACAGGTTCGTGTGTTTTCAGTATTTATGATATGAGTTAGTAATACCAAACAGACTTGATTTAACAGGTTCGTGTGTTCTCAGTATTTATAGTATGAGTTAGTAATACCAAACAGACTTGAGTTAACAGGTTCGTGTGTTCTCAGTATTAATGATATGAGTTAGTAATACCAAACAGACTTGAGTTAACAGGTTCGTGTGTTCTCAGTATTTATAGTATGAGTTAGTAATACCAAAGAGACTTGATTTAACAGGTTCGTGTGTTCTCAGTATTTATAGTATGAGTTGGTAATACCAAAGAGACTTGATTTAACAGGTTCGTGTGTTCTCAGTATTTATAGTATGAGTTAGTAATACCAAACAGACTTGATTTAACAGGTTCGTGTGTTCTCAGTATTTATAGTATGAGTTAGTAATACCAAACAGACTTGATTTAACAGGTTCGTGTGTTCTCAGTATTTATGATATGAGTTAGTAATACCAAACAGACTTGATTTAACAGGTTCGTGTGTTCTCAGTATTTATAGTATGAGTTAGTAATACCAAACAGACTTGAGTTAACAGGTTCGTGTGCTCTCAGTATTTATGATATGAGTTAGTAATACCAAAGAGACTTGATTTAACAGGTTCGTGTGTTCTCAGTATTTATGATATGAGTTAGTAATACCAAACAGACATGAGTTAACAGGTTCGTGTGTTCTCAGTATTAATGATATGAGTTAGTAATACCAAACAGACTTGAGTTAACAGGTTCGTGTGTTCTCAGTATTTATAGTATGAGTTAGTGATACCAAACAGACTTGATTTAACAGGTTCGTGTGTTCTCAGTATTTATGATATGAGTTAGTAATACCAAACAGACTTGATTTAACAGGTTCGTGTGTTCTCACTATTTATAGTGTGAGTTAGTGATACCAAACAGACTTGATTTAACAGGTTCGTGTGTTCTCAGTATTTATAGTATGAGTTAGTGATACCAAACAGACTTGATTTAACAGGTTCGTGTGTTCTCAGTATTTATGATATGAGTTAGTAATACCAAAGAGACTTGATTTAACAGGTTCGTGTGTTCTCAGTATTTATAGTATGAGTTAGTGATACCAAACAGACTTGATTTAACAGGTTCGTGTGTTCTCAGTATTTATGATATGAGTTAGTGATACCAAACAGACTTGATTTAACAGGTTCGTGTGTTCTCAGTATTTATAGCATGAGTTAGTAATACCAAACAGACATGAGTTAACAGGTTCGTGTGTTCTCAGTATTAATGATATGAGTTAGTAATATCAAACAGACTTGATTTAACAGGTTCGTGTGTTCTCAGTATTTATAGTATGAGTTAGTAATACGTTTTAAGTTGTCCTCAGTTAAGGTATTTTTGAGATACGTTTGTGAAACAACCAAGGAAATGTCTACCGAATACTTACGTATCATTTTAAGATCTTTGGGAGGTGAACTTAGTTCTTATTTGTCATATGTACATACATCTGTATATTATGAAGATGAAATTCTGGGCCTTTCCAGATCCGAATAAATCCATATATAAAATAGTTATCAATTAATTAAAAGTTATGCCAGTATTTTGCACGTCGGCAATGACGACACATTTCATAAAATAGTTTATATTTAAAAAAGTTATATTCTTTAAACTTTATATTCTATATGCTTTAGAAAAACAAACGAATGGCCACTAATCAGTTATTGCAGTTTCAGTCAAAATATTTAATATATTTTTTTTATTTTATCTTATTTCATTTTTTGAGATTTCAAGATAATTTAAAAGATGGAGCTTTGTCTACATGAAATGCTGCGTGTGTCGTCTGCGTGTTTTAACTATTGCAGTGCAATACAAACACAACCAGAGCTAGGCCCGCATTGGCCAAGTGGTTAAGCCACTCGACTCGTACGTAATCCGAGGGTGGTGGGTTCGAATCTCCGTCACACTAAAAATGTTCGCCCTTTCAGCTGTGGGGACATTATAATGTGATGGTCAATCCCACTATTCGTTGGTAAAAGAGTAGCCCAAGTGTTGGCGAAGGGTGTTGATGACTAACTGCCTTCTCTCTAGTCTTACACTGCTAAATTAGAAATGGCTAACGCAGATAGCCCTCGTGTAGCTTTGCGCGAAACTAAAACAAAACAAAAAACAGACAAACATAACCAGAGCAACTCGTACGTATTGGATATAAAAAAAAATGCAACACGAAAGTTTTGTTTTATTTAATTTTGCTACACCAGGTGGTGACTATTTAATCAGTCGTTTTCTTATAACGCTGTTCATGAAAAATATAATAATCTCTCTGTAAAACTGGATCTTGCTACATTTACTAAGTGCTTGAATAATTCGTTCGGAAATCTAACCGCCTTATAGACTGCCGAAGTAGACACTTTTTTCACAAACATTATATAAATCAAATACTGAATTTTTACTGTCTTTCTCTGTGCTTTTCACAGGTTTTCATGTGTTTTACTTTACTTTGAACTGTGCTTTTTCCTGTGTTTCTCCTGAAATATCTGAGCTGTGCTTTTCATTGGATCTGACTTCATGTTTATGTGTTTTACTGTATTTTTAACTGAGTGTTTCACTGATGTTCGACCGGTGAGAGAGGGCCTGACATGATCAGGTGGTTAAGGCACTCGACTCGTAATCTGAGGGTCGCGAATTCGAAGCCCCGTCACGCCAAACATACTCGCCCTTTCTGCCGTGGGGGCGTCATAATTTACGGTCAATCCCACTATTCGTTGGTAAAAGAGTAGCCCATGAGTTGGCGGTGGGTGATGATGACTAGCTGCCTTCCTTCTAGTCTTACACTGCTAAATTAGTGACGTTAGCCCAGATAGCTTTCGTGTAGTTTTGCGCGAAATTCAAACCAAACCGGTGCGACAACTATGGACTTACAACGTTAAAATCCGGGATTCGATTCCTCGCGGTAGACACAGCAGGTAGCTCAATGTGAGTTTGCTCTAAAAACAAACAGACATTTGATTTTTACTGGTTTTGAACTGCGTTTCTTTCTTCTTTCAAAAATTTGCATTTTAAATTGGTTTCTATGCGATTTTCACGGATTTTCATCTACGAAGATCATTAGTTTTGATTTTCACCAAATTTTCAACAATTTTCTCAGTGTGAAACCATTTGAATAGTTTTCACGGCTAGTACACTTTATTGTTCTTAACTTGTAAGGCGGTTTGTTTTTCTTCTTCATGATGTTCAACTGTCATCATCTGGGAATAATCATCAACCTGGTGGTTAACCCTCAGGATGACTTTAAATCAATGTGGCGGATGTGCCTGTGTGGGATGGTTTGTATGAGTCTCACTCACAAGAGCTGTTGTTACAGATTTTCTTTGTTTAAATACTGACTAAAACTTTCAACCAATAAGCTGTCTGACATGTTTATAAATGGAACAACATGAACACCCATTTTCATTCTTCAGTTGCATGAAGTGTGTTTGTGATGGTTGAATAGATGTATTGTTGAAGCCACATGTGTAGTGTGCCATGTGTCACTTTTACAGATCTAGATCCTCTTCAAGTATATTGTGTATTTTAGGGGCATTTGGATAACTTTTGTGTTCGTGGATTCTCACATTTTACAGGATACCGCACTTTGCATATCAACGCTGCGGTACAGTTTGTTATAGGTACCTTTTTGAATGGTCCTGATATCCCAAGCTGCCTTTCTTTGTTTTCTAATTCCTTTAAATGCAAGGAATATCCTGCTTTTGGAAATTATACATCTTCAACATTAACACATCTTATAATTTTAGTATATGAATAGTTTGTGTTGGAAAGATCTTTTACAGATCCTTCTGAAAACAATCAATATTTGGGGTCATCAAATTATCTATGTGCTGTCAAACAATGTCAAAATGCTCCTCTGATACACTCCATTCTATATCAACTTTATAACGGTCATGTGACTTGTTGCTTTACATATTCAAAATAATTTTAATGCAGAAATTTGAATCGTCTGTAGTTTTCTTGCCAATCACTTGGTGTTTTTTTTTCTTCTAACTTTACTTGACTGTTGCTGTTTTAGTAAAATGGTGTCTTTAGTGAATCCGCTGTTTTCATGTTTAAAACGACGTTTTATTTTTCGAGTAGTTTGGTGGATATTCATGTTTACTTTTCATTCTTTGGAATTGTGATATTCTTAGATTAATTGATTTTTATGAAGAATGTTGAGTGGGGTCTCCTTTATAAAGGGAAGATGGACAGGATAAGTTTTAAACTGAGTAAAATAACGAGATGTGTACATCAAAATTAACAGTCTTTATTTGCCAATAGAAACCAACACAGTATGCATATTTGTGTAGGGCAAGGGATGTTCACATTATACGGGATATATGAAATAATTAACAAATTTTATACACCAGGTGGAGCTGTGTGAATCCATTGCTCCTTACATAAGAGGAAATATCAGGTTTAACAATGGCGACTAGCGCTACCACGTGACTTTAAATCATTTACACTCGTAATAAGGTGAACAGAGTCTCTGGAAGTAACATTTTTAATTTAAGTTTAGTTTGTCTTTCAGTCTCTGTGCACTTTTGACACTTGGATTAGCCACTCCGCTTCTCTGTAACAGTCAGTGAAACTTTTTACATACCCCAAAGTTTACCTGAGGTTAAAAACGTTTCTCACCCTGTAGAAAAATCAAAACTTTAATACTTTAATATTAAAGTATTCCAGTCGGCCATGAGAAAGAAGCTTAATAGACATTTTACAATGGAACTTTCTAGAATATTTACGTATAGTTTGCATGTTTAAAGTTAAGCACAATGCTACGCAATGAGCTATATGTGCTCTGCCCATCACAGATAGCAAAACCCAGTTTATAGTGTTTTAAGTTCGCAAACATGCCGCTGTGCCACTGGGAGGCCATTTTCGACTACATTAACATTTCTCGTTTTCTAGAACATTTCACAATTAATCAACTTTTCCGCCATTCTAAACTACAGCAGTATACCACACTTTAATCAGCAAATATTTTATATTTCTAAACAAACAAAACGTTTCGGGACGCAACATAAGAAACCTGTACAAAAGAACTGTTAACGTACAATACAGTACCAACAAGCATTTATAAATAAATGGTTGTACAAATCGTTACAAATGTCTTGTCTTTACGTACTAACTAGTGTATGATTTAAAAGCGTCAAAATCGATTCAGAAAATGCTTCCGGGCATGTATATCAAGAGAACACGACTTGAATGTCGTGGAAACAATTGCGTGTAAAACGTTTAATCTTCACATATGAGCACGTGCTCAAAACCCTGAAGCATAATTTATCACCTCAAGCAATACTGTAACTATAGCAACACGTCTGTTTTCTCTACCGAGAAAGGTTTCAAATATTTGCATAGAATTTCAAACAAAGCACTTTATTTATAACATTATATGTCTTTTCTTATTGGTTTATAGGTGAAATAAAATACAAATAAAAAAATAACTCACATTTCAAAAGAGGTTCCTGTCAAAAGATGTAAGATATTATAAAGCACAGAAAAAAAAAATTGTTTTGGGAACTGTTTGTCCATCTGACTCTGACATTTATTGTAAAGTTTATCCGGTTTAAAAATGAATTAATCTACAATACAGAATTTTAATATTAAAAACAAGTATTCCCCAGCAGAAAATCCCCATCCCCAGGGGTTCATCTGAAGGCTTATGACGGTAAAAACCGGTTTTCCATACCCGTGGTGTCCACAACATAAATAGCCCATTGTGTAACTTAACTACAAACAGACAAACAATAAACAATCCGCTGCAAAAAGTCAGTCGAAACTGGAAACTTTAGTTCGACCGATTAATGAAATGTCAACTCATACTTGAGTTTTTAACTAAAAAAACACCATATTCTGTCCAAAGTAGCTAACTGAAACCATAACAATCAAGCCTTTTCTGACCCAAGTAGACGGCTAAAACTATAACAACTTTAACTTGATCAAGTGTGAAGACCGAGTCGTGTCTTATTTCATGACTAAAAACCAGCACTCTCCGACCCAAGTAGATGGCTAAACCTATAATAACTTCAACTTGGTCAAGTGTGAAGACCGAGTCGTGTCTGATTTTATGACTAAACACCAGCACTCTCCGACCCAAGTAGATGGCTAAACCTATAACAACTTTAACTTGATCAAGTGTGAAGACCGAGTCGTGTCTGATTTCATGACTAAAAACCAGCACTCTCCGACCCAAGTAGATGGCTAAACCTATAACAACTTTAACTTGATCAAGTGTGAAGACCGAGTCGTGTCTGATTTCATGACTAAACACCAGCACTCCGACTTAAGTAGATGGCTAAACCTATAACAACTTTAACTTGATCAAGTGTGAAGACCGAGTCGTATCTGATTTCATGACTAAAAACCAGCACTCTCTGACCCAAGTAGATGGCTAAACCTATAACAACTTTAACTTGATCAAGTGTGAAGACCGAGTCGTGTCTGATTTCATGACTAAAAACCAGCACTCTCCTACCCAAGTAGATGGCTAAAACTATAACAACTTTAACTTGATCAAGTGTGAAGACTGAGTCGTGTCTGATTTCATGACTAAAAACCAGCACTCTCCGACCCAAGTAGATGGCTAAACCTATAACAACTTTAACTTGATCAAGTGTGAAGACCGAGTCGTGTCTGATTTCATGACTAAAAACCAGCACTCTCTGACCCAAGTAGATGGCTAAACCTATAACAACTTTAACTTGATCAAGTGTGAAGACCGAGTCGTGTCTGATTTCATGACTAAAAACCAGCACTCTCCGACCCAAGTAGATGGCTAAACCTATAACAACTTTAACTTGATCAAGTGTGAAGACCGAGTCGTGTCTGATTTCATGACTAAAAACCAGCACTCTCAGACCCAAGTAGATGGCTAAACCTATAACAACTTTAACTTGATCAAGTGTGAAGACTGAGTCGTGTCTGATTTCATGACTAAAAACCAGCACTCTCCGACCCAAGTAGATGGCTAAAACTATAACAACTTTAACTTGATCAAGTGTGAAGACCGAGTCGTGTCTGATTTCATGACTAAAAACCAGCACTCTCCGACCCAAGTAGATGGCTAAACCTATAACAACTTTAACTTGATCAAGTGTGAAGACCGAGTCGTGTCTGATTTCATGACTAAAAACCAGCACTCTCAGACCCAAGTAGATGGCTAAACCTATAACAACTTTAACTTGATCAAGTGTGAAGACTGAGTCGTGTCTGATTTCATGACTAAAAACCAGCACTCTCCGACCCAAGTAGATGGCTAAAACTATAACAACTTTAACTTGATCAAGTGTGAAGACCGAGTCGTGTCTGATTTCATGACTAAAAACCAGCACTCTCCGACCCAAGTAGATGGCTAAACCTATAACAACTTTAACTTGATCAAGTGTGAAGACCGAGTCGTGTCTGATTTCATGAATAAAAACCAGCACTCTCTGACCCAAGTAGATGGCTAAACCTATAACAACTTTAACTTGATCAAGTGTGAAGACCGAGTCGTGTCTGATTTCATGACTAAAAACCAGCACTCTCCGACCCAAGTAGATGGCTAAACCTATAACAACTTTAACTTGATCAAGTGTGAAGACCGAGTCGTGTCTGATTTCATGACTAAAAACCAGCACTCTCCGACCCAAGTAGATGGCTAAACCTATAACAACTTTAACTTGATCAAGTGTGAAGACCGAGTCGTATCTGATTTCATGACTAAAAACCAGCACTCTCTGACCCAAGTAGATGGCTAAACCTATAACAACTTTAACTTGATCAAGTGTGAAGACTGAGTCGTGTCTGATTTCATGACTAAAAACCAGCACTCTCCGACCCAAGTAGATGGCTAAAACTATAACAACTTTAACTTGATCAAGTGTGAAGACCGAGTCGTGTCTGATTTCATGACTAAAAACCAGCACTCTCCGACCCAAGTAGATGGCTAAACCTATAACAACTTTAACTTGATCAAGTGTGAAGACCGAGTCGTGTCTGATTTCATGAATAAAAACCAGCACTCTCTGACCCAAGTAGATGGCTAAACCTATAACAACTTTAACTTGATCAAGTGTGAAGACCGAGTCGTGTCTGATTTCATGACTAAAAACCAGCACTCTCCGACCCAAGTAGATGGCTAAACCTATAACAACTTTAACTTGATCAAGTGTGAAGACCGAGTCGTGTCTGATTTCATGACTAAAAACCAGCACTCTCCGACCCAAGTAGATGGCTAAACCTATAACAACTTTAACTTGATCAAGTGTGAAGACCGAGTCGTGTCTGATTTCATGACTAAAAACCAGCACTCTCTGACCCAAGTAGATGGCTAAACCTATAACAACTTTAACTTGATCAAGTGTGAAGACCGAGTCGTGTCTGATTTCATGACTAAAAACCAGCACTCTCTGACCCAAGTAGATGGCTAAACCTATAACAACTTTAACTTGATCAAGTGTGAAGACCGAGTCGTGTCTGATTTCATGACTAAAAACCAGCACTCTCCGACCCAAGTAGATGGCTAAACCTATAACAACTTTAACTTGATCAAGTGTGAAGACCGAGTCGTGTCTGATTTCATGACTAAAAACCAGCACTCTCCGACCCAAGTAGATGGCTAAACCTATAACAACTTTAACTTGATCAAGTGTGAAGACCGAGTCGTGTCTGATTTCATGACTAAAAACCAGCACTCTCCGACCCAAGTAGATGGCTAAACCTATAACAACTTTAACTTGATCAAGTGTGAAGACCGAGTCGTGTCTGATTTCATGACTAAAAACCAGCACTCTCTGACCCAAGTAGATGGCTAAACCTATAACAACTTTAACTTGATCAAGTGTGAAGACCGAGTCGTGTCTGATTTCATGACTAAACACCAGCACTCTCCTACCAAGACTGGTTGCTGAAACTTGCACCATCAGTTTGAGCGAATGATAAAACATTAGAGCCAGGTCGTATCTGATTTCATGACTCATCTTCAAGTTAGATCTGGACACCGAAGAACGTGACACATTGTACGTGGATAAATAATACAGTTTAAAGACGGCTTTATAACTGATAACCTGTGAACTGACGAGTTAAAGTAAACAAAGTAACGTATAACGAATTAGAAATGCCAAACAAAAACATTAACTTGAGCTCAACTTTATTTCACACAGCCATCAGACGTTTTCGTGAAAATCCTCCTTCTTGGAATATATATACATGAGATTCATGGTTGGAGACATGTTGTGTTTAGTGTTAAGAATTCACCCAATACAAATGTTATGTTACTAAATGCATAAAATGATTAGAAATATTGATGTGCTGGTAGATTTCTAGACGTTCGGAGCTGGACTTGAGTCCAGGCAATAACACAAGCTTTTCCCTGAACTTGTAAAAACTGAATGTGCTATAAGAGTAGCAGTCAGTTCCTTGGCGTGGGTAGTATGGTGTTACTGACTAGCCACCTGCCTTCTGGTCTGTAGTTCAAAGCTATGGATTGTGGTCATTACTTTGATATAAACATGTAAACTAAAGCTTGACACCCAGATAGATCTGTCTGTCAGGCTTTTCGTGGATAAACAACGAATCTCTTACCACAGATAACAGATAGGCAGCTAAATAAATTTTGAAACTTTATTCTTGAGTTGTCTTCTTAGAAGAGGTAAATCAACAACTACACTGTGGTCCATCAACAACTACACTGTGGTCCATACTAGAAATAATGTGAGACAAACGTATTTTATTTTGCTTGAGGAACTGATACCAAAACATTCAGTTTTTTCTAAATCATTTTCCTTCTACACTGCTCCCAGGGCCCGGCATGGCCAGGTGGGTTAAGGCGTTCGACTCGTAATCTGAAGGTTGCGGGTTCGAATCCCCGTCGCACCAAACATGCTCGCCCTTTCAGCCGTGGGGGCGTTATAATGTGATGGTCAATCCCACTATTCGTTGGTTAAAGAGTAGCTCAAGAGTTGGCGGTGGGTGGTGATGACTAGCTGCCTTACACTGCTAAATTAGGAACGACTGGCGCAGATAGCCCTTGAGTAGCTTTGCGTGAAATTCAAAAACAAACAAATACACTGCTCCCCCTAATGGCACAGCGGAATGTCTGAGGACTTGCAAGGCTAGAAAAAGTGTTTCGATACCTGTGGTGGGCAGAGCACAGATAGCCCATTGTGTATCTTTGTGCTTAATTGAAAACAAAAAACGAATTTTTACACTTCGAGGTATCTGTGTAGAAGTACAGATGTCTTCCAATTAACCCTAAAATAATTGTCTTTATTTGTGACGTTGTGGTGATTTTTGTTTGAGAAAACAATTAGTGTATAAAACAGTTAAATCATAGTGTGAAAATACTCATTTTCTGTGTAAAAAACACAAAGATCCCCAGTAATGAGTGGGAAGACTGACAGTAGTATTATGGTTTATACTTTTGTGTGTGTATGTGACACGCATTAAGGACTAACAATTTGTTTGGTACATAAACAGTTCAAAGAAAGGTGGTTAATATTCTTAAGGAGTCTGGCCACGTTTGTTATTCTTGGACAAAACGGAGCTTACACCGCACGTGTAGTTTTATCCTGGTGAAATTTTCTTACGGTAAATTCTATCCGTTTCTTGAACGTGGTTAAAATATTCTTGTCGTACCAAAAAATAGTTTTTTTTTAATTTTTAAACTACCCCGCGTATTTTTGTTTGATGTAAACGACTGTTAATTTTAAGTTTAATATGACAGTATTATTTAGTTTATACAGTGCGAACGTTAAAGTAAATTATTTTTAGACATGATAGTTTAACTGTTTAAAAATTATTGATTGTGCAGTTCATTTGTTCTAAACTGACGTCGTATTAGTTTATTTTGTTTTTTGAATTTCGCGCAAAGCTACACGAGGGTTATCTGCGCTAGCTGTCCCTAATTTAGCAGTTTAAGACTAGAGGGAAGGCGGCTGGTCATCACCATCCACCACCAATTCTTGGGCTACTCTTATATCAACGAATAGCGGGATTGACCGTCACATTATAACGTCCCCACGGCTGAAACCCTCGAATTATGAATCGAGTGCCTTAAGCATCGAGCCATGCCGGGCCCCAAGTTAGTGCAAGTGAAAGTAAGACAAAGTTAATGAAAGATACAATCAACTAAACATAAACTGTAATTTTAGCCAAAAAGAGTGTATAGGGACGACTTTTAAACGTAATAATAACAGACTGTATTGTAATAACAGAATAAAGAATAATAATCCGTCTTGTAAAATGGGGTCTAAAATAACTGAACCAATCTGTGTGGACTTTTGAAGTAAAACAGAATTCGTGATTACAAGAAACCCACTTAAAGTAAAAATGTATCTCAGGATTATTTTATCTCAGAATTATTTAAAGCTCTGGATACATCTGTGTTAATCTACAAAATGACACTAGTGAATTTATCACCGATTGTTTTGTGATAACAGAGTAGAGAAGGATAATCACTCTTGTGAGTTAGGTTTTAAAATAACTGAACAAGTGTTTCTGGACTTTTGACGAAAAGACACGATTATTCAAAGTTCTGGATACAATTGTGGCTGTTAGCTGTGTAACGAACATTTGTATATACGTTTTGAAAATATTACTTTATAAACATGTGAAGTGTGTGTGCTGTCCATTTATTGTTGAAATTTATCGCCAGCAAGTCACAGACACATCCTGTGAAGTATCCTGCACATCCATACATCAAAACATAACACCAGCGAGCCAACCAGGGTTATGCAGTAAAAGACGGTAAAAGAAGACGTGAAAGGCAGCAGAAGTATAACGGGGACAAGTTAAAAGAGGCCTAGCGGAAACGAGATGAACTTATTGAAAAAGGTTTGTATTGAAAGTTCAGAGAGGCCAAACCTAACATTGGAGAAGCTGGCATATCTACGGCGATACTTTACAAGTCGGATTGACATGACTTTAAGGTTAGGAAAGGAAAAATGTTGTACGTTTGTTTTTTGTGTGATCTCTCTTCCGGCTTCGCTAATTTAACCCTACAAATACAATTTGCTTTTTGATCCTTTTGGATTTTTAAATGCATTGGTTTCAATTATTCACGCTTTTATTTGTTTGCCAAATTCACTACAAAGCTATCCGACAGTTAGCTGTCACTAATTTTCAAGAGATAAAGGGACAACAGTTAGCCAGCATCACCCACCGCCAACTCTTGGACTACTTTTACCAAGAAATAGTGTGCGTGATCGACACATTATAATCTTCCCCACAGCTGAAAAGGCGATCATGTTCGGTAACAGATTACGATCCGATGACCCACATGAAAATATTCTAACCACCAGCCATGCTAATCCTTCAGTATTCATACACCTAACTGCTAGAGGGCCACCAATACTGCCTGTTCACCGTTAACATATCTAAAAAATGTAAGCAAAAATAACAATAATTATCGTATTAGTTACAGCTGCTGCCCCCTATGTATTTTACATAAAAAACGAGGAATTTCACCCAAGTTTTGGGTTAGTTCTTTAGACTGAGTGTTGTAACATAACTTACTCATAGAACCCTAAAAAACAGTCCATAATTTGAGAGTAAATAATTATATTAACGGATCTTGGAAGGGAATTGTATTTCTTCTATATCTTTGAAATACTAAAAACACGACTTTTTAAATACATATACGAATATCACTCGAATTGGCTTTACAGGAATCACACAGACAAATAAAATAATGTATTCTTATCGTTGGGTGGTAGTTGATATGTACAGAAAACAAATATCCTTCTAGTCAACTGAGAAGCTCATAGTTAACTTATAAAGTTTTATAACAGTTTACTCTTCTGTGGCATTCATTTTTATTATTTCATCAAATATCAAGTGAAATAACAACTACTGAATACCTGTTGTACCTGTAACAACTACTGAACACCTGTTGTACCTGTAACAACTACCGAACACCTGTAACAACTATTGAACACCTGTTGTACCTGTAACAACTACCGAACACCTGTTGTACCTGTATCAACTACCGAACACCTGTTGTACCTGTATCAACTACCGAACACCTGTTGTACCTGTATCAACTACCGAATACCTGTTGTACCTGTATCAACTACCGAATACCTGTTGTACCTGTATCAACTACCGAATACCTGTTGTACCTGTATCAACTACCGAATACCTGTTGTACCTGTATCAACTAACGAAAACCTGTTGTACCTGTATCAACTAACGAAAACCTGTTGTACCTGTATCAACTACCGAATACCTGTTGTACCTGTATCAACTACCGAATACCTGTTGTACCTGTATCAACTACCGAATACCTGTTGTACCTGTAACAACTAACGAAAACCTGTTATACCTGTATCAACTACCGAATACCTGTTGTACCTGTAACAACTACCGAAAACCTGTTATACCTGTAACAACTACTAAATACCTGTTGTACCTGTAACAACTAACGAAAACTTGATTTACCTGTAACAACTACCGAAACCTGTTATACCTGTAACAACTACGGAATACCTGTTGTACCTGTATCAACTACCGAATACCTGTTGTACCTGTATCAACTACCGAATACCTGTTGTACCTGTAACAACTAACGAAACCTGTTATACCTGTATCAACTACCGAACACCTGTTGTACCTGTAACAACTACTGAAAACCCGTTTTACCTGTAACAACTACTGAAAACCCGTTTTACCTGTAACAACTACCGAAAACCCGTTTTACCTGTAACAACTACTGAAAACCCGTTTTACCTGGACGAACACAACTCCACCCACACAAACCGTCACAGAGGCATTCTTTTCGAGAACTGATACAGTCGGCGTTTTTCTTGCATTTTCGTAAACACTGACGCCCCCTACTGGCTGCTGCTTCCCGGTTCATAGGGCATTCTTCTTCATGCCTGACGTGTGATCCTGGGGAAACACAAGATTGTCTTATTTATTCGTTCACATGAGTCGTATGGCTTTTAACAATCTATGAAATGTAATAAATATGACATTCTTATATCCGTGTTCATCGGATCGTATTAACGATTATCCATGTGTTTAGAATAAATCATTTTATCGTTTGAAACTGCTTAAGTTTATTAAACTTACATCAAATAATTCGAAACTAATAAATATAAAGATTTCTTCTGAAAGAAAAGATGCAAACTTTCGTATAACTAACACCTTGATTTTCAAGTGACAGAATGAATTTCGTGAAAGAGAAATATTGGTTCCTTGTCAACTGCAAATGACCCGGCATGGCCAGGTGGGTTAAGGCGTTCGACTCGTAATCTGAGGGTCGCGGGTTGGAATCCCCGTCACACCAAATACGCTCGCACTTTCAGCTGTGGGAGCGTTAAAATATGACGGCCAATCCCACTATTAGTTGGTGAAGGAGTAGCCCAAGCGTTGGCGGTGGGTGGTAATGACTAGCTGCCTTCCTTCTAGCCTTACACTGCTAAATTAGAGACGTCCAGCGCAGACAGCCCTCGAGTAGCTTTGCGCGAAATTAAAGAAAACAAAACAACTACAAACACTGCAGCGGCACATTGGCATATCTGCAGACTTAGAACATTAGAAACCGAGTTGCGATACCCGTGGTGGGTATAACACGGATAGGCAGTTGTGCAATGTTGTTCTTTACTACAAACAAACACAACTGTAGAACAAAATAAGAATAGAATAAACGAAGGTTTACTGGATAGTTTGTTTGTTTTTTTGGAATTTCGCACAAAGCTACTCGAGGGCTATCTGTGCTATCCGTCCCTAATTTAGCAGTGTAAGACTAGAGGGAAGGCAGCTAGTCATCACCACCCACCGCCAACTCTTGGGCTACTCTTTTACCAACGAATAGTGGGATTGACCGTCACATTATACGCCCCCCACGGCTGGGAGGGCGAGCATGTCTAGCGCGACGCGGGCGCGAACCCGCGACCCTCGGATTACGAGTCGCACGCCTTACGCGCTTGGCCATGCCAGGCCTTACTGGATAGATAATTGAAGTAAATATACAACTTTCATAGTATTTTAATTTGAGTGGGAACCTCACATAACTGTTGTTGAAAACGAAAGCCACCCGTCTCAAGTACAGTATATATAATAAGGGCAGCTGCGCAGTAACAAAAGAGCTTGTTTCACCCAGATTAGTCCTAACGCATGATAACTCTATTCGTATGATACACAAAAAATATACATGTGGGACTCACTTGTTACAGAGATGGTACAATACTGAAGTTACGAGTAACTGTTGATAAATGGTAAATCTATTGTTACTACATTACATTACTACAATACCTTATTACACAAAGTGGTATAGTTTATTTACTTCTCTGCTTGGATTTTCGCGCAAACCTTCACGTGGGCTACCCGCGCCTGCCATGACTAAATTTAAAATGACAGACTTGAGGAAACACAGCTAGTTTACATCATCCACTACTAACGTTTGGACTACTTTTTTAAATGAATATTTGTGAATGACCTAACATTACAATATCCCACAACTGAAGGGGTGAGCGTGTTCAAACGCCTTAGTTTTACGATACCACAAGTTTATCAATACGTGATCGTGAAATATAGTTCCAAATCTTCTGTAAACGCTCATTAATTCAGCCAATTTGTTTGGTTATCGTTTCATCTACTCACTTTCCAGATAAGCTCATGTATCCTAAAGAGCATTCCTTTACTTTATACAGGACAGAACATGGTTACAAGTGTTCCATTATACAGGACAGAACATGGTTACAAGTGTTCCATTATACAGGACAGAACATGGTTACTAGTGTTCCATTATACAGGACAGAACATGGTTACAAGTGTTCCATTATACAGGACAGAACATGGTTACAAGTGTTCCATTATACAGGACAGAACATGGTTAAAATGTTCCATTATACAGGACAGAACATGGTTACAAGTGTTCCATTAGCCTCCTACTCTTTAAATATCGTTTCACCACATTCACTGTATGTTTGGAATCTCTGTCGTGCTGGAAGATAATTCCTGCACAAATAAGTCTTGTTCCTGAGTGAATAACATAACGTTGTACCAGTCAGCAGTCAGGGTACCATAAGTTTTGTATATCTCTCCAACGGAAATGCAGCACACAGTAATATTATTACCCCAACACGTTCCATTGGTGTAGATGCTGTTCGTTTACCTTGATACGTTTCATTTTGCTATCTAACAAGTTATCACTGATTGTTGTCAAACAATTTCAATTTGGTTTAATCCGTATTCTTCAATTTGCTCATGTTATTTTTTAAAGTCTGACGCCTGTTTTAGGTTTTGTTATATCTGTATCTCTCAAGTGGTCATTCTTGAGGAGTCATATACCCACTGAGGCCATTCGTAGCAATGTGTATCTTACTTTTCTAGAAATACAATTCACGCCTGTACTTTTGACAGAATTCCTACTGGATTATCGTATACGGATAAGGCTCCAAGCACGACTCATTTAACATTTCTGTCACGGGGACATTTAACACTACGTTAGGAATACTCTGTATATTTATAGGCGCCATGCTGGTGTGGCAGTGTCTCGTTGATTGGAGGACAGCCATTCACAGAACAAGCTACAAACATGGGATCGCCAATATGGCAAGGAACATTTTCCCTCCAGATATATAGCTAATCCATAACTGTCAAGACTCATCAGCTGTTATATTTTGCCTAAGGAATTTACATTTTGAAGTAGTGATTAAGATTTGGTAACAAAGGCTTTGTCATGTACTTCATGACGGACTTATCATAGCCTGAAACACTGCGCTGTCACGGAAAAGATATATCGACAAACTAACGTATGATAAAAATAAAAGAGTTCTCGCCACATCTTTGTTTAGGTGGTTATAAATTCCAAAACTGTTGGAAGGTCTCTTTGGCATATGTTCCGTGATTCCGGTGGCTGGAGTTCGTGTGGTTGACCCAATGCGGCCGTTGTTTACAGCATGAACGAGTGTAGTGATAGACCAGTAGCGACATTTTTCAAGGAGTTATTTTGACTTTTTAAAAAAAAATCATATTCTTTTATTCAAGTTGAAAGTTATTCTTAGGCTCAATTGGGAGGACATTTATTACAGAATCCCTTTAGTTTGACGTCATGTGAACCACCGAAGGTTAACACCAGGGTTATAAAGGTTAACATCAGAGTTATAAGGTACTTGGGAATGTTAAACTATTGGATCTTGGGGTTCTAAACTTTATTATTATATTCAAAAAATAATGTTGTTGGTAAACACTAGAGGGAGGCATTTCTAATCAAACACTGTAAATTAAATTACAGTAAGTTTGTTTTTGAATTTCGCGCAAAGCTACACGAGGGCTATCTGCGCTAGCTATCCCTAATTTAGCAGTGTAAGACTAGAGAAAAGGCAACTAGTCATCACCACCCACTACCAACTCTTGGGCTACTCTTTTACCAACGAATAGTGGGGTTGACCGTAACATTATAACGTCCCCACGGCTGAAAGGGCGAGCATATTTAGTGTGACAGGGATTCGAATCCCCGACCCTCGGATTTTTTTTTCTTACCTTTTAAAGTCAAAATACCTCTTTCTAAAACGTGCTAGTGGTGTATCAATACACTCATCCATACTGTAAACAATGGTTGCATTGGGTCAACGAAACGAACTCTAGCTACAAGAATCAAGGAACGTGAGCAAAACAGCCATTCCAACAACCTGAAGTCATGCTGTACTGAGAAGCCGAACATTCAAACAGATTCAGCAACAAATGAATGGACATTAAGGAACAAGAAAGAGGTCCTAATTCGAAACTTTAGACCAACGCTAATCAACCAATTAACGACACCATTGCACCTCAAGCTGTGATAAACTTGTTCTTAAAATAGGCCACGAAGAATCAATTTCAAATCGTTGTCGAATAATCAAATAACATCTCAAGTGTATTTACTTATAAAGGAGATATAGAACCGTAAATAACACGAAGAAAAACCTAAATAGTGATTCCCTGTGATTTAGAAGAAAACTATATTCGAGTACTAGGGATCATGTTTTCTTTCTATTGAAATCAGTCAACTCTAAACGTTCTCCTTTTACCACTCTATCACTGATACACAGTATTTCATCATGTTATATTCGGTGTGGAATTATTATACAACTCTTGCAAAGTTACGCAAGGGCTATCTGCATTAACTGTCCCTAATCTTGAGTTGATGGATCAGAAGGAAGGCATCAGTTAACAACACCCACCGCCAGCTCTTAAGCTATCCTTGTTTGATCAAATAGGTGGCTGTGACTGTCAAATCTATAAAGTAAGATTTTTTTATATTACATTTTTGTAGTTATGGAGCTCAAACTTTGGACTTTTCATCCTTCTAACTTCTATGCCACACGCGACGCTTATCGGAGAGAGACAAGTATAACAAAACTTACAAGTTAGTATCAGTTTAAATGATAGTATATATATATATATATATATATACGTACTTAGAAAAACCAAAACACATGAATGTATCTAGACTTTACCGTTACAACGTGGTCTTGAAGTTCCAGAATAAAACAAGAATATTCAATTTTAGGGGATTTCCTCTTGCAGCACAAATGTTTAGAATTTTTATTTGTTTATTTCAAACTTAACCTTTTAATGCTACGATAAGGAAAATTGACTAAATTTTCGTTAAACTTTCACTTCCGGGGTAAAAGAACAAGAAAATCAGGTTAAAAATCATGTAATTAAGAACACAACTAAAGATTCAGCAGAAGTTTCTACTTGTTGGTGAAACGCCAAAATCATTGGTTTATTCTAGTGTGACGTCATATCCGCTTATAGCTTATTGGTGAAACCCCGAAACATTGTTTTTGCTAGTTACGGTGCTCGGCTTATCGTTATTTTATTTACACATAAAATTAATATTTATTTTTGTTCCATACAATAAATTAATTTCAATGAAAATTGTAGGTAGCAGCAGTTTATTTACACAGAAAAAAAAATTGCATCAGATATTTAGTTATAAAGGATCCATATATAATTCTTACAGTTTGGGAAAATAACCCTTACGAAAAGAACTATATTTAGCCGTACAGGATTTTTCGTAACCCAGTGGCACAACGGCGTGTCTGCGGGCTTAAAATGCTAAAAACTGGGTTTCGATAGCTGTGTTGAGTGGAGCTCAGATAGCCTATTGTGTAGCTTTGTGCTTAACTTGGAACAAACAAGGTAGGATTTTTTTCTCTCTTTAGATGAGTTTTGTTTGTTTGTTTTGGAATTTCGCACAAAGCTACTCGAGGGCTATCTGTGCTAGCCGTCCCTAATTTTGCAGTGTAAGACTAGAGGGAAGGCAGCTAGTCATCACCACCCACCGCCAACTCTTGGGCTACTCTTTTACCAACGAATAGTAGGATTGGACGTCACATTATAACGCCCCCACGGCTGGGAGGGCGAGCATGTTTGGCGCGACGCGGGCCCGAACCCGCGACCCTCGTATTACGAGTCGCACGCCTTACGCGCTAGGCCATGCCAGGCCCATTTAGATGAGAATAATCATTATTCACAAGAACTGTATTACGTCTTTACTCATGTAGGATTTATACTCTCTCATTGGTTAATAACCATTTACTCATGTAGGATTTATACTCTCTCATTGGTTAAGAACCATTTACTCATGTAGGATTTATACTCTCTCATTGGTTAAGAACCATTTCCTCATGTAGGATTTATACTCTGTCAATGGTTAAGAACCATTTACTCATGTAGGATTTATACTCTGTCAATGGTTAAGAACCATTTCCTCATGTAGGATTTATACTCTGTCAATGGTTAAGAACCATTTACTCATGTAGGATGTATACTCTGTCATTGGTTAAGAACCATTTACTCATGTAGGATTTATACTCTGTCATTGGTTAAGAACCATTTACTCATGTAGGATTTATACTCTCTCATTGGTTAAGAACCATTTCCTCATGTAGGATTTATACTCTCTCATTGGTTAAGAACCATTTCCTCATGTAGGATTTATACTCTGTCATTGGTTAAGAACCATTTACTCATGTAGGATTTATACTCTCTCATTGGTTAAGAACCATTTCCTCATGTAGGATTTATACTCTCTCATTGGTTAAGAACCATTTCCTCATGTAGGATTTATACTCTCTCATTGGTTAAGAACCATTTCCTCATGTAGGATTTATACTCTCTCATTGGTTAAGAACCATTTACTCATGTAGGATTTATACTCTGTCAATGGTTAAGAACCATTTCCTCATGTAGGATTTATACTCTGTCAATGGTTAAGAACCATCGTTGTTTCTTTATTCTCTCATAATAAGCTATTAAGAAAAGAAACTGATAACATATACTAAAAGAGTGAACCGTTTAAAGAAGTGAGTGTAGTTTAGCTACTCTTTTACCAACGAATAGTGGGATTGACCGTTACGTTATAGCGCCACAACAGCTGAAATGGCGAAGATGTTTGGTTTGACGGTGATTCGAACCCGCGGCCCTCATATTACGAGTCGAACGCCTTAACCCACCTGGCCATGCCGGCCCTACGAGTTCTTTATTTGTTCAGTATTTCCCACACTTAATAATGAAATTCAATAGTTACTTCTTACCAAGACAGTGTGAATTTCGTAAGTACGTGTTTGGTACGTTTTGTGAATGAATAAGCTGCCATTTTGGGCCACGCGACTCTACTGAAATACCTGAAAACCAATAACAAAGTTACTACGCTATCGTTCAATGCACAGGGAACAGAAACAGTGACACCCACAGGGGGTAGTATGAAGTTCGGATTAGAGTTCGAAGCCTCTGTGGTTAGTCCCCAGGTAACCGTAAAGGTACACGCTAGTTTTGGTAACAACCAGCCCAGCGATTCGCTGATTATAAAGAGACAGACTGGTATAGGTTGCAGTCCTTCATACAAGCAGATTGCGTCTTTAATTTAAATTCAGTTCGATTCGACCTTTCTGTGATCGCCCACTTTCCTAAACCATTTCACTTGATAATAATAATAAAACAATTTCTTTTCTTGGTAATACATCAGGTAAACGTACGTCTAAAAATAAAGTCGTTTGTTAACTGATGACGTAAAACGTTTTCTAATAATAAAAAACTATTTACTTGCAAAAAAAAAAAAGAAGAAATGATTAGTAGATTCTCTTATTTTGACGTCAGTTCTTTAAACAAGTCGTAAGTGGATTTCGTTACTATGGTGATCGTCCAATTGTTACAAAAGCAGTGTTTACACAAGTGTGAAGTGTGCACGTGTCTAACTGCAACATAACTTTGATGTAGATAATATATAAACCTTGGCGGTGGTAGTTGGGTTTTTGGTAAAGTTATTGTTCATTCCGCACAATTACCACTTCAGCCATCACTTTTCACACAGTTCACCGCTGGTGTAGCGGTAAGTCTACCGGTATAGATTTGCAACGTTAAAATAAAGGGTTTGTTTCCCCATCGGTGGACTCAGCAGATAGCGTGATGTGGCTCTGCTGTATGAAAAACACACAGATTTTGCCGTGTACTTAATTATTAATTATTTATATATTTATGTATTGAAAAACTAAACAAACAACATGTCAGAATCATTTTTAATTTCAAGATTTGATTTGTTTTACTCTGTAAAATTACAGGTATAAATATTTGGAGATACCTTAGCATATGGGAGACCAATATCTTAGAGGATATTTATGATATAATGATATCCGTTATTAATATTCATTATTTTAACAAAAATTACAGAATCTCAAATCCAATTACTGTAAAATACCATCCACGTGCTCCCCCTGGCGACAACACTACAAAACAAAACCAATGAGGACCCACATTTGGAAAAGTTGACCAAGAGGCTTAGCTGTAAGTGTTAGGATTCACATGATAACCCTGATGTGCAACCTGCTTTGTACTTAAACTTAGAAACAAGTAAAGTACATAAGTCACCTTACCTGTTAATAGACTCTGAGTCAGTAGAACCGACAGGAACAGAAGGTGAAATCTACCATTCATAATTAGAAGTTGTTAAAACACGTATTTTCTATTTTTTTTCTCAGAACTCCGTGGTGTATATACGTATGAAGGTAACGAGACAGGTATCACCGTAGAAGCTCGTGCAGTCTTTTCGCCTCTCGAACAGATCAATGTAATTATATACTGTGAATCGCGACTCTGAATAACAGGTGCTATTACGTATCGGTTAAACAGATCTGCCCCCTGCCGGCAATTTAATAAACAAAAGACGAATCAGAAGAAAATATCTGAGATTTGACTTTTTTTTCAGTATCAATTTCTTGTACTAGTTTTCAGCCTTGCTAACAACAACGAGATAATTTATATAAAAAACTGCCTCACATTTTTAAGCCAAGTACGTTTCATATGTTTCGGTTTTAGCCAGGATATACCTACTTTCCACAAACGTTTATAATGCCAAATGAATTTCATACGTTTGAGCTTGAGCGAGGATACCTGTATTTCCCATGAACAAATCGGAAATCGCAGATAGCCCTCCTGTAGCTTTGCGTGAAACTCAAAAACAAACTAATTATCACTTATCCTAGTGGCAATGTTACGTTTACAATTTCGGACAATGCAACTCGAAGACTATCTGCGCTAGCTATCCCTAATTTAGCAGTGATAGGGTAGAGGTAAGACAGCTAATCAACAACACTCACAGCCAATTCTTTATGGGTGTATATGTACCAATGAATTGTGTGATCGACGGAAACATTATAACGTTCCTACGCTATAAAGGACAAGTATGTTCGGTAACGGGGGTTCGAACCACCTCCTTTTTTTATTCACTCTGCATGTATATGCATATATACCAGTTTTTAAATAAATTCACAATTTCGTATTACTTTGCCCCCCGGTTAACTTTACCTCCCTCCTAAAAACATTTCTGCGAACGCCCATGATTGTGAGCCGACTGTCTTAACCACCAGGCCTGTTAAGGTTTCCTAGCATGCAGGCATAGGCTATGGCTTTAACAGTTAAATATGTCAATTATTAAAACTAATACTTGTAGCTGAAGAAAGAAAAAGTTGAAAACTCTAGTTGGAAAACATGAGCAAAGAATGAGAGTTAGACGTGAAAAGTTCCCCAGAGGCACAGCGGTAAGTCTGCGGACTTATAGCGCTAGATACCGGGATTCGATACCTGTGCTAAGCAGTGCATCGGTAGCCATTCGTGTAGCTTTGTGCTTAATTACATACAAACAAATTAAGTAAGAAACGAAACTTTTACAACGTCTAGTCACAGATTAATACTGATTGTTAAACCACTCGATACCAGAAAGGTTGGCAGATCAATCGACTCTAGAATAGCCCGTGGTTTGACAAGAGGTGAAATAAATTAGTGGGATGAATTATTTATTGTTGCCACTATTTTACACAAAATAATGCAACTTCGAAAATCCATATGTGCGGTACACTATGTTTTTGTTTTTTTAAAATTTCGCGGAAAGCTACTCAAGGGTTATCTGCGCTATACGCCCCTAATTTAGGAGTGTAAGACTAGAGGGAAGACAACTAGTCATCACCACCAACTGCCAACTCTTTTACCAACGAATAGCGGGATTGACTGAACCATTATAACGCCCCCACGGTTGAAAGGACGAGCATGTTTGGTGGGATGAGGATTCGAACCTGCAACCCTCAGATTTACCACCTGACCATGCCGGGCACGGTACATATGAAAGGAGTCTTTGAACACGTGCAGAGTGCTTTTCACATATGGATGGCTGACGGTGGTTTCTATGTACCATGAAAGTGGTATCAGTCAGTAATATAAGAAATGTAAATTGGTACTGACACATCGAGAAACCTGTATTTTATTACCGGCTGACTTCTCCGAGTGGCTTTTTGTATTATTTATGTCTGTGTTAGGTAGGCAGTGACACGTATAGTTTTTCAGAATTTGTAGTGTACTCTGGATGAAGTTAGACACTTTGAAAATAAAGCTACCGTGTTTCTCCGATAATAAGACCTACCCATAAAATAAGACCTAGTGTGATTTTTTGGGGATAGTTTTAATATAAGCCTTACCCTTAAAATAAGCCCTAGTTAAGAGTGGCAGGAAGAGGAAAGAAATAAAAAAATAATAATTTATTAATTAGTTTAATAGTTAGTTAATTAGTTTGTTTAAGTATTAATCAGTTAGTTTAATAGTTTAATAATAGTTTATTTTAAATGGTTAGCTTAATAGTTTTACTTTGTAACTTCATTTTTTTAATATATCAAAATAAGACATCCCCCGAAAATAAGCCCTAGTGTCATATTTTGGAGTGAAAATTAATATAAGCCCTGTCTTATTTTCGGAGAAACACGGTAGTTTTAAAAAATGGCATTTTCTTTGTAGATAATAATAAAATACTGTTTCAGCCAACTTTCGCCACTGATGAAGCCGCAAAGCGAAACATTGATTGAAATGAAGCTTTTATTATTACCTGAAGAGTAACGGCTGTTTATTTTGTTCACTTTTATTATTACCTGAAGAGTAACGGCTGTTTATTTTGTTCACTTTTATTATTACCTGAAGAGTAACGGCTGTTTATTTTATTAACTTTTATTATTACCTGAAGAGTAACGGTTGTTTATTTTGTTAACTTTTATTATTACCTGAAGAGTAACGGCTGTTTATTTTGTTCACTTTTATTATTACCTGAAGAGTAACGGCTGTTTATTTTATTAACTTTTATTATTACCTGAAGAGTAACGGTTGTTTATTTTGTTAACTTTTATTATTACCTGAAGAGTAACGGCTGTTTATTTTGTTCACTTTTATTATTACCTGAAGAGTAACGGCTGTTTATTTTATTAACTTTTATTATTACCTGAAGAGTAACGGTTGTTTATTTTGTTCACTTTTATTATTACCTGAAGAGTAACGGTTGTTTATTTTGTTAACTTTTATTATTACCTGAAGAGTAACGGCTGTTTATTTTGTTCACTTTTATTATTACCTGAAGAGTAACGGCTGTTTATTTTATTAACTTTTATTATTACCTGAAGAGTAACGGCTGTTTATTTTGTTCACTTTTATTATTACCTGAAGAGTAACGGCTGTTTATTTTGTTCACTTTTATTATTACCTGAAGAGTAACGGCTGTTTATTTTATTATTACCTGAAGAGTAACGACTGTTTATTTTATTAACTTTTATTATTACCTGAAGAGTAACGGCTGTTTATTTTATTATTACCTGAAGAGTAACGGCTGTTTATTTTATTATTACCTGAAGAGTAACGACTGTTTATTTTATTAACTTTTATTATTACCTGAAGAGTAACGGCTGTTTATTTTATTAACTTTTATTATTACCTGAAGAGTAACGGTTGTTTATTTTGTTAACTTTTATTATTACCTGAAGAGTAACGGCTGTTTATTTTATTAACTTTTATTATTACCTGAAGAGTAACGATTGTTTATTTTGTTAACTTTTATTATTACCTGAAGAGTAACGGCTGTTTATTTTGTTAACTTTTATTATTACCTGAAGAGTAACGGCTGTTTATTTTATTATTACCTGAAGAGTAACGACTGTTTATTTTATTAACTTTTATTATTACCTGAAGAGTAACGGCTGTTTATTTTGTTCACTTTTATTATTACCTGAAGAGTAACGGCTGTTTATTTTGTTCACTTTTATTATTACCTGAAGAGTAACGGCTGTTTATTTTATTAACTTTTATTATTACCTGAAGAGTAACGGTTGTTTATTTTGTTAACTTTTATTATTACCTGAAGAGTAACGGCTGTTTATTTTGTTCACTTTTATTATTACCTGAAGAGTAACGGCTGTTTATTTTGTTCACTTTTATTATTACCTGAAGAGTAACGGCTGTTTATTTTGTTCACTTTTATTATTACCTGAAGAGTAACGGCTGTTTATTTTATTAACTTTTATTATTACCTGAAGAGTAACGGTTGTTTATTTTGTTAACTTTTATTATTACCTGAAGAGTAACGGCTGTTTATTTTGTTCACTTTTATTATTACCTGAAGAGTAACGGCTGTTTATTTTGTTCACTTTTATTATTACCTGAAGAGTAACGGCTGTTTATTTTATTAACTTTTATTATTACCTGAAGAGTAACGGTTGTTTATTTTGTTAACTTTTATTATTACCTGAAGAGTAACGGCTGTTTATTTTGTTCACTTTTATTATTACCTGAAGAGTAACGGCTGTTTATTTTGTTCACTTTTATTATTACCTGAAGAGTAACGGCTGTTTATTTTATTAACTTTATTATTACCTGAAGAGTAACGGTTGTTTATTTTGTTAACTTTTATTATTACCTGAAGAGTAACGGCTGTTTATTTTGTTCACTTTTATTATTACCTGAAGAGTAACGGTTGTTTATTTTATTAACTTTTATTATTACCTGAAGAGTAACGACTGTTTATCTTATTAACTTTTATTATTACCTGAAGAGTAACGATTGTTTATTTTGTTAACTTTATTATTACCTGAAGAGTAACGATTGTTTATTTTGTTAACTTTTATTATTACCTGAAGAGTAACGGCTGTTTATTTTGTTCACTTTTATTATTACCTGAAGAGTAACGGCTGTTTATTTTGTTAACTTTTATTATTACCTGAAGAGTAACGGCTGTTTATTTTGTTAACTTTTATTATTACCTGAAGAGTAACGGCTGTTTATTTTGTTCACTTTTATTATTACCTGAAGAGTAACGGCTGTTTATTTTATTATTACCTGAAGAGTAACGACTGTTTATTTTATTAACTTTATTATTACCTGAAGAGTAACGGCTGTTTATTTTATTATTACCTGAAGAGTAACGGCTGTTTATTTTATTATTACCTGAAGAGTAACGACTGTTTATTTTATTAACTTTTATTATTACCTGAAGAGTAACGGCTGTTTATTTTATTAACTTTTATTATTACCTGAAGAGTAACGGTTGTTTATTTTATTAACTTTTATTATTACCTGAAGAGTAACGGCTGTTTATTTTATTAACTTTTATTATTACCTGAAGAGTAACGGTTGTTTATTTTGTTAACTTTTATTATTACCTGAAGAGTAACGGCTGTTTATTTTATTAACTTTTATTATTACCTGAAGAGTAACGATTGTTTATTTTGTTAACTTTTATTATTACCTGAAGAGTAACGGCTGTTTATTTTGTTAACTTTTATTATTACCTGAAGAGTAACGGCTGTTTATTTTGTTAACTTTTATTTATTATTACCTGAAGAGTAACGGCTGTTTATTTTATTATTACCTGAAGAGTAACGACTGTTTATTTTATTAACTTTTATTATTACCTGAAGAGTAACGGCTGTTTATTTTGTTCACTTTTATTATTACCTGAAGAGTAACGGCTGTTTATTTTGTTCACTTTTATTATTACCTGAAGAGTAACGGCTGTTTATTTTATTAACTTTTATTATTACCTGAAGAGTAACGGCTGTTTATTTTATTAACTTTTATTATTACCTGAAGAGTAACGGTTGTTTATTTTGTTAACTTTTATTATTACCTGAAGAGTAACGGCTGTTTATTTTGTTCACTTTTATTATTACCTGAAGAGTAACGGCTGTTTATTTTGTTCACTTTATTATTACCTGAAGAGTAACGGCTGTTTATTTTATTAACTTTTATTATTACCTGAAGAGTAACGGCTGTTTATTTTATTATTACCTGAAGAGTAACGGCTGTTTATTTTGTTCACTTTTATTATTACCTGAAGAGTAACGGCTGTTTATTTTATTAACTTTTATTATTACCTGAAGAGTAACGGTTGTTTATTTTGTTAACTTTTATTATTACCTGAAGAGTAACGGCTGTTTATTTTGTTCACTTTTATTATTACCTGAAGAGTAACGGCTGTTTATTTTGTTCACTTTTATTATTACCTGAAGAGTAACGGCTGTTTATTTTGTTCACTTTTATTATTACCTGAAGAGTAACGGCTGTTTATTTTATTAACTTTTATTATTACCTGAAGAGTAACGGTTGTTTATTTTGTTAACTTTTATTATTACCTGAAGAGTAACGGCTGTTTATTTTGTTCACTTTTATTATTACCTGAAGAGTAACGGTTGTTTATTTTATTAACTTTTATTATTACCTGAAGAGTAACGACTGTTTATCTTATTAACTTTTATTATTACCTGAAGAGTAACGATTGTTTATTTTGTTAACTTTTATTATTACCTGAAGAGTAACGATTGTTTATTTTGTTAACTTTTATTATTACCTGAAGAGTAACGGCTGTTTATTTTGTTCACTTTTATTATTACCTGAAGAGTAACGGCTGTTTATTTTGTTAACTTTTATTATTACCTGAAGAGTAACGGCTGTTTATTTTGTTAACTTTTATTATTACCTGAAGAGTAACGGCTGTTTATTTTGTTCACTTTTATTATTACCTGAAGAGTAACGGCTGTTTATTTTATTATTACCTGAAGAGTAACGACTGTTTATTTTATTAACTTTTATTATTACCTGAAGAGTAACGGCTGTTTATTTTATTATTACCTGAAGAGTAACGGCTGTTTATTTTATTATTACCTGAAGAGTAACGACTGTTTATTTTATTAACTTTTATTATTACCTGAAGAGTAACGGCTGTTTATTTTATTAACTTTTATTATTACCTGAAGAGTAACGGTTGTTTATTTTATTAACTTTTATTATTACCTGAAGAGTAACGGCTGTTTATTTTATTAACTTTTATTATTACCTGAAGAGTAACGGTTGTTTATTTTGTTAACTTTTATTATTACCTGAAGAGTAACGGCTGTTTATTTTATTAACTTTTATTATTACCTGAAGAGTAACGATTGTTTATTTTGTTAACTTTTATTATTACCTGAAGAGTAACGGCTGTTTATTTTGTTAACTTTTATTATTACCTGAAGAGTAACGGCTGTTTATTTTGTTAACTTTTATTATTACCTGAAGAGTAACGGCTGTTTAATTTATTATTACCTGAAGGTAACGACTGTTTATTTTATTAACTTTTATTATTACCTGAAGAGTAACGGCTGTTTATTTTGTTCACTTTTATTATTACCTGAAGAGTAACGGCTGTTTATTTTGTTCACTTTTATTATTACCTGAAGAGTAACGGCTGTTTATTTTATTAACTTTATTATTACCTGAAGAGTAACGGCTGTTTATTTTATTAACTTTTATTATTACCTGAAGAGTAACGGTTGTTTATTTTGTTAACTTTATTATTACCTGAAGAGTAACGGCTGTTTATTTTGTTCACTTTTATTATTACCTGAAGAGTAACGGCTGTTTATTTTGTTCACTTTTATTATTACCTGAAGAGTAACGGCTGTTTATTTTGTTAACTTTTATTATTACCTGAAGAGTAACGGCTGTTTATTTTGTTAACTTTTATTATTACCTGAAGAGTAACGGCTGTTTATTTTGTTCACTTTTATTATTACCTGAAGAGTAACGGTTGTTTATTTTGTTAACTTTTATTATTACCTGAAGAGTAACGGTTGTTTATTTTATTAACTTTTATTATTACCTGAAGAGTAACGGCTGTTTATTTTATTAACTTTTATTATTACCTGAAGAGTAACGACTGTTTATTTTGTTAACTTTTATTATTACCTGAAGAGTAACGATTGTTTATTTTGTTAACTTTTATTATTACCTGAAGAGTAACGGCTGTTTATTTTGTTAACTTTTATTATTACCTGAAGAGTAACGGCTGTTTATTTTGTTAACTTTTATTATTACCTGAAGAGTAACGGCTGTTTATTTTGTTCACTTTTATTATTACCTGAAGAGTAACGGCTGTTTATTTTGTTCACTTTTATTATTACCTGAAGAGTAACGGCTGTTTATTTTATTAACTTTTATTATTACCTGAAGAGTAACGGTTGTTTATTTTGTTAACTTTTATTATTACCTGAAGAGTAACGGCTGTTTATTTTGTTCACTTTTATTATTACCTGAAGAGTAACGGTTGTTTATTTTATTAACTTTTATTATTACCTGAAGAGTAACGACTGTTTATCTTATTAACTTTTATTATTACCTGAAGAGTAACGATTGTTTATTTTGTTAACTTTTATTATTACCTGAAGAGTAACGATTGTTTATTTTGTTAACTTTTATTATTACCTGAAGAGTAACGGCTGTTTATTTTGTTAACTTTTATTATTACCTGAAGAGTAACGGCTGTTTATTTTGTTAACTTTTATTATTACCTGAAGAGTAACGGCTGTTTATTTTGTTCACTTTTATTATTACCTGAAGAGTAACGGTTGTTTATTTTATTAACTTTTATTATTACCTGAAGAGTAACGGCTGTTTATTTTATTAACTTTTATTATTACCTGAAGAGTAACGGCTGTTTATTTTGTTCACTTTTATTATTACCTGAAGAGTAACGGCTGTTTATTTTGTTAACTTTTATTATTACCTGAAGAGTAACGGCTGTTTATTTTATTATTACCTGAAGAGTAACGACTGTTTATTTTATTAACTTTTATTATTACCTGAAGAGTAACGGCTGTTTATTTTATTATTACCTGAAGAGTAACGGCTGTTTATTTTATTATTACCTGAAGAGTAACGACTGTTTATTTTATTAACTTTTATTATTACCTGAAGAGTAACGGCTGTTTATTTTATTAACTTTATTATTACCTGAAGAGTAACGGCTGTTTATTTTGTTCACTTTATTATTACCTGAAGAGTAACGGCTGTTTATTTTATTAACTTTTATTATTACCTGAAGAGTAACGGTTGTTTATTTTGTTAACTTTTATTATTACCTGAAGAGTAACGGCTGTTTATTTTATTAACTTTTATTATTACCTGAAGAGTAACGATTGTTTATTTTGTTAACTTTTATTATTACCTGAAGAGTAACGGCTGTTTATTTTGTTAACTTTTATTATTACCTGAAGAGTAACGGCTGTTTATTTTGTTAACTTTTATTATTACCTGAAGAGTAACGGCTGTTTATTTTGTTTTTATTATTACCTGAAGAGTAACGACTGTTTATTTTATTAACTTTTATTATTACCTGAAGAGTAACGGCTGTTTATTTTGTTCACTTTTATTATTACCTGAAGAGTAACGGCTGTTTATTTTGTTCACTTTTATTATTACCTGAAGAGTAACGGCTGTTTATTTTATTAACTTTTATTATTACCTGAAGAGTAACGGTTGTTTATTTTGTTAACTTTTATTATTACCTGAAGAGTAACGGCTGTTTATTTTGTTCACTTTTATTATTACCTGAAGAGTAACGGTTGTTTATTTTATTAACTTTTATTATTACCTGAAGAGTAACGGCTGTTTATTTTGTTAACTTTTATTATTACCTGAAGAGTAACGGCTGTTTATTTTATTAACTTTTATTATTACCTGAAGAGTAACGGTTGTTTATTTTGTTAACTTTTATTATTACCTGAAGAGTAACGGTTGTTTATTTTGTTAACTTTTATTATTACCTGAAGAGTAACGGCTGTTTATTTTGTTCACTTTTATTATTACCTGAAGAGTAACGGTTGTTTATTTTATTAACTTTTATTATTACCTGAAGAGTAACGACTGTTTATCTTATTAACTTTTATTATTACCTGAAGAGTAACGGTTGTTTATTTTGTTAACTTTTATTATTACCTGAAGAGTAACGATTGTTTATTTTGTTAACTTTTATTATTACCTGAAGAGTAACGGCTGTTTATTTTGTTAACTTTTATTATTACCTGAAGAGTAACGGCTGTTTATTTTGTTAACTTTATTATTACCTGAAGTTTAGTAACGGCTGTTTATTTTGTTCACTTTTATTATTACCTGAAGAGTAACGGCTGTTTATTTTATTAACTTTTATTATTACCTGAAGAGTAACGGCTGTTTATTTTATTAACTTTTATTATTACCTGAAGAGTAACGGCTGTTTATTTTATTAACTTTTATTATTACCTGAAGAGTAACGGCTGTTTATTTTGTTCACTTTTATTATTACCTGAAGAGTAACCTGTTCACTTTTATTATTACCTGAAGAGTAACGGGTTCACTTTTATTATTACCTGAAGAGTGTTTATTTTATTATTACCTGAAGAGTAACGACTGTTTATTTTATTAACTTTTATTATTACCTGAAGAGTAACGGCTGTTTATTTTATTATTACCTGAAGAGTAACGGCTGTTTATTTTATTATTACCTGAAGAGTAACGACTGTTTATTTTATTAACTTTTATTATTACCTGAAGAGTAACGGCTGTTTATTTTATTAACTTTATTATTACCTGAAGAGTAACGGTTGTTTATTTTATTAACTTTTATTATTACCTGAAGAGTAACGGCTGTTTATTTTATTAACTTTTATTATTACCTGAAGAGTAACGGCTGTTTATTTTGTTCACTTTTATTATTACCTGAAGAGTAACGGCTGTTTATTTTATTAACTTTTATTATTACCTGAAGAGTAACGGTTGTTTATTTTGTTAACTTTTATTATTACCTGAAGAGTAACGGCTGTTTATTTTATTAACTTTTATTATTACCTGAAGAGTAACGATTGTTTATTTTGTTAACTT
This sequence comes from Tachypleus tridentatus, assembly GCF_004210375.1. Classification (NCBI taxonomy): domain Eukaryota; kingdom Metazoa; phylum Arthropoda; class Merostomata; order Xiphosura; family Limulidae; genus Tachypleus; species Tachypleus tridentatus. The sequence goes on from NC_134825.1 coordinate 172,004,677, forward strand.
TTATTATTACCTGAAGAGTAACGGCTGTTTATTTTGTTAACTTTTATTATTACCTGAAGAGTAACGGCTGTTTATTTTGTTAACTTTTATTATTACCTGAAGAGTAACGGCTGTTTATTTTATTATTACCTGAAGAGTAACGACTGTTTATTTTATTAACTTTTATTATTACCTGAAGAGTAACGGCTGTTTATTTTGTTCACTTTTATTATTACCTGAAGAGTAACGGCTGTTTATTTTGTTCACTTTTATTATTACCTGAAGAGTAACGGCTGTTTATTTTATTAACTTTTATTATTACCTGAAGAGTAACGGTTGTTTATTTTGTTAACTTTTATTATTACCTGAAGAGTAACGGCTGTTTATTTTGTTCACTTTTATTATTACCTGAAGAGTAACGGTTGTTTATTTTATTAACTTTTATTATTACCTGAAGAGTAACGGCTGTTTATTTTGTTAACTTTTATTATTACCTGAAGAGTAACGGCTGTTTATTTTGTTCACTTTTATTATTACCTGAAGAGTAACGGTTGTTTATTTTATTAACTTTTATTATTACCTGAAGAGTAACGGCTGTTTATTTTATTAACTTTATTATTACCTGAAGAGTAACGATTGTTTATTTTGTTAACTTTTATTATTACCTGAAGAGTAACGATTGTTTATTTTGTTAACTTTTATTATTACCTGAAGAGTAACGGCTGTTTATTTTGTTAACTTTTATTATTACCTGAAGAGTAACGGCTGTTTATTTTGTTAACTTTTATTATTACCTGAAGAGTAACGGCTGTTTATTTTGTTAACTTTTATTATTACCTGAAGAGTAACGGCTGTTTATTTTATTAACTTTTATTATTACCTGAAGAGTAACGGTTGTTTATTTTATTAACTTTTATTATTACCTGAAGAGTAACGGCTGTTTATTTTATTAACTTTTATTATTACCTGAAGAGTAACGGCTGTTTATTTTGTTAACTTTTATTATTACCTGAAGAGTAACGGCTGTTTATTTTGTTAACTTTTATTATTACCTGAAGAGTAACGGCTGTTTATTTTATTATTACCTGAAGAGTAACGACTGTTTATTTTATTAACTTTTATTATTACCTGAAGAGTAACGGCTGTTTATTTTATTATTACCTGAAGAGTAACGGCTGTTTATTTTATTATTACCTGAAGAGTAACGGCTGTTTATTTTATTAACTTTTATTATTACCTGAAGAGTAACGGCTGTTTATTTTGTTAACTTTTATTATTACCTGAAGAGTAACGGTTGTTTATTTTATTAACTTTTATTATTACCTGAAGAGTAACGGCTGTTTATTTTATTAACTTTTATTATTACCTGAAGAGTAACGGCTGTTTATTTTGTTCACTTTTATTATTACCTGAAGAGTAACGGCTGTTTATTTTATTAACTTTTATTATTACCTGAAGAGTAACGGTTGTTTATTTTGTTAACTTTTATTATTACCTGAAGAGTAACGGCTGTTTATTTTATTAACTTTTATTATTACCTGAAGAGTAACGGTTGTTTATTTTGTTAACTTTTATTATTACCTGAAGAGTAACGGCTGTTTATTTTGTTAACTTTTATTATTACCTGAAGAGTAACGGCTGTTTATTTTGTTAACTTTTATTATTACCTGAAGAGTAACGGCTGTTTATTTTATTATTACCTGAAGAGTAACGGCTGTTTATTTTATTAACTTTTATTATTACCTGAAGAGTAACGGCTGTTTATTTTGTTAACTTTTATTATTACCTGAAGAGTAACGGCTGTTTATTTTGTTAACTTTTATTATTACCTGAAGAGTAACGGCTGTTTATTTTATTAACTTTATTATTACCTGAAGAGTAACGGTTGTTTATTTTGTTAACTTTTATTATTACCTGAAGAGTAACGGCTGTTTATTTTGTTAACTTTTATTATTACCTGAAGAGTAACGGTTGTTTATTTTATTAACTTTTATTATTACCTGAAGAGTAACGGCTGTTTATTTTGTTCACTTTTATTATTACCTGAAGAGTAACGGCTGTTTATTTTGTTCACTTTTATTATTACCTGAAGAGTAACGGCTGTTTATTTTATTAACTTTTATTATTACCTGAAGAGTAACGGTTGTTTATTTTGTTAACTTTTATTATTACCTGAAGAGTAACGGCTGTTTATTTTGTTCACTTTTATTATTACCTGAAGAGTAACGGTTGTTTATTTTATTAACTTTATTATTACCTGAAGAGTAACGGCTGTTTATTTTATTAACTTTTATTATTACCTGAAGAGTAACGGCTGTTTATTTTGTTAACTTTTATTATTACCTGAAGAGTAACGGTTGTTTATTTTGTTAACTTTTATTATTACCTGAAGAGTAACGGCTGTTTATTTTGTTAACTTTTATTATTACCTGAAGAGTAACGGCTGTTTATTTTGTTAACTTTTATTATTACCTGAAGAGTAACGGCTGTTTATTTTGTTAACTTTTATTATTACCTGAAGAGTAACGGCTGTTTATTTTATTAACTTTATTATTACCTGAAGAGTAACGGTTGTTTATTTTGTTAACTTTTATTATTACCTGAAGAGTAACGGCTGTTTATTTTGTTAACTTTTATTATTACCTGAAGAGTAACGGCTGTTTATTTTTTATTTTATTATTACCTGAAGAGTAACGGCTGTTTATTTTGTTTTTATTATTACCTGAAGAGTAACGGCTGTTTATTTTATTAACTTTTATTATTACCTGAAGAGTAACGGCTGTTTATTTTGTTCACTTTTATTATTACCTGAAGAGTAACGGCTGTTTATTTTGTTCACTTTTATTATTACCTGAAGAGTAACGGCTGTTTATTTTATTAACTTTTATTATTACCTGAAGAGTAACGGTTGTTTATTTTGTTAACTTTTATTATTACCTGAAGAGTAACGGCTGTTTATTTTGTTCACTTTTATTATTACCTGAAGAGTAACGGCTGTTTATTTTGTTAACTTTATTATTACCTGAAGAGTAACGGCTGTTTATTTTGTTAACTTTATTATTACCTGAAGAGTAACGGCTGTTTATTTTGTTAACTTTATTATTACCTGAAGAGTAACGGCTGTTTATTTTGTTAACTTTATTATTACCTGAAGAGTAACGGTTGTTTATTTTGTTAACTTTATTATTACCTGAAGAGTAACGGCTGTTTATTTTGTTCACTTTTATTATTACCTGAAGAGTAACGGCTGTTTATTTTGTTAACTTTTATTATTACCTGAAGAGTAACGGCTGTTTATTTTATTAACTTTTATTATTACCTGAAGAGTAACGGTTGTTTATTTTGTTAACTTTTATTATTACCTGAAGAGTAACGGCTGTTTATTTTGTTAACTTTTATTATTACCTGAAGAGTAACGGCTGTTTATTTTATTAACTTTTATTATTACCTGAAGAGTAACGGCTGTTTATTTTATTAACTTTATTATTACCTGAAGAGTAACGATTGTTTATTTTGTTAACTTTTATTATTACCTGAAGAGTAACGGCTGTTTATTTTGTTAACTTTTATTATTACCTGAAGAGTAACGGCTGTTTATTATTACCTGAAGAGTAACGGCTGTTTATTTTGTTAACTTTTATTATTACCTGAAGAGTAACGGCTGTTTATTTTGTTAACTTTTATTATTACCTGAAGAGTAACGGCTGTTTATTTTATTAACTTTATTATTACCTGAAGAGTAACGGTTGTTTATTTTGTTAACTTTTATTATTACCTGAAGAGTAACGGCTGTTTATTTTGTTAACTTTTATTATTACCTGAAGAGTAACGGTTGTTTATTTTATTAACTTTTATTATTACCTGAAGAGTAACGGCTGTTTATTTTATTAACTTTTATTATTACCTGAAGAGTAACGGCTGTTTATTTTGTTAACTTTTATTATTACCTGAAGAGTAACGATTGTTTATTTTGTTAACTTTTATTATTACCTGAAGAGTAACGGCTGTTTATTTTGTTAACTTTATTATTACCTGAAGAGTAACGGCTGTTTATTTTGTTAACTTTTATTATTACCTGAAGAGTAACGGCTGTTTATTTTGTTAACTTTTATTATTACCTGAAGAGTAACGGCTGTTTATTTTATTAACTTTTATTATTACCTGAAGAGTAACGGTTGTTTATTTTGTTAACTTTTATTATTACCTGAAGAGTAACGGCTGTTTATTTTGTTAACTTTATTATTACCTGAAGAGTAACGGCTGTTTATTTTATTATTACCTGAAGAGTAACGGCTGTTTATTTTATTATTACCTGAAGAGTAACGGCTGTTTATTTTGTTAACTTTTATTATTACCTGAAGAGTAACGGCTGTTTATTTTGTTAACTTTTATTATTACCTGAAGAGTAACGGCTGTTTATTTTGTTCACTTTTATTATTACCTGAAGAGTAACGGCTGTTTATTTTATTAACTTTATTATTACCTGAAGAGTAACGGTTGTTTATTTTGTTAACTTTATTATTACCTGAAGAGTAACGGCTGTTTATTTTGTTAACTTTTATTATTACCTGAAGAGTAACGGTTGTTTATTTTATTAACTTTTATTATTACCTGAAGAGTAACGGCTGTTTATTTTGTTAACTTTTATTATTACCTGAAGAGTAACGGCTGTTTATTTTGTTAACTTTTATTATTACCTGAAGAGTAACGGTTGTTTATTTTGTTAACTTTATTATTACCTGAAGAGTAACGGCTGTTTATTTTGTTAACTTTTATTATTACCTGAAGAGTAACGGCTGTTTATTTTGTTAACTTTATTATTACCTGAAGAGTAACGGCTGTTTATTTTATTAACTTTTATTATTACCTGAAGAGTAACGGTTGTTTATTTTGTTAACTTTTATTATTACCTGAAGAGTAACGGCTGTTTATTTTGTTCACTTTTATTATTACCTGAAGAGTAACGGTTGTTTATTTTATTAACTTTTATTATTACCTGAAGAGTAACGGCTGTTTATTTTATTAACTTTTATTATTACCTGAAGAGTAACGGTTGTTTATTTTGTTAACTTTTATTATTACCTGAAGAGTAACGGCTGTTTATTTTGTTAACTTTTATTATTACCTGAAGAGTAACGGCTGTTTATTTTGTTAACTTTTATTATTACCTGAAGAGTAACGGCTGTTTATTTTGTTAACTTTTATTATTACCTGAAGAGTAACGGCTGTTTATTTTATTAACTTTTATTATTACCTGAAGAGTAACGGTTGTTTATTTTGTTAACTTTTATTATTACCTGAAGAGTAACGGCTGTTTATTTTGTTAACTTTTATTATTACCTGAAGAGTAACGGTTGTTTATTTTATTAACTTTATTATTACCTGAAGAGTAACGGCTGTTTATTTTATTAACTTTTATTATTACCTGAAGAGTAACGGCTGTTTATTTTGTTAACTTTTATTATTACCTGAAGAGTAACGGCTGTTTATTTTGTTAACTTTTATTATTACCTGAAGAGTAACGGCTGTTTATTTTGTTAACTTTTATTATTACCTGAAGAGTAACGGCTGTTTATTTTATTAACTTTTATTATTACCTGAAGAGTAACGGCTGTTTATTTTGTTAACTTTTATTATTACCTGAAGAGTAACGGCTGTTTATTTTGTTAACTTTATTATTACCTGAAGAGTAACGGCTGTTTATTTTGTTAACTTTTATTATTACCTGAAGAGTAACGGCTGTTTATTTTGTTCACTTTTATTATTACCTGAAGAGTAACGGCTGTTTATTTTATTAACTTTTATTATTACCTGAAGAGTAACGGTTGTTTATTTTGTTAACTTTATTATTACCTGAAGAGTAACGGCTGTTTATTTTGTTAACTTTTATTATTACCTGAAGAGTAACGGCTGTTTATTTTGTTAACTTTTATTATTACCTGAAGAGTAACGGCTGTTTATTTTATTAACTTTTATTATTACCTGAAGAGTAACGGTTGTTTATTTTGTTAACTTTATTATTACCTGAAGAGTAACGGCTGTTTATTTTGTTAACTTTTATTATTACCTGAAGAGTAACGGTTGTTTATTTTATTAACTTTTATTATTACCTGAAGAGTAACGGCTGTTTATTTTATTAACTTTATTATTACCTGAAGAGTAACGGTTGTTTATTTTGTTAACTTTTATTATTACCTGAAGAGTAACGGTTGTTTATTTTGTTAACTTTTATTATTACCTGAAGAGTAACGGCTGTTTATTTTGTTAACTTTTATTATTACCTGAAGAGTAACGGCTGTTTATTTTATTAACTTTTATTATTACCTGAAGAGTAACGGTTGTTTATTTTGTTAACTTTTATTATTACCTGAAGAGTAACGGCTGTTTATTTTGTTAACTTTTATTATTACCTGAAGAGTAACGGCTGTTTATTTTATTAACTTTTATTATTACCTGAAGAGTAACGGCTGTTTATTTTATTAACTTTTATTATTACCTGAAGAGTAACGGCTGTTTATTTTGTTAACTTTTATTATTACCTGAAGAGTAACGGCTGTTTATTTTGTTAACTTTTATTATTACCTGAAGAGTAACGGTTGTTTATTTTATTATTACCTGAAGAGTAACGGCTGTTTATTTTATTAACTTTTATTATTACCTGAAGAGTAACGGCTGTTTATTTTGTTAACTTTATTATTACCTGAAGAGTAACGGCTGTTTATTTTGTTAACTTTTATTATTACCTGAAGAGTAACGGCTGTTTATTTTGTTAACTTTTATTATTACCTGAAGAGTAACGGCTGTTTATTTTGTTAACTTTTATTATTACCTGAAGAGTAACGGCTGTTTATTTTGTTAACTTTTATTATTACCTGAAGAGTAACGGCTGTTTATTTTGTTAACTTTTATTATTACCTGAAGAGTAACGGCTGTTTATTTTATTAACTTTTATTATTACCTGAAGAGTAACGGCTGTTTATTTTGTTAACTTTTATTATTACCTGAAGAGTAACGGCTGTTTATTTTGTTCACTTTTATTATTACCTGAAGAGTAACGGCTGTTTATTTTGTTAACTTTTATTATTACCTGAAGAGTAACTTTATTATTACCTGAAGAGTAACGGCTGTTTATTTTGTTAACTTTTATTATTACCTGAAGAGTAACGGTTGTTTATTTTGTTAACTTTTATTATTACCTGAAGAGTAACGGCTGTTTATTTTGTTAACTTTATTATTACCTGAAGAGTAACGGTTGTTTATTTTATTAACTTTTATTATTACCTGAAGAGTAACGGCTGTTTATTTTATTAACTTTATTATTACCTGAAGAGTAACGATTGTTTATTTTGTTAACTTTTATTATTACCTGAAGAGTAACGATTGTTTATTTTGTTAACTTTTATTATTACCTGAAGAGTAACGGCTGTTTATTTTGTTAACTTTATTATTACCTGAAGAGTAACGGCTGTTTATTTTGTTAACTTTTATTATTACCTGAAGAGTAACGGCTGTTTATTTTGTTAACTTTATTATTACCTGAAGAGTAACGGCTGTTTATTTTATTAACTTTATTATTACCTGAAGAGTAACGGTTGTTTATTTTGTTAACTTTTATTATTACCTGAAGAGTAACGGCTGTTTATTTTATTAACTTTTATTATTACCTGAAGAGTAACGGCTGTTTATTTTGTTAACTTTATTATTACCTGAAGAGTAACGGCTGTTTATTTTGTTAACTTTATTATTACCTGAAGAGTAACGGCTGTTTATTTTATTAACTTTTATTATTACCTGAAGAGTAACGGCTGTTTATTTTATTAACTTTTATTATTACCTGAAGAGTAACGGCTGTTTATTTTATTATTACCTGAAGAGTAACGGCTGTTTATTTTATTATTACCTGAAGAGTAACGGCTGTTTATTTTATTAACTTTATTATTACCTGAAGAGTAACGGCTGTTTATTTTATTAACTTTTATTATTACCTGAAGAGTAACGGCTGTTTATTTTATTAACTTTTATTATTACCTGAAGAGTAACGGCTGTTTATTTTATTAACTTTTATTATTACCTGAAGAGTAACGGCTGTTTATTTTGTTAACTTTATTATTACCTGAAGAGTAACGGCTGTTTATTTTATTAACTTTTATTATTACCTTTGTTAACTTTTATTATTACCTGAAGAGTAACGGCTGTTTATTTTATTAACTTTATTATTACCTGAAGAGTAACGGCTGTTTATTTTGTTAACTTTTATTATTACCTGAAGAGTAACGGCTGTTTATTTTGTTAACTTTTATTATTACCTGAAGAGTAACGGCTGTTTATTTTGTTAACTTTTATTATTACCTGAAGAGTAACGGCTGTTTATTTTACCTTAACTGTTTATTTTATTAACTTTTATTATTACCTGAAGAGTAACGGCTGTTTATTTTGTTAACTTTTATTATTACCTGAAGAGTAACGGCTGTTTATTTTGTTAACTTTTATTATTACCTGAAGAGTAACGGCTGTTTATTTTGTTAACTTTTATTATTACCTGAAGAGTAACGGCTGTTTATTTTATTAACTTTATTATTACCTGAAGAGTAACGGCTGTTTATTTTGTTAACTTTTATTATTACCTGAAGAGTAACGGCTGTTTATTTTGTTAACTTTTATTATTACCTGAAGAGTAACGGCTGTTTATTTTGTTAACTTTTATTATTACCTGAAGAGTAACGGCTGTTTATTTTGTTAACTTTTATTATTACCTGAAGAGTAACGGCTGTTTATTTTGTTAACTTTTATTATTACCTGAAGAGTAACGGCTGTTTATTTTGTTAACTTTTATTATTACCTGAAGAGTAACGGCTGTTTATTTTATTAACTTTTATTATTACCTGAAGAGTAACGGCTGTTTATTTTGTTAACTTTTATTATTACCTGAAGAGTAACGGCTGTTTATTTTGTTCACTTTTATTATTACCTGAAGAGTAACGGCTGTTTATTTTATTAACTTTTATTATTACCTGAAGAGTAACGGCTGTTTATTTTGTTAACTTTTATTATTACCTGAAGAGTAACGGCTGTTTATTTTGTTAACTTTTATTATTACCTGAAGAGTAACGGCTGTTTATTTTGTTAACTTTATTATTACCTGAAGAGTAACGGCTGTTTATTTTGTTAACTTTTATTATTACCTGAAGAGTAACGGCTGTTTATTTTATTAACTTTTATTATTACCTGAAGAGTAACGGCTGTTTATTTTATTAACTTTTATTATTACCTGAAGAGTAACGGCTGTTTATTTTATTAACTTTATTATTACCTGAAGAGTAACGGCTGTTTATTTTGTTAACTTTTATTATTACCTGAAGAGTAACGGCTGTTTATTTTGTTAACTTTTATTATTACCTGAAGAGTAACGGCTGTTTATTTTGTTAACTTTTATTATTACCTGAAGAGTAACGGCTGTTTATTTTATTAACTTTTATTATTACCTGAAGAGTAACGGTTGTTTATTTTGTTAACTTTTATTATTACCTGAAGAGTAACGGCTGTTTATTTTGTTAACTTTTATTATTACCTGAAGAGTAACGGCTGTTTATTTTGTTAACTTTATTATTACCTGAAGAGTAACGGCTGTTTATTTTGTTAACTTTTATTATTACCTGAAGAGTAACGGCTGTTTATTTTATTAACTTTTATTATTACCTGAAGAGTAACGGCTGTTTATTTTATTAACTTTATTATTACCTGAAGAGTAACGGCTGTTTATTTTGTTAACTTTTATTATTACCTGAAGAGTAACGGCTGTTTATTTTGTTAACTTTTATTATTACCTGAAGAGTAACGGCTGTTTATTTTGTTAACTTTTATTATTACCTGAAGAGTAACGGCTGTTTATTTTATTAACTTTTATTATTACCTGAAGAGTAACGGCTGTTTATTTTATTAACTTTTATTATTACCTGAAGAGTAACGGCTGTTTATTTTATTAACTTTTATTATTACCTGAAGAGTAACGGCTGTTTATTTTGTTAACTTTTATTATTACCTGAAGAGTAACGGCTGTTTATTTTATTAACTTTTATTATTACCTGAAGAGTAACGGCTGTTTATTTTGTTAACTTTATTATTACCTGAAGAGTAACGGCTGTTTATTTTGTTAACTTTTATTATTACCTGAAGAGTAACGGCTGTTTATTTTTTAACTTTTATTATTACCTGAAGAGTAACGGCTGTTTATTTTGTTAACTTTTATTATTACCTGAAGAGTAACGGCTGTTTATTTTGTTAACTTTATTATTACCTGAAGAGTAACGGCTGTTTATTTTGTTAACTTTTATTATTACCTGAAGAGTAACGGCTGTTTATTTTGTTAACTTTTATTATTACCTGAAGAGTAACGGCTGTTTATTTTGTTAACTTTATTATTACCTGAAGAGTAACGGCTGTTTATTTTGTTAACTTTTATTATTACCTGAAGAGTAACGGCTGTTTATTTTGTTAACTTTTATTATTACCTGAAGAGTAACGGCTGTTTATTTTATTAACTTTATTATTACCTGAAGAGTAACGGCTGTTTATTTTGTTAACTTTTATTATTACCTGAAGAGTAACGGCTGTTTATTTTGTTAACTTTTATTATTACCTGAAGAGTAACGGCTGTTTATTTTGTTAACTTTATTATTACCTGAAGAGTAACGGCTGTTTATTTTGTTAACTTTTATTATTACCTGAAGAGTAACGGCTGTTTATTTTGTTAACTTTTATTATTACCTGAAGAGTAACGGCTGTTTATTTTGTTCACTTTTATTATTACCTGAAGAGTAACGGCTGTTTATTTTATTAACTTTTATTATTACCTGAAGAGTAACGACTGTTTATTTTATTAACTTTATTATTACCTGAAGAGTAACGGTTGTTTATTTTGTTAACTTTTATTATTACCTGAAGAGTAACGGCTGTTTATTTTGTTAACTTTATTATTACCTGAAGAGTAACGGCTGTTTATTTTGTTAACTTTTATTATTACCTGAAGAGTAACGGCTGTTTATTTTGTTAACTTTTATTATTACCTGAAGAGTAACGGCTGTTTATTTTGTTAACTTTTATTATTACCTGAAGAGTAACGGCTGTTTATTTTGTTAACTTTTATTATTACCTGAAGAGTAACGGCTGTTTATTTTGTTAACTTTATTATTACCTGAAGAGTAACGGCTGTTTATTTTGTTAACTTTTATTATTACCTGAAGAGTAACGGCTGTTTATTTTGTTAACTTTTATTATTACCTGAAGAGTAACGGCTGTTTATTTTGTTAACTTTTATTATTACCTGAAGAGTAACGGCTGTTTATTTTGTTAACTTTTATTATTACCTGAAGAGTAACGGCTGTTTATTTTGTTAACTTTTATTATTACCTGAAGAGTAACGGCTGTTTATTTTATTAACTTTTATTATTACCTGAAGAGTAACGGCTGTTTATTTTGTTAACTTTATTATTACCTGAAGAGTAACGGCTGTTTATTTTGTTAACTTTATTATTACCTGAAGAGTAACGGCTGTTTATTTTGTTAACTTTATTATTACCTGAAGAGTAACGGCTGTTTATTTTGTTAACTTTTATTATTACCTGAAGAGTAACGGCTGTTTATTTTGTTAACTTTTATTATTACCTGTAACGGTAACTGTTTATTTTGTTAACTTTATTATTACCTGAAGAGTAACGGCTGTTTATTTTGTTAACTTTTATTATTACCTGAAGAGTAACGGCTGTTTATTTTGTTAACTTTTATTATTACCTGAAGAGTAACGGCTGTTTATTTTGTTAACTTTTATTATTACCTGAAGAGTAACGGCTGTTTATTTTGTTAACTTTTATTATTACCTGAAGAGTAAATTGTTTATTTTGTTAACTTTATTATTACCTGAAGAGTAACGGCTGTTTATTTTGTTAACTTTTATTATTACCTGAAGAGTAACGGCTGTTTATTTTGTTAACTTATTATTACCTGAAGAGTAACCTGTTTATTTTATTAACTTTTATTATTACCTGAAGAGTAACGGCTGTTTATTTTGTTAACTTTTATTATTACCTGAAGAGTAACGGCTGTTTATTTTATTAACTTTATTATTACCTGAAGAGTAACGGTTGTTTATTTTGTTAACTTTTATTATTACCTGAAGAGTAACGGCTGTTTATTTTGTTAACTTTTATTATTACCTGAAGAGTAACGGCTGTTTATTTTGTTAACTTTTATTATTACCTGAAGAGTAACGGCTGTTTATTTTATTAACTTTATTATTACCTGAAGAGTAACGGCTGTTTATTTTGTTAACTTTTATTATTACCTGAAGAGTAACGGCTGTTTATTTTGTTAACTTTTATTATTACCTGAAGAGTAACGGCTGTTTATTTTATTAACTTTATTATTACCTGAAGAGTAACGGCTGTTTATTTTGTTAACTTTTATTATTACCTGAAGAGTAACGGCTGTTTATTTTGTTAACTTTATTATTACCTGAAGAGTAACGGCTGTTTATTTTGTTAACTTTTATTATTACCTGAAGAGTAACGGCTGTTTATTTTGTTAACTTTTATTATTACCTGAAGAGTAACGGCTGTTTATTTTGTTAACTTTTATTATTACCTGAAGAGTAACGGCTGTTTATTTTGTTAACTTTTATTATTACCTGAAGAGTAACGGCTGTTTATTTTGTTAACTTTTATTATTACCTGAAGAGTAACGGTTGTTTATTTTATTAACTTTATTATTACCTGAAGAGTAACGGCTGTTTATTTTGTTAACTTTATTATTACCTGAAGAGTAACGGCTGTTTATTTTATTAACTTTTATTATTACCTGAAGAGTAACGGCTGTTTATTTTGTTAACTTTTATTATTACCTGAAGAGTAACGGTTGTTTATTTTGTTAACTTTTATTATTACCTGAAGAGTAACGGCTGTTTATTTTGTTAACTTTTATTATTACCTGAAGAGTAACGGCTGTTTATTTTGTTAACTTTTATTATTACCTGAAGAGTAACGGCTGTTTATTTTGTTAACTTTTATTATTACCTGAAGAGTAACGGCTGTTTATTTTGTTAACTTTTATTATTACCTGAAGAGTAACGGCTGTTTATTTTGTTAACTTTATTATTACCTGAAGAGTAACGGCTGTTTATTTTGTTAACTTTTATTATTACCTGAAGAGTAACGGCTGTTTATTTTATTAACTTTTATTATTACCTGAAGAGTAACGGCTGTTTATTTTATTAACTTTTATTATTACCTGAAGAGTAACGGCTGTTTATTTTGTTAACTTTTATTATTACCTGAAGATTAACGGCTGTTTATTTTGTTAACTTTTATTATTACCTGAAGAGTAACGGCTGTTTATTTTGTTAACTTTATTATTACCTGAAGAGTAACGGCTGTTTATTTTGTTAACTTTTATTATTACCTGAAGAGTAACGGCTGTTTATTTTTGTTAACTTTTATTATTACCTGAAGAGTAACGGCTGTTTATTTTGTTGTTAACGGCTTTTATTTTATTACTTTTATTATTACCTGAAGAGTAACGGCTGTTTATTTTGTTAACGGCTGTTTATTTTTTATTATTACCTGAAGAGTAACGGCTGTTTATTTTGTTAACTTTTATTATTACCTGAAGAGTAACGGCTGTTTATTTTATTAACTTTTATTATTACCTGAAGAGTAACGGCTGTTTATTTTGTTAACTTTATTATTACCTGAAGAGTAACGGCTGTTTATTTTGTTAACTTTTATTATTACCTGAAGAGTAACGGCTGTTTATTTTGTTAACTTTTATTATTACCTGAAGAGTAACGGCTGTTTATTTTATTAACTTTATTATTACCTGAAGAGTAACGGTTGTTTATTTTGTTAACTTTATTATTACCTGAAGAGTAACGGCTGTTTATTTCTTTAATTTACTGCAGTTAAGGATACACTAAATGTTTCACATTACTTTTGCTACAGTGGATGGTTACACTGCTATGTTTCAATCTTACTTTACTACAGTGTGGATGCACTAAATGTTTCACATTGCTTTACACTACAGTGTAGATACACTAAATGTTTCACATTACTTTACTACAGTGTAGATTTTTCTGAATGTTCCACCATGCTTTACTACAGTTGTAGAATACACTAAAATGTTTCATCTTACTTTACTACAGTGTAGAAACACTAAATGTTCCACCATACTCTTTACTACAGTGTAGATACACTATATGTTCCACATTACTTTACTGGTCAGTGTAGATACACTAAATGCTTCACATTACTTATACTACAGTGTAGATACACTAAATGTTTCCACCTTACTTTACTACAGTGTAGATACACCAAATGTTTCCACCTTACTTCACTACAGTGTAGATACACTAAACGTTCCACATTACTTTTACTACAGTGTAGATACACTAAATGTTCTTTGTTCCTTTACTCTTACTTTCACAGTGTAGATACACTAAATGTTTCACCTTACTTTACTACAGTGTAGATACACTAAATGTTTCACATTACTTCACTACAGTGTAGATACACTGAATGTTCCACCATATACTTTTACTAGTGTGTAGATATTCTAAATGTTTCACCTTATTTACTTTACTACATATGTAAATATTAACTAAATACGTTTAATCTTAATTTACTACAGTAGATAGATAATTCAAAATGTTTCACAGACACATTTTACTTCATAGCAGTTTATACATCTAAACGTTCTTTCAATCTTACTTTACTCTTAAATACAGTGATAGATACACTAAATGCTCTTACATTACTTTACTACAGTGTAGATACACTAAATGTTTCCACATTACTTTACTACAGTAGATATAATAACTAAATGTTCCATCATACTTTACTACAGTGTAGATACACTAAATGTTTCATCTTACTTTACTACAGTGTAGATACACCAAATGTTCCACCATACTTTTACTACAGTGTAGATACACTAAATGCTTCATTACATTACTACTACAGTGTAGATACACTAAATGTTCCAATTCATACTTTTTACTACATGTGTAGATACAACTGAATGTCTCCACCTTACTTACTTACTACAGTGTAGATACACTATATGTTCCAACTTACTTTACTACAGTGTAGATACACTAAATGTTTCAACCTTCACTTTACTACAGTGTAGATACACTAAATGTTTCTTACATTACTTTTACTCACAGTGTATACATAAACTAAATGTTTCCCACCTTACTCTTACTACAGTGTAGATACACTAAATGTTTCTTACATTACTTTACTACAGTGTAGATAATATTCTAAAATGCTTTCAATCCCACTCTTTACTACAGTGTAGATACACACTAAATGTTCTCACCTTAGCTCTACTTACTCAACAGTGTAGATAATCCAAATGTTTCAATCTTACTTTACTACAGTGTAATACACACTAAATGTTTCTATGCATTGTTTTACTACAGGTGTGAGATATTAACCAAATGTTTCCTCTTCATCTTTACTTCAACTACTATGTGTATAATACACTGAATGTTCCACTATTACTTTACTACAGTGTATACACTACATACCAAATGTTTCATCTTATTTAATAATACAGTGTAAATACACCTTAAATGTTTCCTCCCACCTTAATTTACTACTGGTGTGTAGATACACTAAATGTTTCATTACTTTTACTACAGTGTAGAATACACTATATGCTCTAATTCTACTTTACTCATACAGTGTAGATACACTAAATGTTTCACATTACTCTTTACTACAGTGTAGATATTAATTAAATAAGCCTCATTACATTTACTACAGCAAGTAGATTACACTTTAAATGTTCTAATTCATACTTTACTTCACAGTGTAGATACACTAAATGCCTCTAATCTTTACTTTACTCACAGTGTAGATACACTAAATGTTTCTTCCTACTTTACTACAGTGTAGATACACTATATGTTCTACATTACTTTCATACAGTGTAGATACACTAAATGTTTCTACATCTTACTCTTACTACAGTGTAGATACACTATATGTCTCCACATTACTTTACTACAGTGTAGTAGATACACACAAAAATGTTTCAATCTTCACTTTACTACTATGTAGATACACTAAATGTTTTCACCTTACTTTTACTACACAGTAGATACACTAAATGTTTCACATTATTTTACTTACAGTAAAATGTTACAATAAGCTCTTAATCTTATTTTAATGTAAGGTATGATACAAATTAAATGTTTTACATTACTAAATATACTACAGTGTAGATACACTAAATGTTTCTAATCCTTACTTTTACTACAGTGTAAATACACTAAATGTTTCCACCTTTACTTTACTACACAGTGTGTAGATACACTAAATGCTTCACATTACTACTTTACTACAGTGTAGATACACTAAAATGTTCCATCTTAATCTTTACTACAGTGTAGATACACCAAATACTACACATTACATTTTACTACAGTGTAGATACACAAAATGTAAAAGTTCTCAATCTCACTTTCACTACAGTGTAGATACACTAAATGCTCCAATCTTTACTTTAATAGAGTGTAAATACATTAAATCGCTCCAAACTTTAATTCTTACTTTAATAGTGTAAAAAATACATTAAACGTTCCACCTATCTTACTACAGTGTAGATACACAATAAATGTTTCACCTTACTTACTGTCACAGTAGATACACTAAATGTTTCCATCTTACTCTTTACTACAGTGTAGATACACTTTATATGTTCCACATTACTTTACTACAGTGTAGATACACTAAATGTTTCAACTCTAATTCCCTACTATTACAGAAAGTGTGGATAATACACCCAACATGTTCTACATTACTTTTACTTACACAGTGTAGATACACTAAATGTTCCCCAATCTTACTTTTACTACAAGTGTAGATACACAATGTTCCACATTACTTTTTTACAGTGTAGATACACTAAATGTTTCACCCTCACTTTACTACAGTACAGATACACTAAATGTTTCATCTCACTTTACTACAGTGTAGATAATACTCTAAATGTTTCAACCTTACTCTACTACAGTAGATACACTATATGTTCCACATTACTTTACTACAGTGTAGATACACAAAATGTTTCAATTACTTTACTACAGTGTAGATACACTAAATGTTTCAATCTTACTTTACCAACAGTGTAGATACACCAAAATGTTTCACATTACTTTTACTACAGTGTAGATACACTAAATGTTTCAACCTTACTCTTTACTACAGTACAGATACACTAAATGTTTCACATTACTATTACTACAGTGTAGATACACTAAAATGTTTCAATCTACTTACTCACTACAGTGTAGATACACTAAATGTTTCCACCTTATTTTACTCTAAAGTGTAGATACACTAAATGTTCCCCAATCTTTACTTTACTACAGTGTAGATACACTAAATGTTTCAATCTTACTTTACTTACTACAGTGTAGATACACTAAATGTTTCACATTACTTTACTACAGTGTAGATACACTAAATGTTCCACCATACTTTACTACAGTGTAGATACACTAAATGTTTCAATCTTACTTTATGTACAGTGTAAATACATTAAATGTTTCAATCCCACTTACTTTACAAGTGTAGATACAATTAATGCTTCACATTACTATACTACAGTGTAGATATTAACTAAATGTTCTCACCTTACTTTTACTACAGTGTAGATACAAATGGCATTGTTACACATTAATACTTAATTACAAAGTGTAGAAATACCTAAATGCTTCACATTATTTTACTACAGTGTAGATAATCTCAAATGTTTCACCTTACTTTACTACAGTGTAGATACACTAAATGTTTCACCTTACTTTACATTACAGTGTAGATAACTTTTAAATGTTTCACATTACTTTACTAGGACAGTGTAGATACACCTAAATGTTTCTACCTTACTCTTTACTCATAGATAACAGTGTAGAGATACTACCAAAATGTTTCAATTACTTTACTACAGTGTAGATACACTAAATGTTTCACATTACTTACTTTACTACAGTGTAGATACACTAAATGTTCCACCATACTCCTTTACTACAGTGTAGATACACCAAATGTTTCAACCCCACTTCACTACGGTGTAAATACACCAAATGTTTCAATTCTTAATATTACTACAGGGTAGATACACCAAATGTTTCACACATTACTTTACTTATTACAGTGTAGTTAACTATATGTTACACCTTTACTTTTACTGGTACAGTGATACACTTTAACTAAACAATCTCACATTACTTTACTACAGTGTAGATACACCAAATGTTCTCACATTACTTTTACTACAGTGTAGATACACCTGAATGTTCCACCATACTTTACTACAGTGTAGACAATAATTCAAATGTTTCAATCCTACTTACTTACTACAGTGTAGAAATACCTAAATGTTCCACCATACTTTACTACAGTGCAGTAGATACACTATATGTTCCACATTATATTACTTTACTACAGTGTAGAAACACCCAAATGCTTCACATTACTATACTACAGTGTAGATACAATAATTCAAATGATTCAATTCCTACTTTTACTACAGTGTAGATACACTAAATCTTTAATCTTTACTCTTTTACTACAGTGTAGATATACACTAAATGTTCCTCACATTACTTCACTACAATGTAGATACACTAAATGTTTCAATCTACTTTTACTACAGTGTAGATACACCAATGTTTCTACCTTACTTTACTACAGTGTAAATATACACACAAATGTTTCACATTACTTTACTACAGTGTAGATACACTGAATGTTCCAATCTTACTTTTACTACAGTGTAGATACACTAAATGTTTCCAATCTTACTTTTACTACAGTGTAGCTACACTATATGTTTCACTCTTTACTTTACTACAGTGTAGATACACCAAAATGCTTTCACATTACTTTACTACAGTGTAGATACACTAAATGTTTCAACATTACTTTAACTACAGTGTAGATATTACTCGAATGTTCCACCACACTTTACTACAGTGTAGATACACTAAATGTTCTTTCATCTTTACTTTTACATACAGTGTAGAAACACTAAATGTTCCACCACACACTTACTACAGTGTAGATACACTAAATGCTCACATTACATTTTATTACACAGTGTAGATACACTGAATGTTCCACCATACTTTACTACAGTGTAGATGACACTGAATGTTCCACCTTACTTTACTACAGTGTAGATACACTATATGTTCCACCTCACTTTACTACAGTGTAGATACACTAAATGTTTCAACCTCACTTTACTACAGTGTAGATACACTAAATGTTTCACATTTACTTTTACTACAGTGTAGATACACTATATGTTTCTAATCTTTACTTTTACTACAGTGTAGATACACTAAATGTTTCACATTACTTTACTACAGTGTAGATACACTAAATGCTTCAATCTTTAATTTTACTACAGTGTAGATACACTAAATGTTTCATCTTACTTTTACTACAGTGTAGATACACTAAATGTTTCACCTTATCTTTACTACAGTGTAGATACACTCAAATGTTTCACATTACTTTACTACAGTGTAGATACACTAAATGTTTCACCTTACTTTTACTACAGTGTAGATACACTGAATGTTCCACCATTCTTTACTACAGTGTAGATACACTAAATGTTTCACCTTACTTTACTACAGTGTAAATACACTAAATGTTTCCCACCTAATTTACTACAGTGTAGATACACTAAATGTGCCTCACATTACTTTACTACAGTGTAGTTACACTATATGTTTCAATCTTTACTCTTTACTACAGTGTAGATACACTAAATGTTTCACATTACTTTACTACAGTGTAGATACACTAAATGTTTCACATTACTTTACTACAGTGTAGAGATACACCGAATGTTCCACCATACTTTACTACAGTGTAGATACACTAAAATGTTTCAATCTTACTTACTACAGTGTAGATATTACAAAATGTTTCATCCTTACTCTTTACTACAGTGTAGATACACCTATATGTTCCACATTACTTTACTACAGTGTAAATACACTAAATGTTTCACCCCTTACTTTACTACAGTGTAGATACACTATATGTTCCACATTACTTTACTACAGTGTAGATACACAAAATGTTTCACCCTCACTTTACTACAGTGTAGATACACCAAATGTTTCAATCTCACTTCTACTACAGTGTAGATACACTAAATGTTTCACATTACATTTTTACTACAGTGTAAATACACTAAATGTTTCACCTACTTTACTACAGTGTAGATACACTAAATGCTTCACATTACTATACCTAGTAAAGTGTAGATATACACTAAATGTTTCAATCTTACTTTACTACAGTGTAGATACACAATTCAAATGTTCTCAATCTTACTTTACTACAGTGTAGATATTCACTAAATGTTTCTCACCTTACTTTACTATACAGTGTAGAGGAAACAGTATAAATGTTTCACATTACATTTTACTACAGTGTAGATATTAACTATATGTTTCAATCTAATTACTTTACTACAGTGTAGATACACTAAATGTTTAATCTTAATTTTTACTAAAGTGTAGAAAACACTAAATGTTTCATTACATTACTTTAATCTTAGTGTAGATACACTATATGTTTCTGTATTACTTTACTACAGTGTAGATACACTAAATGTTTCACATTACTTTAACTACAGTGTAGATACAACTATATATATGTTTCACATTATCTTTACTTACAGTGTAGATACACTCAATTGTTTCACATTACTTTACTACAGTGTAGATACACTATATGTTTCCACATTACTCTACTACAGTGTAGATACACTATATGTTTCACATTACTTTACTACAGTGTAGATACAACTAAATGCTTCAATGCACATTTCTTTACAGCGGTAGATAAACAACAAAATGTTTCACATTACTTTACCACAGTGTAGATACACTAAATGTTCTCATACATTACATTACTCACATAAAGTGTAGATAATATTCAAATGTTTCACATTACCTTTACTCACAGTGTAGATATACCTATAAATGTTTCATTATTACTTTACTGTAGTGTAGATAATAACTATATGTTTCACATTACTTTACTACAGTGTAGATACACTAAATGTTTCACATTACTTTACTACAGTGTAGATATACTAAATGCTCCTCATTACTATTCTTTACTCTACGTAGTGTAGATACACCCATATGTTTCACATTACTTTACTACAGTGTAGATACAATAAACTGAATGTTTTTACATTACTTTACTCACAGTGTAGATAAACTAAATGTTTCACATTACTTTCTTAGGCAGTGTAGATACACCCAAAATGCTTTCACCCATACTTTAATTACAGTGTAGAAACACTAAATGTTTCTTCATATTACTTTACTTTAGTGTAGATACACTCAAATGTTTCACATTACTTTACATACAGTGTAGATACACTAAATGTTTCACATTACTTTACCACAGTGTAGATACACTAAATGTTTCACATTACTTTAGTAAAGTATACACTAAATGTTTCCACATTACTTTTACTAACAGTGTAGATACACTAAATGCTTCCATCACATTACTTTACTGTAGTGTAGATACACTAAATGTTTCACATTACTTTACATTGCAGTGTAGATAAGTAACCAAATGTTTCACATTACTTACTACAGTGTAGAAGCCAATAAATTCTCAAATGTTTCACATTACTTTACTACAGTGTAGATACACACTAAATGTTCACATTACTTTACTACAGTGTAGATACACTAAATGTTCACATTACTTACTACAGTGTAGATACATTAAATGTTTCACCAAATTTTACTACAGTAAATAATATCTATTTGTTCTTTTGAAGTATTTTAATAAATATAGAAATTTTACTTTGATCTATTTTTTTTATTGATTTAAACGCTAATAATTTTAAACATTCGCATTCAGGATACCAACCCACAAATTATGGGGCCCGAAATAACCTTTTTAGAGAGACTCCACCCCTTCTCTCCTAGCCCCTAAAAAAACATATTGACGTTGCTCGTTTTTTTTGTTTTCCTTTGAAAAAAATGATTATATACTCGCCGTGAAAAGACAAATAACTTATTTATAAAATGCAGCTGACTTATGCGAATCACCATATTTCAAGTTTATTTATGTGAAAATGTCTAACGAACGGTGGGTAGTAAAGCCTATAAACTCGAGCTACTTGGTATAACTAAATTCATTAGAACGGTAGGTAGTAAAGCCTATAAACTCGAGCTACTTGGTATAACTAAATTCATTAGAACGGTGGGTAGTAAAGCCTATAAACTCGAGCTACTTGGTATAACTAAATTCATTAGAACGGTGGGTAGTAAAGCCTATAAACTCGAGACACTTGGTATAACTAAATTCATTAGAACGGTGGGTAGTAAAGCCTATAAACTCGAGCTACTCGGTATAACTAAATTCATTAGAACGGTGGGTAGTAAAGCCTATAAACTCGAGCTACTTGGTATAACTACATTCATTAGAACGGTGGGTAGTAAAGCCTATAAACTCGAGCTACTTGGTATAACTACATTCATTAGATTGGTTGGTAGTAAAGCCTATAAACTCGAGCTACTTGGTATAACTAAATTCATTAGAACGGTGGGTAGTAAAGCCTATAAACTCGAGCTACTTGGTATAACTACATTCATTAGATTGGTTGGTAGTAAAGCCTATAAACTCGAGCTACTTGGTATAACTAAATTCATTAGAACGGTAGGTAGTAAAGTCTATAAACTCGAGCTACTTGGTATAACTACATTCATTAGAACGGTGGGTAGTAAAGCCTATAAACTCGAGCTACTTGGTATAACTAAATTCATTAGAACGGTGGGTAGTAAAGCCTATAAACTCGAGCTACTTGGTAT
Source organism: Tachypleus tridentatus (assembly GCF_004210375.1). Lineage (NCBI taxonomy): Eukaryota > Metazoa > Arthropoda > Merostomata > Xiphosura > Limulidae > Tachypleus > Tachypleus tridentatus. The sequence continues at coordinate 172,027,577 of NC_134825.1, forward strand.
AACTAAATTCATTAGAACGGTGGGTAGTAAAGCCTATAAACTCGAGCTACTTGGTATAACTAAATTCATTAGAACGGTGGGTAGTAAAGCCTATAAACTCGAGCTACTTGGTATAACTAAATTCATTAGAACGGTGGGTAGTAAAGCCTATAAACTCGAGCTACTTGGTATAACTAAATTCATTAGAACGGTAGGTAGTAAAGCCATAAACTCGAGCTACTTGGTATAACTACATTCATTAGATTGGTTGGTAGTAAAGCCTATAAACTCGAGCTACTTGGTATAACTAAATTCATTAGAACGGTGGGTAGTAAAGCCTATAAACTCGAGCTACTTGGTATAACTAAATTCATTAGAACGGTAGGTAGTAAAGCCTATAAACTCGAGCTACTTGGTATAACTAAATTCATTAGAACGGTGGGTAGTAAAGCCTATAAACTCGAGCTACTTGGTATAACTAAATTCATTAGAACGGTGGGTAGTAAAGCCTATAAACTCGAGCACTTGGTATAACTAAATTCATTAGAACGGTGGGTAGTAAAGCCTATAAACTCGAGCTACTTGGTATAACTAAATTCATTAGAACGGTAGGTAGTAAAGCCTATAAACCGAGCTACTGGTATAACTAAATTCATTAGAACGGTGGTAGTAAAGCCTATAAACTCGAGCTACTTGGTATAACTAAATTCATTAGAACGGTAGGTAGTAAAGCCTATAAACTCGAGCTACTTGGTATAACTAAATTCATTAGAACGGTGGGTAGTAAAGCCTATAAACTCGAGCTACTTGGTATAACTAAATTCATTAGAACGGTGGGTAGTAAAGCCTATAAACTCGAGCTACTTGGTATAACTAAATTCATTAGAACGGTGGGTAGTAAAGCCTATAAACTCGAGCTACTTGGTATAACTAAATTCATTAGAACGGTGGGTAGTAAAGCCTATAAACTCGAGCTACTTGGTATAACTAAATTCATTAGAACGGTAGGTAGTAAAGCCTATAAACTCGAGCTACTTGGTATAACTAAATTCATTAGAACGGTGGGTAGTAAAGCCTATAAACTCGAGCTACTTGGTATAACTAAATTCATTAGAACGGTGGGTAGTAAAGCCTATAAACTCGAGCTACTTGGTATAACTAAATTCATTAGAACGGTGGGTAGTAAAGCCTATAAACTCGAGCTACTTGGTATAACTAAATTCATTAGAACGGTGGGTAGTAAAGCCTATAAACTCGAGCTACTTGGTATAACTAAATTCATTAGAACGGTGGGTAGTAAAGCCTATAAACTCGAGCTACTTGGTATAACTAAATTCATTAGAACGGTGGGTAGTAAAGCCTATAAACTCGAGCTACTTGGTATAACTAAATTCATTAGAACGGTGGGTAGTAAAGCCTATAAACTCGAGCTATTTGGTATAACTAAATTCATTAGAACGGTGGGTAGTAAAGCCTATAAACTCGAGCTACTTGGTATAACTAAATTCATTAGAACGGTGGGTAGTAAAGCCTATAAACTCGAGCTACTTGGTATAACTAAATTCATTAGAACGGTGGGTAGTAAAGCCTATAAACTCGAGCTACTTGGTATAACTAAATTCATTAGAACGGTGGGTAGTAAAGCCTATAAACTCGAGCTACTTGGTATAACTAAATTCATTAGAACGGTGGGTAGTAAAGCCTATAAACTCGAGCTACTTGGTATAACTAAATTCATTAGAACGGTGGGTAGTAAAGCCTATAAACTCGAGCTACTTGGTATAACTAAATTCATTAGAACGGTGGGTAGTAAAGCCTATAAACTCGAGCTACTTGGTATAACTAAATTCATTAGAACGGTGGGTAGTAAAGCCTATAAACTCGAGCTACTCTGGTATAACTAAATTCATTAGAACGGTGGGTAGTAAAGCCTATAAACTCGAGCTACTTGGTATAACTAAATTCATTAGAACGGTAGGTAGTAAAGCCTATAAACTCGAGCTACTTGGTATAACTAAATTCATTAGAACGGTGGGTAGTAAAGCCTATAAACTCGAGCTACTTGGTATAACTAAATTCATTAGAACGGTGGGTAGTAAAGCCTATAAACTCGAGCTACTTGGTATAACTAAATTCATTAGAACGGTGGGTAGTAAAGCCTATAAACTCGAGCTACTTGGTATAACTAAATTCATTAGAACGGTGGGTAGTAAAGCCTATAAACTCGAGCTACTTGGTATAACTAAATTCATTAGAACGGTGGGTGGTAAAGCCTATAAACTCGAGCTACTTGGTATAACTAAATTCATTAGAACGGTGGGTAGTAAAGCCTATAAACTCGAGCTACTTGGTATAACTAAATTCATTAGAACGGTGGGTAGTAAAGCCTATAAACTCGAGCTACTTGGTATAACTAAATTCATTAGAACGGTGGGTAGTAAAGCCTATAAACTCGAGCTACTTGGTATAACTAAATTCATTAGAACGGTGGGTAGTAAAGCCTATAAACTCGAGCTACTTGGTATAACTAAATTCATTAGAACGGTGGGTAGTAAAGCCTATAAACTCGAGCTACTTGGTATAACTAAATTCATTAGAACGGTGGGTAGTAAAGCCTATAAACTCGAGCTACTTGGTATAACTAAATTCATTAGAACGGTGGGTAGTAAAGCCTATAAACTCGAGCTACTTGGTATAACTAAATTCATTAGAACGGTGGGTAGTAAAGCCTATAAACTCGAGCTACTTGGTATAACTAAATTCATTAGAACGGTAGGTAGTAAAGCCTATAAACTCGAGCTACTTGGTATAACTAAATTCATTAGAACGGTGGGTAGTAAAGCCTATAAACTCGAGCTACTTGGTATAACTAAATTCATTAGAACGGTGGGTAGTAAAGCCTATAAACTCGAGCTACTTGGTATAACTAAATTCATTAGAACGGTGGGTAGTAAAGCCTATAAACTCGAGCTACTTGGTATAACTAAATTCATTAGAACGGTGGGTAGTAAAGCCTATAAACTCGAGCTACTTGGTATAACTAAATTCATTAGAACGGTGGGTAGTAAAGCCTATAAACTCGAGCTACTTGGTATAACTAAATTCATTAGAACGGTGGGTAGTAAAGCCTATAAACTCGAGCTACTTGGTATAACTAAATTCATTAGAACGGTGGGTAGTAAAGCCTATAAACTCGAGCTACTTGGTATAACTAAATTCATTAGAACGGTGGGTAGTAAAGCCTATAAACTCGAGCTACTTGGTATAACTAAATTCATTAGAACGGTGGGTAGTAAAGCCTATAAACTCGAGCTACTTGGTATAACTAAATTCATTAGAACGGTGGGTAGTAAAGCCTATAAACTCGAGCTACTTGGTATAACTAAATTCATTAGAACGGTGGGTAGTAAAGCCTATAAACTCGAGCTACTTGGTATAACTAAATTCATTAGAACGGTGGGTAGTAAAGCCTATAAACTCGAGCTACTTGGTATAACTAAATTCATTAGAACGGTGGGTAGTAAAGCCTATAAACTCGAGCTACTTGGTATAACTAAATTCATTAGAACGGTGGGTAGTAAAGCCTATAAACTCGAGCTACTTGGTATAACTACATTCATTAGATTGGTTGGTAGTAAAGCCTATAAACTCGAGCTACTTGGTATAACTAAATTCATTAGAACGGTGGGTAGTAAAGCCTATAAACTCGAGCTACTTGGTATAACTAAATTCATTAGAACGGTGGGTAGTAAAGCCTATAAACTCGAGCTACTTGGTATAACTAAATTCATTAGAACGGTGGGTAGTAAAGCCTATAAACTCGAGCTACTTGGTATAACTAAATTCATTAGAACGGTGGGTAGTAAAGCCTATAAACTCGAGCTACTTGGTATAACTAAATTCATTAGAACGGTGGGTAGTAAAGCCTATAAACTCGAGCTACTTGGTATAACTAAATTCATTAGAACGGTGGGTAGTAAAGCCTATAAACTCGAGCTACTTGGTATAACTAAATTCATTAGAACGGTGGGTAGTAAAGCCTATAAACTCGAGCTACTTGGTATAACAACATTCATTAGATTGGTTGGTAGTAAAGCCTATAAACTCGAGCTACTTGGTATAACTAAATTCATTAGAACGGTGGGTAGTAAAGCCTATAAACTCGAGCTACTTGGTATAACTAAATTCATTAGAACGGTGGGTAGTAAAGCCTATAAACTCGAGCTACTTGGTATAACTAAATTCATTAGAACGGTGGGGTAAAGCCTATAAACTCGAGCTACTTGGTATAACTAAATTCATTAGAACGGTGGGTAGTAAAGCCTATAAACTCGAGCTACTTGGTATAACTACATTCATTAGATTGGTTGGTAGTAAAGCCTATAAACTCGAGCTACTTGGTATAACTAAATTCATTAGAACGGTGGGTAGTAAAGCCTATAAACTCGAGCTACTTGGTATAACTAAATTCATTAGAACGGTGGGTAGTAAAGCCTATAAACTCGAGCTACTTGGTATAACTAAATTCATTAGAACGGTGGGTAGTAAAGCCTATAAACTCGAGCTACTTGGTATAACTAAATTCATTAGAACGGTGGGTAGTAAAGCCTATAAACTCGAGCTACTTGGTATAACTAAATTCATTAGAACGGTGGGTAGTAAAGCCTATAAACTCGAGCTACTTGGTATAACTAAATTCATTAGAACGGTGGGTAGTAAAGCCTCTAAACTCGAGCTACTTGGTATAACTAAATTCATTAGAACGGTGGGTAGTAAAGCCTATAAACTCGAGCTACTTGGTATAACTACATTCATTAGAACGGTTGGTAGTAAAGCCTATAAACTCGAGCTACTTGGTATAACTACATTCATTAGAACGGTTGGTAGTAAAGCCTATAAACTCGAGCTACTTGGTATAACTAAATTCATTAGAACGGTGGGTAGTAAAGCCTATAAACTCGAGCTACTTGGTATAACTAAATTCATTAGAACGGTGGGTAGTAAAGCCTATAAACTCGAGCTACTTGGTATAACTAAATTCATTAGAACGGTGGGTAGTAAAGCCTATAAACTCGAGCTACTTGGTATAACTACATTCATTAGAACGGTGGGTAGTAAAGCCTATAAACTCGAGCTACTTGGTATAACTACATTCATTAGATTGGTTGGTAGTAAAGCCTATAAACTCGAGCTACTTGGTATAACTAAATTCATTAGAACGGTGGGTAGTAAAGCCTATAAACTCGAGCTACTTGGTATAACTAAATTCATTAGAACGGTTGGTAGTAAAGCCTATAAACTCGAGCTACTTGGTATAACTAAATTCATTAGAACGGTGGGTAGTAAAGCCTATAAACTCGAGCTACTTGGTATAACTACATTCATTAGAACGGTGGGTAGTAAAGCCTATAAACTCGAGCTACTTGGTATAACTACATTCATTAGAACGGTGGGTAGTAAAGCCTATAAACTCGAGCTACTTGGTATAACTAAATTCATTAGAACGGTGGGTAGTAAAGCCTATAAACTCGAGCTACTTGGTATAACTAAATTCATTAGAACGGTGGGTAGTAAAGCCTATAAACTCGAGCTACTTGGTATAACTAAATTCATTAGAACGGTGGGTAGTAAAGCCTATAAACTCGAGCTACTTGGTATAACTAAATTCATTAGAACGGTGGGTAGTAAAGCCTATAAACTCGAGCTACTTGGTATAACTAAATTCATTAGAACGGTGGGTAGTAAAGCCTATAAACTCGAGCTACTTGGTATAACTACATTCATTAGAACGGTGGGTAGTAAAGCCTATAAACTCGAGCTACTTGGTATAACTACATTCATTAGATTGGTGGTAGTAAAGCCTATAAACTCGAGCTACTTGGTATAACTAAATTCATTAGAACGGTGGGTAGTAAAGCCTATAAACTCGAGCTACTTGGTATAACTACATTCATTAGATTGGTTGGTAGTAAAGCCTATAAACTCGAGCTACTTGGTATAACTAAATTCATTAGAACGGTGGGTAGTAAAGCCTATAAACTCGAGCTACTTGGTATAACTACATTCATTAGAACGGTGGGTAGTAAAGCCTATAAACTCGAGCTACTTGGTATAACTACATTCATTAGAACGGTGGGTAGTAAAGCCTATAAACTCGAGCTACTTGGTATAACTACATTCATTAGAACGGTGGGTAGTAAAGCCTATAAACTCGAGCTACTTGGTATAACTAAATTCATTAGAACGGTGGGTAGTAAAGCCTATAAACTCGAGCTACTTGGTATAACTAAATTCATTAGAACGGTGGGTAGTAAAGCCTATAAACTCGAGCTACTTGGTATAACTAAATTCATTAGAACGGTGGGTAGTAAAGCCTATAAACTCGAGCTACTTGGTATAACTAAATTCATTAGAACGGTGGGTAGTAAAGCCTATAAACTCGAGCTACTTGGTATAACTAAATTCATTAGAACGGTGGGTAGTAAAGCCTATAAACTCGAGCTACTTGGTATAACTACATTCATTAGAACGGTGGGTAGTAAAGCCTATAAACTCGAGCTACTTGGTATAACTACATTCATTAGATTGGTTGGTAGTAAAGCCTATAAACTCGAGCTACTTGGTATAACTAAATTCATTAGAACGGTGGGTAGTAAAGCCTATAAACTCGAGCTACTTGGTATAACTACATTCATTAGATTGGTTGGTAGTAAAGCCTATAAACTCGAGCTACTTGGTATAACTAAATTCATTAGAACGGTGGGTAGTAAAGCCTATAAACTCGAGCTACTTGGTATAACTACATTCATTAGAACGGTGGGTAGTAAAGCCTATAAACTCGAGCTACTTGGTATAACAACATTCATTAGAACGGGGGTAGTAAAGCCTATAAACTCGAGCTACTTGGTATAACTAAATTCATTAGAACGGTGGGTAGTAAAGCCTATAAACTCGAGCTACTTGGTATAACTAAATTCATTAGAACGGTGGGTAGTAAAGCCTATAAACTCGAGCTACTTGGTATAACTAAATTCATTAGAACGGTGGGTAGTAAAGCCTATAAACTCGAGCTACTTGGTATAACTAAATTCATTAGAACGGTGGGTAGTAAAGCCTATAAACTCGAGCTACTTGGTATAACTACATTCATTAGAACGGTGGGTAGTAAAGCCTATAAACTCGAGCTACTTGGTATAACTACATTCATTAGATTGGTTGGTAGTAAAGCCTATAAACTCGAGCTACTTGGTATAACTAAATTCATTAGAACGGTGGGTAGTAAAGCCTATAAACTCGAGCTACTTGGTATAACTACATTCATTAGATTGGTTGGTAGTAAAGCCTATAAACTCGAGCTACTTGGTATAACTAAATTCATTAGAACGGTGGGTAGTAAAGCCTATAAACTCGAGCTACTTGGTATAACTACATTCATTAGAACGGTGGGTAGTAAAGCCTATAAACTCGAGCTACTTGGTATAACTAAATTCATTAGAACGGTGGGTAGTAAAGCCTATAAACTCGAGCTACTTGGTATAACTAAATTCATTAGAACGGTGGGTAGTAAAGCCTATAAACTCGAGCTACTTGGTATAACTAAATTCATTAGAACGGTGGGTAGTAAAGCCTATAAACTCGAGCTACTTGGTATAACTAAATTCATTAGAACGGTGGGTAGTAAAGCCTATAAACTCGAGCTACTTGGTATAACTAAATTCATTAGAACGGTGGGTAGTAAAGCCTATAAACTCGAGCTACTTGGTATAACTACATTCATTAGAACGGTGGGTAGTAAAGCCTATAAACTCGAGCTACTTGGTATAACTAAATTCATTAGAACGGTGGGTAGTAAAGCCTATAAACTCGAGCTACTTGGTATAACTACATTCATTAGATTGGTTGGTAGTAAAGCCTATAAACTCGAGCTACTTGGTATAACTAAATTCATTAGAACGGTGGGTAGTAAAGCCTATAAACTCGAGCTACTTGGTATAACTACATTCATTAGAACGGTGGGTAGTAAAGCCTATAAACTCGAGCTACTTGGTATAACTAAATTCATTAGAACGGTGGGTAGTAAAGCCTATAAACTCGAGCTACTTGGTATAACTACATTCATTAGAACGGTGGGTAGTAAAGCCTATAAACTCGAGCTACTTGGTATAACTAAATTCATTAGAACGGTGGGTAGTAAAGCCTATAAACTCGAGCTACTTGGTATAACTAAATTCATTAGAACGGTGGGTAGTAAAGCCTATAAACTCGAGCTACTTGGTATAACTAAATTCATTAGAACGGTGGGTAGTAAAGCCTATAAACTCGAGCTACTTGGTATAACTAAATTCATTAGAACGGTGGGTAGTAAAGCCTATAAACTCGAGCTACTTGGTATAACTACATTCATTAGAACGGTGGGTAGTAAAGCCTATAAACTCGAGCTACTTGGTATAACTAAATTCATTAGAACGGTGGGTAGTAAAGCCTATAAACTCGAGCTACTTGGTATAACTAAATTCATTAGAACGGTGGGTAGTAAAGCCTATAAACTCGAGCTACTTGGTATAACTAAATTCATTAGAACGGTGGGTAGTAAAGCCTATAAACTCGAGCTACTTGGTATAACTACATTCATTAGAACGGTGGGTAGTAAAGCCTATAAACTCGAGCTACTTGGTATAACTAAATTCATTAGAACGGTGGGTAGTAAAGCCTATAAACTCGAGCTACTTGGTATAACTAAATTCATTAGAACGGTGGGTAGTAAAGCCTATAAACTCGAGCTACTTGGTATAACTAAATTCATTAGAACGGTGGGTAGTAAAGCCTATAAACTCGAGCTACTTGGTATAACTAAATTCATTAGAACGGTGGGTAGTAAAGCCTATAAACTCGAGCTACTTGGTATAACTAAATTCATTAGAACGGTGGGTAGTAAAGCCTATAAACTCGAGCTACTTGGTATAACTAAATTCATTAGAACGGTGGGTAGTAAAGCCTATAAACTCGAGCTACTTGGTATAACTACATTCATTAGAACGGTGGGTAGTAAAGCCTATAAACTCGAGCTACTTGGTATAACTACATTCATTAGATTGGTTGGTAGTAAAGCCTATAAACTCGAGCTACTTGGTATAACTAAATTCATTAGAACGGTGGGTAGTAAAGCCTATAAACTCGAGCTACTTGGTATAACTACATTCATTAGATTGGTTGGTAGTAAAGCCTATAAACTCGAGCTACTTGGTATAACTAAATTCATTAGAACGGTGGGTAGTAAAGCCTATAAACTCGAGCTACTTGGTATAACTACATTCATTAGAACGGTGGGTAGTAAAGCCTATAAACTCGAGCTACTTGGTATAACTACATTCATTAGAACGGTGGGTAGTAAAGCCTATAAACTCGAGCTACTTGGTATAACTAAATTCATTAGAACGGTGGGTAGTAAAGCCTATAAACTCGAGCTACTTGGTATAACTAAATTCATTAGAACGGTGGGTAGTAAAGCCTATAAACTCGAGCTACTTGGTATAACTAAATTCATTAGAACGGTGGGTAGTAAAGCCTATAAACTCGAGCTACTTGGTATAACTAAATTCATTAGAACGGTGGGTAGTAAAGCCTATAAACTCGAGCTACTTGGTATAACTAAATTCATTAGAACGGTGGGTAGTAAAGCCTATAAACTCGAGCTACTTGGTATAACTAAATTCATTAGAACGGTGGGTAGTAAAGCCTATAAACTCGAGCTACTTGGTATAACTACATTCATTAGAACGGTGGGTAGTAAAGCCTATAAACTCGAGCTACTTGGTATAACTACATTCATTAGAACGGTTGGTAGTAAAGCCTATAAACTCGAGCTACTTGGTATAACTAAATTCATTAGAACGGTGGGTAGTAAAGCCTATAAACTCGAGCTACTTGGTATAACTACATTCATTAGAACGGTTGGTAGTAAAGCCTATAAACTCGAGCTACTTGGTATAACTAAATTCATTAGAACGGTGGGTAGTAAAGCCTATAAACTCGAGCTACTTGGTATAACTACATTCATTAGAACGGTGGGTAGTAAAGCCTATAAACTCGAGCTACTTGGTATAACTACATTCATTAGAACGGTGGGTAGTAAAGCCTATAAACTCGAGCTACTTGGTATAACTAAATTCATTAGAACGGTGGGTAGTAAAGCCTATAAACTCGAGCTACTTGGTATAACTAAATTCATTAGAACGGTGGGTAGTAAAGCCTATAAACTCGAGCTACTTGGTATAACTAAATTCATTAGAACGGTGGGTAGTAAAGCCTATAAACTCGAGCTACTTGGTATAACTAAATTCATTAGAACGGTGGGTGAGTAAAGCCTATAAACTCGAGCTACTTGGTATAACTAAATTCATTAGAACGGTGGGTAGTAAAGCCTATAAACTCGAGCTACTTGGTATAACTAAATTCATTAGAACGGTGGGTAGTAAAGCCTATAAACTCGAGCTACTTGGTATAACTAAATTCATTAGAACGGTGGGTAGTAAAGCCTATAAACTCGAGCTACTTGGTATAACTAAATTCATTAGAACGGTGGGTAGTAAAGCCTATAAACTCGAGCTACTTGGTATAACTAAATTCATTAGAACGGTGGGTAGTAAAGCCTATAAACTCGAGCTACTTGGTATAACTAAATTCATTAGAACGGTGGGTAGTAAAGCCTATAAACTCGAGCTACTTGGTATAACTAAATTCATTAGAACGGTGGGTAGTAAAGCCTATAAACTCGAGCTACTTGGTATAACTAAATTCATTAGAACGGTGGGTAGTAAAGCCTATAAACTCGAGCTACTTGGTATAACTAAATTCATTAGAACGGTGGGTAGTAAAGCCTATAAACTCGAGCTACTTGGTATAACTAAATTCATTAGAACGGTGGGTAGTAAAGCCTATAAACTCGAGCTACTTGGTATAACTAAATTCATTAGAACGGTGGGTAGTAAAGCCTATAAACTCGAGCTACTTGGTATAACTAAATTCATTAGAACGGTGGGTAGTAAAGCCTATAAACTCGAGCTACTTGGTATAACTAAATTCATTAGAACGGTGGGTAGTAAAGCCTATAAACTCGAGCTACTTGGTATAACTAAATTCATTAGAACGGTGGGTAGTAAAGCCTATAAACTCGAGCTACTTGGTATAACTAAATTCATTAGAACGGTAGGTAGTAAAGCCTATAAACTCGAGCTACTTGGTATAACTAAATTCATTAGAACGGTGGTGGTAGTAAAGCCTATAAACTCGAGCTACTTGGTATAACTAAATTCATTAGAACGGTGGGTAGTAAAGCCTATAAACTCGAGCTACTTGGTATAACTAAATTCATTAGAACGGTGGGTAGTAAAGCCTATAAACTCGAGCTACTTGGTATAACTAAATTCATTAGAACGGTGGGTAGTAAAGCCTATAAACTCGAGCTACTTGGTATAACTAAATTCATTAGAACGGTGGGTAGTAAAGCCTATAAACTCGAGCTACTTGGTATAACTAAATTCATTAGAACGGTGGGTAGTAAAGCCTATAAACTCGAGCTACTTGGTATAACTAAATTCATTAGAACGGTGGGTAGTAAAGCCTATAAACTCGAGCTACTTGGTATAACTAAATTCATTAGAACGGTGGGTAGTAAAGCCTATAAACTCGAGCTACTTGGTATAACTAAATTCATTAGAACGGTGGGTAGTAAAGCCTATAAACTCGAGCTACTTGGTATAACTAAATTCATTAGAACGGTGGGTAGTAAAGCCTATAAACTCGAGCTACTTGGTATAACTAAATTCATTAGAACGGTGGGTAGTAAAGCCTATAAACTCGAGCTACTTGGTATAACTAAATTCATTAGAACGGTGGGTAGTAAAGCCTATAAACTCGAGCTACTTGGTATAACTAAATTCATTAGAACGGTGGGTAGTAAAGCCTATAAACTCGAGCTACTTGGTATAACTAAATTCATTAGAACGGTGGGTAGTAAAGCCTATAAACTCGAGCTACTTGGTATAACTAAATTCATTAGAACGGTGGGTAGTAAAGCCTATAAACTCGAGCTACTTGGTATAACTAAATTCATTAGAACGGTGGGTAGTAAAGCCTATAAACTCGAGCTACTTGGTATAACTAAATTCATTAGAACGGTGGGTAGTAAAGCCTATAAACTCGAGCTACTTGGTATAACTAAATTCATTAGAACGGTGGGTAGTAAAGCCTATAAACTCGAGCTACTTGGTATAACTAAATTCATTAGAACGGTGGGTAGTAAAGCCTATAAACTCGAGCTACTTGGTATAACTAAATTCATTAGAACGGTGGGTAGTAAAGCCTATAAACTCGAGCTACTTGGTATAACTAAATTCATTAGAACGGTGGGTAGTAAAGCCTATAAACTCGAGCTACTTGGTATAACTAAATTCATTAGAACGGTGGGTAGTAAAGCCTATAAACTCGAGCTACTTGGTATAACTAAATTCATTAGAACGGTGGGTAGTAAAGCCTATAAACTCGAGCTACTTGGTATAACTAAATTCATTAGAACGGTGGGTGAGTAAAGCCTATAAACTCGAGCTACTTGGTATAACTAAATTCATTAGAACGGTGGGTAGTAAAGCCTATAAACTCGAGCTACTTGGTATAACTAAATTCATTAGAACGGTGGGTAGTAAAGCCTATAAACTCGAGCTACTTGGTATAACTAAATTCATTAGAACGGTGGGTAGTAAAGCCTATAAACTCGAGCTACTTGGTATAACTAAATTCATTAGAACGGTGGGTAGTAAAGCCTATAAACTCGAGCTACTTGGTATAACTACATTCATTAGAACGGTGGGTAGTAAAGCCTATAAACTCGAGCTACTTGGTATAACTAAATTCATTAGAACGGTGGGTAGTAAAGCCTATAAACTCGAGCTACTTGGTATAACTAAATTCATTAGAGACGGTGGGTAGTAAAGCCTATAAACTCGAGCTACTTGGTATAACTAAATTCATTAGAACGGTGGGTAGTAAAGCCTATAAACTCGAGCTACTTGGTATAACTAAATTCATTAGAACGGTGGGTAGTAAAGCCTATAAACTCGAGCTACTTGGTATAACTAAATTCATTAGAACGGTGGGTAGTAAAGCCTATAAACTCGAGCTACTTGGTATAACTAAATTCATTAGAACGGTGGGTAGTAAAGCCTATAAACTCGAGCTACTTGGTATAACTAAATTCATTAGAACGGTGGGTAGTAAAGCCTATAAACTCGAGCTACTTGGTATAACAACATTCATTAGAACGGTTGGTAGTAAAGCCTATAAACTCGAGCTACTTGGTATAACTAAATTCATTAGAACGGTGGGTAGTAAAGCCTATAAACTCGAGCTACTTGGTATAACTAAATTCATTAGAACGGTGGGTAGTAAAGCCTATAAACTCGAGCTACTTGGTATAACTAAATTCATTAGAACGGTGGGTAGTAAAGCCTATAAACTCGAGGCTACTTGGTATAACTAAATTCATTAGAACGGTGGGTAGTAAAGCCTATAAACTCGAGCTACTTGGTATAACTACATTCATTAGATTGGTTGGTAGTAAAGCCTATAAACTCGAGCTACTTGGTATAACTAAATTCATTAGAACGGTGGGTAGTAAAGCCTATAAACTCGAGCTACTTGGTATAACTAAATTCATTAGAACGGTGGGTAGTAAAGCCTATAAACTCGAGCTACTTGGTATAACTAAATTCATTAGAACGGTGGGTAGTAAAGCCTATAAACTCGAGCTACTTGGTATAACTAAATTCATTAGAACGGTGGGTAGTAAAGCCTATAAACTCGAGCTACTTGGTATAACTAAATTCATTAGAACGGTGGGTAGTAAAGCCTATAAACTCGAGCTACTTGGTATAACTAAATTCATTAGAACGGTGGGTAGTAAAGCCTATAAACTCGAGCTACTTGGTATAACTAAATTCATTAGAACGGTGGGTAGTAAAGCCTATAAACTCGAGCTACTTGGTATAACTACATTCATTAGAACGGTGGGTAGTAAAGCCTATAAACTCGAGCTACTTGGTATAACTACATTCATTAGAACGGTTGGTAGTAAAGCCTATAAACTCGAGCTACTTGGTATAACTAAATTCATTAGAACGGTGGGTAGTAAAGCCTATAAACTCGAGCTACTTGGTATAACTAAATTCATTAGAACGGTGGGTAGTAAAGCCTATAAACTCGAGCTACTTGGTATAACTAAATTCATTAGAACGGTGGGTAGTAAAGCCTATAAACTCGAGCTACTTGGTATAACTAACATTCATTAGAACGGTGGGTAGTAAAGCCTATAAACTCGAGCTACTTGGTATAACTACATTCATTAGAACGGTGGGTAGTAAAGCCTATAAACTCGAGCTACTTGGTATAACTAAATTCATTAGAACGGTGGGTAGTAAAGCCTATAAACTCGAGCTACTTGGTATAACTAAATTCATTAGAACGGTGGGTAGTAAAGCCTATAAACTCGAGCTACTTGGTATAACTAAATTCATTAGAACGGTGGGTAGTAAAGCCTATAAACTCGAGCTACTTGGTATAACTACATTCATTAGAACGGTGGGTAGTAAAGCCTATAAACTCGAGCTACTTGGTATAACTAAATTCATTAGAACGGTGGGTAGTAAAGCCTATAAACTCGAGCTACTTGGTATAACTAAATTCATTAGAACGGTGGGTAGTAAAGCCTATAAACTCGAGCTACTTGGTATAACTAAATTCATTAGAACGGTGGGTAGTAAAGCCTATAAACTCGAGGCTACTTGGTATAACTAAATTCATTAGAACGGTGGGTAGTAAAGCCTATAAACTCGAGCTACTTGGTATAACTAAATTCATTAGAACGGTGGGTAGTAAAGCCTATAAACTCGAGCTACTTGGTATAACTAAATTCATTAGAACGGTGGGTAGTAAAGCCTATAAACTCGAGCTACTTGGTATAACTACATTCATTAGAACGGTGGGTAGTAAAGCCTATAAACTCGAGCTACTTGGTATAACTAAATTCATTAGAACGGTGGGTAGTAAAAGCCTATAAACTCGAGCTACTTGGTATAACTAAATTCATTAGAACGGTGGGTAGTAAAGCCTATAAACTCGAGCTACTTGGTATAACTACATTCATTAGAACGGTGGGTAGTAAAGCCTATAAACTCGAGCTACTTGGTATAACTAAATTCATTAGAACGGTGGGTAGTAAAGCCTATAAACTCGAGCTACTTGGTATAACTACATTCATTAGAACGGTGGGTAGTAAAGCCTATAAACTCGAGCTACTTGGTATAACTACATTCATTAGAACGGTGGGTAGTAAAGCCTATAAACTCGAGCTACTTGGTATAACTACATTCATTAGAACGGTGGGTAGTAAAGCCTATAAACTCGAGCTACTTGGTATAACTAAATTCATTAGAACGGTGGGTAGTAAAGCCTATAAACTCGAGCTACTTGGGTATAACTAAATTCATTAGAACGGTGGGTAGTAAAGCCTATAAACTCGAGCTACTTGGTATAACTAAATTCATTAGAACGGTGGGTAGTAAAGCCTATAAACTCGAGGCTACTTGGTATAACTAACATTCATTAGAACGGTGGGTGAGTAAAGCCTATAAACTCGAGCTACTTGGTATAACTAAATTCATTAGAACGGTGGGTAGTAAAGCCTATAAACTCGAGCTACTTGGTATAACTACATTCATTAGAACGGTGGGTAGTAAAGCCTATAAACTCGAGCTACTTGGTATAACTACATTCATTAGATTGGTTGGTAGTAAAGCCTATAAACTCGAGCTACTTGGTATAACTAAATTCATTAGAACGGTGGGTAGTAAAGCCTATAAACTCGAGCTACTTGGTATAACTACATTCATTAGAACGGTGGGTAGTAAAGCCTATAAACTCGAGCTACTTGGTATAACTAAATTCATTAGAACGGTGGGTAGTAAAGCCTATAAACTCGAGCTACTTGGTATAACTACATTCATTAGAACGGTGGGTAGTAAAGCCTATAAACTCGAGCTACTTGGTATAACTACATTCATTAGAACGGTGGGTAGTAAAGCCTATAAACTCGAGCTACTTGGTATAACTAAATTCATTAGAACGGTTGGTAGTAAAGCCTATAAACTCGAGCTACTTGGTATAACTAAATTCATTAGAACGGTGGGTAGTAAAGCCTATAAACTCGAGCTACTTGGTATAACTAAATTCATTAGAACGGTGGGTAGTAAAGCCTATAAACTCGAGGCTACTTGGTATAACTAAATTCATTAGAACGGTGGGTAGTAAAGCCTATAAACTCGAGCTACTTGGTATAACTACATTCATTAGAACGGTGGGTAGTAAAGCCTATAAACTCGAGCTACTTGGTATAACTACATTCATTAGAACGGTTGGTAGTAAAGCCTATAAACTCGAGCTACTTGGTATAACTAAATTCATTAGAACGGTGGGTAGTAAAGCCTATAAACTCGAGCTACTTGGTATAACTACATTCATTAGAACGGTGGGTAGTAAAGCCTATAAACTCGAGCTACTTGGTATAACTAAATTCATTAGAACGGTGGGTAGTAAAGCCTATAAACTCGAGCTACTTGGTATAACTACATTCATTAGAACGGTGGGTAGTAAAGCCTATAAACTCGAGCTACTTGGTATAACTAAATTCATTAGAACGGTGGGTAGTAAAGCCTATAAACTCGAGCTACTTGGTATAACTAAATTCATTAGAACGGTGGGTAGTAAAGCCTATAAACTCGAGCTACTTGGTATAACTAAATTCATTAGAGACGGTGGGTAGTAAAGCCTATAAACTCGAGCTACTTGGTATAACTAAATTCATTAGAACGGTGGGTAGTAAAGCCTATAAACTCGAGCTACTTGGTATAACTAAATTCATTAGAACGGTGGGTAGTAAAGCCTATAAACTCGAGCTACTTGGTATAACTACATTCATTAGAACGGTGGGTAGTAAAGCCTATAAACTCGAGCTACTTGGTATAACTAAATTCATTAGAACGGTGGGTAGTAAAGCCTATAAACTCGAGCTACTTGGTATAACTACATTCATTAGAACGGTGGGTAGTAAAGCCTATAAACTCGAGCTACTTGGTATAACTAAATTCATTAGAACGGTGGGTAGTAAAGCCTATAAACTCGAGCTACTTGGTATAACTACATTCATTAGAACGGTGGGTAGTAAAGCCTATAAACTCGAGCTACTTGGTATAACTAAATTCATTAGAACGGTGGGTAGTAAAGCCTATAAACTCGAGCTACTTGGTATAACTACATTCATTAGAACGGTGGGTAGTAAAGCCTATAAACTCGAGCTACTTGGTATAACTAAATTCATTAGAACGGTGGGTAGTAAAGCCTATAAACTCGAGCTACTTGGTATAACTAAATTCATTAGAACGGTGGGTAGTAAAGCCTATAAACTCGAGCTACTTGGTATAACTAAATTCATTAGAGACGGTGGGTAGTAAAGCCTATAAACTCGAGCTACTTGGTATAACTAAATTCATTAGAACGGTGGGTAGTAAAGCCTATAAACTCGAGCTACTTGGTATAACTACATTCATTAGAACGGTGGGTAGTAAAGCCTATAAACTCGAGCTACTTGGTATAACTAAATTCATTAGAACGGTGGGTAGTAAAGCCTATAAACTCGAGCTACTTGGTATAACTAAATTCATTAGAACGGTGGGTAGTAAAGCCTATAAACTCGAGCTACTTGGTATAACTAAATTCATTAGAACGGTGGGTAGTAAAGCCTATAAACTCGAGCTACTTGGTATAACTACATTCATTAGAACGGTGGGTAGTAAAGCCTATAAACTCGAGCTACTTGGTATAACTAAATTCATTAGAACGGTGGGTAGTAAAGCCTATAAACTCGAGCTACTTGGTATAACTAAATTCATTAGAACGGTGGGTAGTAAAGCCTATAAACTCGAGCTACTTGGTATAACTAAATTCATTAGAACGGTGGGTGAGTAAAGCCTATAAACTCGAGCTACTTGGTATAACTAAATTCATTAGAACGGTGGGTAGTAAAGCCTATAAACTCGAGGCTACTTGGTATAACTAAATTCATTAGAACGGTGGGTAGTAAAGCCTATAAACTCGAGCTACTTGGTATAACTAAATTCATTAGAACGGTGGGTAGTAAAGCCTATAAACTCGAGCTACTTGGTATAACTAAATTCATTAGAACGGTGGGTAGTAAAGCCTATAAACTCGAGCTACTTGGTATAACTAAATTCATTAGAACGGTGGGTAGTAAAGCCTATAAACTCGAGCTACTTGGTATAACTAAATTCATTAGAACGGTGGGTAGTAAAGCCTATAAACTCGAGCTACTTGGTATAACTACATTCATTAGAACGGTGGGTGAGTAAAGCCTATAAACTCGAGCTACTTGGTATAACTAAATTCATTAGAACGGTGGGTAGTAAAGCCTATAAACTCGAGCTACTTGGTATAACTACATTCATTAGAACGGTGGGTAGTAAAGCCTATAAACTCGAGCTACTTGGTATAACTAAATTCATTAGAACGGTGGGTAGTAAAGCCTATAAACTCGA
Source organism: Tachypleus tridentatus (assembly GCF_004210375.1). Classification (NCBI taxonomy): domain Eukaryota; kingdom Metazoa; phylum Arthropoda; class Merostomata; order Xiphosura; family Limulidae; genus Tachypleus; species Tachypleus tridentatus. The sequence continues at coordinate 172,046,215 of NC_134825.1, forward strand.
GCTACTTGGTATAACTAAATTCATTAGAACGGTGGGTAGTAAAGCCTATAAACTCGAGCTACTTGGTATAACTAAATTCATTAGAACGGTGGGTAGTAAAGCCTATAAACTCGAGCTACTTGGTATAACTAAATTCATTAGAACGGTGGGTAGTAAAGCCTATAAACTCGAGCTACTTGGTATAACTAAATTCATTAGAACGGTGGGTGAGTAAAGCCTATAAACTCGAGCTACTTGGTATAACTAAATTCATTAGAACGGTGGGTAGTAAAGCCTATAAACTCGAGCTACTTGGTATAACTAAATTCATTAGAACGGTGGGTAGTAAAGCCTATAAACTCGAGCTACTTGGTATAACTACATTCATTAGAACGGTGGGTAGTAAAGCCTATAAACTCGAGCTACTTGGTATAACTACATTCATTAGAACGGTGGGTAGTAAAGCCTATAAACTCGAGCTACTTGGTATAACTAAATTCATTAGAACGGTGGGTAGTAAAGCCTATAAACTCGAGCTACTTGGTATAACTAAATTCATTAGAACGGTGGGTAGTAAAGCCTATAAACTCGAGCTACTTGGTATAACTAAATTCATTAGAACGGTGGGTAGTAAAGCCTATAAACTCGAGCTACTTGGTATAACTACATTCATTAGAACGGTGGGTAGTAAAGCCTATAAACTCGAGCTACTTGGTATAACTAAATTCATTAGAACGGTGGGTAGTAAAGCCTATAAACTCGAGCTACTTGGTATAACTAAATTCATTAGAACGGTGGGTAGTAAAGCCTATAAACTCGAGCTACTTGGTATAACTACATTCATTAGAACGGTGGGTAGTAAAGCCTATAAACTCGAGCTACTTGGTATAACTAAATTCATTAGAACGGTGGGTAGTAAAGCCTATAAACTCGAGCTACTTGGTATAACTAAATTCATTAGAACGGTGGGTAGTAAAGCCTATAAACTCGAGCTACTTGGTATAACTACATTCATTAGAACGGTGGGTGAGTAAAGCCTATAAACTCGAGCTACTTGGGTATAACTACATTCATTAGAACGGTGGGTAGTAAAGCCTATAAACTCGAGCTACTTGGTATAACTAAATTCATTAGAACGGTGGGTAGTAAAGCCTATAAACTCGAGCTACTTGGTATAACTAAATTCATTAGAACGGTGGGTAGTAAAGCCTATAAACTCGAGCTACTTGGTATAACTATTCATTAGAGACGGTGGGTAGTAAAGCCTATAAACTCGAGCTACTTGGTATAAATTCATTAGAGACGGTGGGTAGTAAAGCCTATAAACTCAGAGCTACTTGGTATAACTAAATTCATTAGAACGGTGGGTAGTAAAGCCTATAAACTCGAGCTACTTGGTATAACTAAATTCATTAGAACGGTGGGTAGTAAAGCCTATAAACTCGAGCTACTTGGTATAACTAAATTCATTAGAACGGTGGGTAGTAAAGCCTATAAACTCGAGCTACTTGGTATAACTAAATTCATTAGAACGGTGGGTAGTAAAGCCTATAAACTCGAGCTACTTGGTATAACTACATTCATTAGAACGGTGGGTAGTAAAGCCTATAAACTCGAGCTACTTGGTATAACTAACATTCATTAGAACGGTGGGTAGTAAAGCCTATAAACTCGAGCTACTTGGTATAACTAAATTCATTAGAACGGTGGGTAGTAAAGCCTATAAACTCGAGCTACTTGGTATAACTACATTCATTAGAACGGTGGGTAGTAAAGCCTATAAACTCGAGCTACTTGGTATAACTAAATTCATTAGAGACGGTGGGTAGTAAAGCCTATAAACTCGAGCTACTTGGTATAACTAAATTCATTAGAACGGTGGGTGAGTAAAGCCTATAAACTCGAGCTACTTGGTATAACTAAATTCATTAGAACGGTGGGTAGTAAAGCCTATAAACTCGAGCTACTTGGTATAACTAAATTCATTAGAGACGGTGGGTAGTAAAGCCTATAAACTCGAGCTACTTGGTATAACTAAATTCATTAGAACGGTGGGTAGTAAAGCCTATAAACTCGAGCTACTTGGTATAACTAAATTCATTAGAACGGTGGGTAGTAAAGCCTATAAACTCGAGCTACTTGGTATAACTACATTCATTAGAACGGTGGGTAGTAAAGCCTATAAACTCGAGCTACTTGGTATAACTAAATTCATTAGAACGGTGGGTAGTAAAGCCTATAAACTCGAGCTACTTGGTATAACTACATTCATTAGAACGGTGGGTAGTAAAGCCTATAAACTCGAGCTACTTGGTATAACTAAATTCATTAGAACGGTGGGTAGTAAAGCCTATAAACTCGAGCTACTTGGTATAACTAAATTCATTAGAACGGTGGGTAGTAAAGCCTATAAACTCAGGCTACTTGGTATAACTAAATTCATTAGAACGGTGGGTAGTAAAGCCTATAAACTCGAGCTACTTGGTATAACTAAATTCATTAGAACGGTGGGTAGTAAAGCCTATAAACTCGAGCTACTTGGTATAACTAAATTCATTAGAACGGTGGGTAGTAAAAGCCTATAAACTCGAGCTACTTGGTATAACTAAATTCATTAGAACGGTGGGTAGTAAAGCCTATAAACTCGAGCTACTTGGTATAACTAAATTCATTAGAACGGTGGGTGAGTAAAGCCTATAAACTCGAGCTACTTGGTATAACTAAATTCATTAGAACGGTGGGTAGTAAAGCCTATAAACTCGAGCTATTTGGTATAACTACATTCATTAGAACGGTGGGTAGTAAAGCCTATAAACTCGAGCTACTTGGTATAACTAAATTCATTAGAACGGTGGGTAGTAAAGCCTATAAACTCGAGGCTACTTGGTATAACTACATTCATTAGAACGGTGGGTAGTAAAGGTAAACTCGAGCTATAAACTCGAGCTACTTGGTATAACTAAATTCATTAGAACGGTGGGTAGTAAAGCCTATAAACTCAGAGCTACTTGGTATAACTAAATTCATTAGAACGGTGGGTAGTAAAGCCTATAAACTCGAGCTACTTGGTATAACTAAATTCATTAGAACGGTGGGTAGTAAAGCCTATAAACTCGAGCTACTTGGTATAACTAAATTCATTAGAACGGTGGGTAGTAAAAGCCTATAAACTCGAGCTACTTGGTATAACTAAATTCATTAGAACGGTGGGTGAGTAAAGCCTATAAACTCGAGCTACTTGGTATAACTAAATTCATTAGAACGGTGGGTGGTAAAGCCTATAAACTCGAGCTACTTGGTATAACTACATTCATTAGAACGGTGGGTAGTAAAGCCTATAAACTCGAGCTACTTGGGTATAACTAAATTCATTAGAACGGTGGGTGAGTAAAGCCTATAAACTCGAGCTACTTGGTATAACTAAATTCATTAGAACGGTGGGTAGTAAAGCCTATAAACTCGAGGCTACTTGGTATAACTAAATTCATTAGAACGGTGGGTGGGTAAAGCCTATAAACTCGAGCTACTTTGGTATAACTAAATTCATTAGAACGGTGGGTGAGTAAAGCCTATAAACTCGAGGCTACTTGGTATAACTAAATTCATTAGAACGGTGGGTGAGTAAAAGCCTATAAACTCGAGGCTACTTGGTATAACTAAATTCATTAGAACGGTGGGTAGTAAAGCCTATAAACTCGAGCTACTTGGGTATAACTAAATTCATTAGAGACGGTGGGTAGTAAAGCCTATAAACTCGAGGCTACTTGGGTATAACTACATTCATTAGAGACGGTGGGTAGTAAAGCCTATAAACTCGAGCTACTTGGGTATAACTACATTCATTAGAACGGTGGGTGGTAGTAAAGCCTATAAACTCAGGAGTATAACTAAACATTCATTAGAACGGTGGGTGAGTAAAGCCTATAAACTCGAGCTACTTGGTATAACTACATTCATTAGAACGGTGGGTGAGTAAAGCCTATAAACTCGAGCTACTTGGTATAACTACATTCATTAGGAGACGGTGGGTAGAAGTAAAACCTATAAACTCGAGCTATTGGTATAACTACATTCATTAGAGACGGTGGGGTAGTAAAGGCCTATAAACTCTATAAAGGCTACTTGGTATAACTAAATTCATTAGAGACGGTGGGTGGTAGTAAAGCCTATAAACTCAGGCTACTTGAGTATAACTAAATTCATTAGAACGGTGGGTAGTAAAGCCTATAAACTCGAGCTACTTGGTATAACTACATTCATTAGAACGGTGGGTAGTAAAGCCTATAAACTCAGAGCTACTTGGTATAACTACATTCATTAGAACGGTTGGGTAGTAAAGCCTATAAACTCGAGCTACTTGGTATAACTACATTCAGTAAAGCCTATAAACTCGAGAACTATAAACTCAGGCTACTTGGTATAACTAAATTCATTAGAGCGGTGGGTGAGTAAAGCCTATAAACTCAGGCTACTTGGTATAACTACAATTCATTAGAGACGGTTCATTAGTAAAGCCTATAAACTCGAGCTACTTGGTATAACTACATTCATTAGAACGGTTGGTAGTAAAGCCTATAAACTCGAGCTACTTGGTATAACTACATTCATTAGAGACGGTGGGTAGTAAAAGCCTATAAACTCGAGCTACTTGGTATAACTAAATTCATTAGAGACGGTGGGTGAGTAAAGCCTATAAACTCGAGCTACTTGGTATAACTAAATTCATTAGAACGGTGGGTAGTAAAGCCTATAAACTCGAGCTACTTGGTATAACTAAATTCATTAGAACGGTGGGTAGTAAAGCCTATAAACTCGAGCTACTTGGTATAACTACATTCATTAGAACGGTGGGTAGTAAAGCCTATAAACTCAGAGCTACTTGGGTATAACTAAATTCATTAGAGACGGTGGGTAGTAAAGCCTATAAACTCGAGCTACTTGGTATAACTAAATTCATTAACGGTGGGTGGTAAACATAAAGCTCTACTTGGGTATAACAAAATTCATTAGACGGTGGGTAGTAAAGCCTATAAACTCGAGCTACTTGGTATAACTAAATTCATTAGAACGGTGGGTAGTAAAGCCTATAAACTCGAGGCTACTTGGTATAACTACATTCATTAGAACGGTGGGTAGTAAAGCCTATAAACTCAGCTACTTGGTATAACTAAATTCATTAGAACGGTGGGTAGTAAAGCCTATAAACTCGAGGCTACTTGGTATAACTAAATTCATTAGAGACGGTGGGTAGTAAAGCCTATAAACTCGAGCTACTTGGGTATAACTACATTCATTAGAGACGGTGGGTGAGTAAAGCCTATAAACTCGAGCTACTTGGGTATAACTAAATTCATTAGAGACGGTGGGTAGTAAAGCCTATAAAAGCTACTTGGGTATAACTAAATTCATTAGAACGTAAAGCCTATAAACTCAGAGCTACTTGGTATAACTAAATTCATTAGAACGGTGGGTAGTAAAGCCTATAAACTCGAGCTACTTGGTATAACTAAATTCATTAGAGACGGTGGTGGGTAGTAAACCTATAAACTCGACTACTTGGTAACTAAATTCATTCAATTGCGGTGGGTAGTAAAGCCTATAAACTCGAGCTACTTGGTATAACTAAATTCATTAGAACGGTGGGTAGTAAAGCCTATAAACTCGAGCTACTTGGTATAACTAAATTCATTAGAACGGTGGGTAGTAAAGCCTATAAACTCGACTTGGTATAATTCATTCATTAGACAGGTTGGTGGTAAAGCCTATAAACTCGAGCTACTTGGTATAACTAAATTCATTAGAACGGTGGGTAGTAAAGCCTATAAACTCAGGAGCTACTTGGTATAACTAACATTCATTAGAACGGTGGGTAGTAAAGCCTATAAACTCTTGGTATAACTTCAAGAGCTACTTGGTATAACTACATTCATTAGAACGGTGGGTGAGTAAAAGCCTATAAACTCGAGCTACTTGGTATAACTAAATTCATTAGAACGGTGGGTGAGTAAAGCCTATAAACTCAGCTACTTGGTATAACTAAATTCATTAGAACGGTGGGTAGTAAAGCCTATAAACTCGAGCTACTTGGTATAACTAAATTCATTAGAACGGTGGGTAAGTCAGAGGCTACTCAGTATAACAACTAAATTATAAACTCTATAAACTCGAGCTACTTGGTATAACTACATTCATTAGAACGGTGGGTAGTAAAGCCTATAAACTCGAGCTACTTGGTATAACTAAATTCATTAGAGACGGTGGGTAGTAAAGCCTATAAACTCGAGCTACTTGGTATAACTACATTCATTAGAACGGTGGGTAGTAAAAGCCTATAAACTCAGGCTACTTGGGTATAACTACTGCATTCATTAGAACGGTGGGTAGTAAAAGCCTATAAACTCGAGCTACTTGGTATAACTAAATTCATTAGAGAACGGTGGGTAGTAAAGCCTATAAACTCGAGCTACTTGGTATAACTAAATTCATTAGAACGGTGGGTGAGTAAAGCCTATAAACTCAGAGCTACTTGGTATAACTAAATTCATTAGAACGGTGGGTAGTAAAGCCTATAAACTCGAGCTACTTGGTATAACTAAATTCATTAGAACGGTGGGTAGTAAAGCCTATAAACTCGAGCTACTTGGTATAACTAAATTCATTAGAACGGTGGGTAGTAAAAGCCTATAAACTCGAGCTACTTGGGTATAACTAAATTCATTAGAACGGTGGGTAGTAAAGCCTATAAACTCGAGGCTACTTGGTATAACTAAAATTCATTAGAGACGGTGGGTGAGTAAAAGCCTATAAACTCGAGCTACTTGGTATAACTAAATTCATTAGAGGGGTGGGTAGTAAACCCTATAAACTCAGAGCTACTTGGGTATAATAAACGGTGGGTGAGTAAAAGCCTATAAACTCAGAGCTACTTGGGTATAACTAAATTCATTAGAACGGTGGGTAGTAAAGCCTATAAACTCGAGCTACTTGGTATAACTAAATTCATTAGAGACGGTGGGTAGTAAAGCCTATAAACTCAGAGCTACTGGGTATAACTACAATTCATTAGAACGGTGGGTAGTAAAGCCTATAAACTCGAGCTACTTGGGTATAACTACATTCATTAGAACGGTGGGTAGTAAAGCCTATAAACTCGAGCTACTTGGTATAACTAAATTCATTAGAGACGGTGGGTGAGTAAAGCCTATAAACTCGAGCTACTTGGTATAACTAAATTCATTAGAACGGTGGGTGAGTAAAGCCTATAAACTCGAGCTACTTGGTATAACTAAATTCATTAGAGCACGGTGGGTAGTAAAGCCTATAAACTCGAGCTACTTGGTATAACTAAATTCATTAGAACGGTGGGTGAGTAAAGCCTATAAACTCGAGCTACTTGGTATAACTAAATTCATTAGAACGGTGGGTAGTAAAGCCTATAAACTCAGGCTACTTGGTATAACTAAATTCATTAGAGACGGTGGGTAGTAAAGCCTATAAACTCGAGCTACTTGGGTATAACTACATTCATTAGAACGGTGGGTAGTAAAGCCTATAAACTCGAGCTACTTGGTATAACTAAATTCATTAGAACGGTGGGTAGTAAAGCCCTATAAACTCAGGCTACTTGGGTATAACTACATTCATTAGAACGGTGGGTAGTAAAGCCCTATAAACTCGAGCTACTTGGTATAACTAAATTCATTAGAACGGTGGGTAGTAAAGCCTATAAACTCGAGGCTACTTGGTATAACTAAATTCATTAGAACGGTGGGTAGTAAAGCCTATAAACTCGAGCTACTTGGTATAACTAAATTCATTAGAACGGTGGGTGGTAAAGCCTATAAACTCGAGCTACTTGGTATAACTAAATTCATTAGAACGGTGGGTGAGTAAAGCCTATAAACTCGAGCTACTTGGTATAACTACATTCATTAGAACGGTGGGTAGTAAAGCCTATAAACTCGAGCTACTTGGTATAATACATTCATTGAACGGTGGGTAGTAAAGCCTATAAACTCGAGCTACTTGGTATAACTAAATTCATTAGAACGGTGGGTAGTAAAGCCTATAAACTCGAGCTACTTGGTATAACTAAATTCATTAGAAAGACGGTGGGTAGTAAAACCTATAAACTCGAGCTACTTGGTATAACTAAATTCATTAGAACGGTGGGTAGTAAAGCCTATAAACTCGAGCTACTTGGTATAACTAGATTCATTAGACGGTGGGAGGTAAAGGTAAACTAGGCTACTTGGTATAACTAAATTCATTAAACTCAGTAAAGCCTATAAACTTGGTATAACTAAATTCATTAGAACGTGGTGGGGTGAGAAAGCCTATAAACTCGAGGCTACTTGGTATAACTAAATTCATTAGAACGGTGGGTAGTAAAGCCTATAAACTCAGAGCTACTTGGTATAACTAAATTCATTAGAGACGGTGGGTAGTAAAGCCTATAAACTCGAGCTACTTGGGTATAACTAAATTCATTAGACACGGTGGGTGAGTAAAGCCTATAAACTCGAGCTACTTGGTATAACTAAATTCATTAGAACGGTGGGTAGTAAAGCCTATAAACTCGAGGCTACTTGGTATAACTACATTCATTAGAACGGTGGGTAGTAAAGCCTATAAACTCGAGGCTACTTGGTATAACTAAATTCATTAGAGACGGTGGGTAGTAAAGCCTATAAACTCAGAGCTACTTGGTATAACTAAATTCATTAGAGACGGTGGGTAGTAAAAAGCCTATAAACTCGGTGGGTAAGTAAAGCCTATAAACTCAGGCTACTTGGTATAACTAAATTCATTAGAACGGTGGGTAGTAAAGCCTATAAACTCGAGCTACTTGGTATAACTAACATTCATTAGAACGAGGGGTGGGTAGTAAAGCCTATAAACTCGAGCTACTTGGTATAATTAAATTCATTAGAGACGGTGGGTAGTAAAGCCTATAAACTCGAGCTACTTGGTATAACTAAATTCATTAGAGACGGTGGGTGAGTAAAGCCTATAAACTCGAGCTACTTGGTATAACTACATTCATTAGATCGGTGGGTAGTAAAGCCTATAAACTCGAGCTACTTGGTATAACTAAATTCATTAGGGTATAACTACATTCATTAGAGACGGTGGGTAGTAAAGCCTATAAACTCGAGGCTACTTGGTATAACTACATTCATTAGAACGGTGGGTGAGTAAAGCCTATAAACTCGAGCTACTTGGGTATAACTACATTCATTAGAACGGTGGGTAGTAAAAGCCTATAAACTCGAGCTACTTGGGTATAACTAAATTCATTAGAACGGTGGGTAGTAAAGCCTATAAACTCGAGCTACTTGGGTATAACTAAATTCATTAGAACGGTGGGTAGTAAAGCCTATAAACTCGAGCTACTTGGTATAACTACATTCATTAGAACGGTGGGTGGGTAAAGCCTATAAACTCAGGCTACTTCAGTATAACTAAATTCATTAGAGACGGTGGGTGAGTAAAGCCTATAAACTCGAGGCTACTTGGTATAACTACATTCATTAGAACGGTGGGTGAGTAAAGCCTATAAACTCGAGGCTACTTGGTATAACTAAATTCATTAGAGACGTTTGGGTGAGTAAAGCCTATAAACTCAGAGCTACTTGGTATAACTACAATTCATTAGAACGGTGGGTAGTAAAGCCTATAAACTCGAGCTACTTGGTATAACTACAATTCATTAGAGACATGGTGGGTAGTAAAGCCTATAAACTCAGAGCTACTTGGTATAACTAAATTCATTAGAGACGGTGGGTGAGTAAAGCCTATAAACTCGAGCTACTTGGGTATAACTACAATTCATTAGAACGGTGGGTAGTAAAGCCTATAAACTCGAGCTACTTGGTATAACTAAACATTCATTAGAGACGGTGGGTAGTAAAGCCTATAAACTCGAGCTACTTGGTATAACTAAATTCATTAGAACGGTGGGTAGTAAAGCCTATAAACTCGAGCTACTTGGGTATAAGCTACATTCATTAGAGACGGTGGGTAGTAAAGCCTATAAACTCGAGCTACTTGGTATATAAATTCATTAGAGACGGTGGGTGGTAAAGCCTATAAACTCA